>NW_021703769.1:50569871-50621429 GCF_005190385.1 Monodon monoceros
CACACACACACACACACACACACACACACACACACACACACACACACGTGTCTTGAGGTGGAAGTGACAGGAGAGAGCGGGTAGGGGTCGGGCAACTCAGCGAGGGGACCGGTCCACTGAGAGCAGCCCCAACTTCAGGGGCTTCCCAAACCACTCTACTACTCCATGATCTGCTGGGAGGACTCAGAACTCACTGCTGGCTGTTCTGCTCAAAGTTACAGTTTATTACAGGAAGTACAGAAAGAGGGGGGATTTCAAACTTGCCAGGGGAGGGTGTGTGGGCAGAGGCCAGGAAGTATGCCAGACGTGGAGCTCCTGTCGCAGAGGTGCTCCTTGTGCAGTCAGGATGCGTGGCACCATGCACAGAGCACCGCCCACCAGGGGTGCCCCACCAGCCTCCGTGTGCAGAGATATTACTGGGCTCAGTCATGTAGGCATGATTGATCCATTGATCAACAGTTGATCACCCATGTGCCTGATTGCAGTCTCCAGTCCCCCAGCCAACTGACCCCCCCCATCACATGGTCAGACTGGTGTGTCCTGGAGGTCATGACCTCCCAGGAGCCGAGGGCAAAGGCCAGACCTCTGTTTGGGCAAGGTTCAGTTTTTCACAACACAGAGGGAAGGAAAACTCTGGAACTTCGGGAGTGCTGGGGCCCAGGGACGTCGTGCTTCCCCCCACAGTGTGATCTGGACGAGGCTGGCCTGTAGTTCGCCGCACAGCACAACTTTAGGTCCATTCCTGAGCGCCGTGCTCTCTGCTGTCCCGTGGAGACCTGGCCTGTCTGGGTGGGCTTCCCTCTGCTGCCTCCCGCCTCGCCCTGCACTGACGGTCCCTCTCTTCTTCTCCTCCCTGCCGCCTGCCGGTGCCGAGCCAGAGTGACGACGAGGACACGGGTCACGAAGGGAATGACTCAGATTAAGTGTAAATGTCATGGTGAGCCTGCGCCCTTGAAACTGACCACCTACCTTAGTCTCCTTGATCCCAGCCCCTCCTTCGCTGCGTCTGTCTCATGCCTGTAGTTGACAGAGAACCTTCCATGGTAGATGCCAGCGCATAGATCTGCACTGGAGCCAGTCTGTCTCGGGGCGGGGCTGTCTGTCCCCTTGAGGATGCCCGTGTGGGTGGGGTTGGGACCTTGGCTGAGGCACCTCCGCGCTGTGTGTGTCAGGCTTGGGAAGGGCCTCCTTGCTATGGGTGCCAGCAGCAGGGATGCGGGCCTGCGCCCCCTAGGGACACGCAGCCCCCAGCCCGCCAGTCTCCCCACCGTCACCAGTCTACCCACGGGCTCAGGGCCAAGGAGTCGGAACTTGTGCCACAGAGAGTGGGCCCTGATCCTGACACCAAAGCCTGTGGCAGCCCTACTCCCTCATGCCTCAGACTAGGGGTGCTGGTGGAGAGGAGTCTGTGGGGACCCTCCTTCTGTTTGCCCTGTCATGGGAGGCTCCGTGGACGCCCCCTCAGCCCCTCGCTGCTCCTCAAGTCCCTGCTGCCTCCTGGCCCTTCTTGTTGTCGAAAACCTGTGGCTCAGCCAGGATCCCATCAGCAGGGAGCGCCTCGTCTGCTCCCTCGCGTTGCACAGGGGAGATTGAGGCCCAGAGAGGGCAGGGCACAGGTGTCATGCAGGGGTTCCCCGCCAAGCCCTGCAGGTGAGGAGCTTGGGAAGAGCCTGTGGCCGGCCACGTGCTGAGAGGCCAACATCTGGCTGTGAGTCTGGTCTGGGAACGCAGACCAAGAATGGCTTTTGCGTTTTTAGTGGTTATTTTTCTGGTGATTAAATGAGTGCATAATATCCTCAGCTTTACCTCTTGACTCGGAAATCCTGAAGTATTTACTACCTAGCCCTTTAAGGAAAGGTTTGCTGGGCCCTAGTCTGGACCACTGCCGTCCAGGGCATGTGCAGCACGAGCTCCATCTGTTGTTTTAAACTTTCTAGCAGCCACGTTAAGAAAGTAAAAAGATGCGTGAAATTGATGCTGATACTGTTAGCCCATTACATGCATAATATTGTCATTTCAACCTAAAAAATCACTGACATATTTTACTTTGCTCTTCTCTAAGTCTTTGAAATCAGGTGGTAGTTTGCATTTGTGGCCCGTCTCGGTTTGGAGTGACTGCACCTTAGGGGCTCAGCTTGACTTTGGCCTGGCCTGATGGTCAACTGTGGTAGGAGCCAGGGACACGGGGTGGGGTGGGGGGGCAGGGACAGAGGAGCCAACCTCCAGGAGGGAGGAGGGGCTTCTTTCAGCAGCACTGCCCACCCCCCACCCCCAGTTACAGACTTCACATCTGCTGGCAGGAGCCGCTTCAGTGGCCCTGACTGCCAGGGTCTGGGCTGTGGGAGGGGCGAGGTGAGCTGATGGCAGGGCAGCCTTGGAGTGGCCCTGGCCCCTGGGCCCGCTGGGTTGGGGCGGGGGGCGGGGGTGCCATGTGCCATGCACAGCCTGCTCAGTCCCTGTGGCCCAGCTCAGGCCTCCTTGTGGGCGGCAGCCCAAGTGAGAGCTCCTTCCAGGGCAGACAGGCCGTGACCGTCACAGGTCCCAGGAGGGGTCTTCTGTCCTTGTTAGGAGATAGTCACTGGGGCTCTGGCTCTGGCAGGGCGGCCCCTCCTGTGCTGTCACCTCGCTCCCAGGCCGCGTGGTAGTTACGTGGGCCTTGTCCTTTCCACCACTGAGGCCTGTGAACTCGGACGCCGTCTGCTCTGCTGGGCTCCCACTGAGTGAGCAGCTCTCGGCTTCATGGCCCCCCAAACTCCAGCTTTCCCTGCAAACAGCCACGATGATAGGGTGGCAGACCTTCTTGGGGCTGGGACTAGCACCATGGGGGCCAGAGGGTCCTCTAGGGCTGAGTGGGGACCCACCCTCACCCCAAGTCACGTCCTCAGACCATGTCCCTCCGACAGGGGCCTCCTGGGCTTTCCCAGTGAGCGGGCTTAGGGGCTTGTCCTTGTCTGGCCTGAGGAGGGGTCTTCAGCCTGGGGTGCTGTTCCCCCAGCACAGTGGAAGGTGCACCTAGGGGAATGGGCAGCGGGCAAGAGGGTGTGCTTCCTGGACGGCCTCGGAGCTGTCAGAGAGAGAGGGACAGGCCTGGGGAACCACAGGGATGGGGGGGCGTCAGGGGACAGCCTGGAGAGCTTGGGCTTCTCTTGAGTCATTTGAACAAGCCCTCGGGGGATGTGAGAGATGGGCCGTGTGGTTCTGGACAGCCGCCCTGACAGTGAGCAGGAGTCAGGGCCGGTGGCCACTGGCCATGAGCCTGAGAAGTCTGCCTGTGCCTGCAGGGCCTCACTTTGGCTGGGCATCCGTGTGAGCTGGGCCTGGCACGAGCAGGGCGGGCCCCTTCCAGGCATGTCCCCGCGTTGCACCGGGTCCAGGGCTCAGCAACACACAGTGTCCTCGGGGCCGTATCTCTCTTAGCTCTGAAATTCAAGTGGAAAATGCCCCCGGGAGGCCACTCTCGCTGCCAGTGGGATCGCAGGGAGGGTCATCTTACAGCGCTGGCCTGGGCATGGTTGGGCTTGGCCGGGACGCGTGGCCTTTCTGTCCTGGTTACTTGATGCTCAGTAGCCACGCTTGACGTGTCGAAACAGCACACTTTGCCAGCTCCAAAGTCTCCCCTGGCTCCCATGGGGTTGTGGCCTTGAGGAGCTCGCAGCTTGATTTGGGGGAAGATGGGAGGCATGGATGGTTCCAGTGACGAGGAAGGCCGGGTGGGGGCGCTGCTCTGGCTCCGAGGTGCTGAGGAGGAGTGGGAGGGAGAGTCTCAAGCATGGCGGCCGAGGGCTGGCAGGGTCCCCCAGTGGGGTCAGGTGTGTGTCCCAGAGAGTCCTGTCTGGCTGTAGCAAGGAGGCGGCTGGCACCCTCAAGGAGGGTGGTCCATTTACAGAAGATGTGACCCCAGCCAGGCAGTGTGGGGAGCAAGTTGGCACGTATGGATGTGGGGGTGACAGCAATCCCAGGGGCCCAGGTTTCTGGGTGTGTGGCTGCCGGGTGGAAGGGACGTGGTTTATGATGGGGCATGGAAGAAAGAAGAGGGGCAGGTTGGGCTGGCGGCCCAGGGGGCCCTGGTTGCACACATGTGTCTTCTGCCCGGGATCAAGCTGGGCTGGAGAGAAAATCAGGAGTCGGTGGGCAGTTAAACCGCCAGGTGGGCTTTGGCACCCTTGGGAGCAGGGAGCCTCCCATCCTCAGGAGGCCATCGAGCGAGATGCTGCCCAGAAGTCCTTGGGGCCTCAATGAGGAGTCATCTCCCCGGAGCCCTGCCGCATGCCTCAGGAGGCCCGGGAGGCGCCGGGTTGAGGACAGGTCCTGCTGCTGCCTCCCAGGCGTGGTTGCTCGGTGGTTTCTCGCAGCCTCCACAGGTTCACTACTTCCTAGGCATGGTGATGTCAGGCTCGGGTGGAGAGGTGGAGAGCTGGGAGGCCTGCCCCTTGTGTGCGGCCTGGAGGTGGGCAAGCTAGGCCTGCACAACGGGGTCCCCGTTCTCGGACCCTGGCCTGCGGTGGGCTCCACCCCCAAGCAGGGCACTTGGCCTCAGGGCCGTGAAGCTCCCGGCTGCAGGCTGCCTTTCCATTCAGGGCCCGAGTCCTCATTGTCTGCATTTGGCATTTTCAGATTTTGCAAGAACGGGGTTCAAGGATGTGAGGAACACAGTGTTGACAACTGAAGAGACGTTTTACCTTTTCCCAAGATGCAATG
This sequence comes from Monodon monoceros, assembly GCF_005190385.1. Classification (NCBI taxonomy): domain Eukaryota; kingdom Metazoa; phylum Chordata; class Mammalia; order Artiodactyla; family Monodontidae; genus Monodon; species Monodon monoceros. The sequence continues at coordinate 50,574,570 of NW_021703769.1, forward strand.
ATCTGCCATGTCGAGGAAGCTTGGCCGTGAGAAGAAACCTGCTTTTGACAATTTCTCTAGAGATCTGGGTGTGAATCCTTTTTTTGCCTCTGAGGTGGGTGGTGAGAGACAGGACCAGCTGTCCGAGGCCGGGCGTCGCCACTCAGAGGCGGCATGCTGCCTGGGCGGGCGTCTCTGTAGGGCCCTCCGCTTGGTTTTCACAAGTGCCGCTCGGGCCTGAGGCAGGGCGCTCCTGACTGACCCTTTAATCACCGAAGATCATTTAAAGGACAGCGTTCTTGGTGCTACATAAACAGTCTGTAACAGAGCCTGGGCCTTGCTGGTAGGAAGTGGCCGCAGCACCACAGCCCTGGGCTCTGGGTGCTTGCTGGTCACCCTGGCATGCACCAGGCCCTCTTCCTCAGGGCAGGGGGTCTGCTGTGCCTCCCAGACATGACCGGTTGGTGGTTTCTCCCAGCCTCCGCGTGTTCACTACTTCCCGGTCCTCCTTCAGAGCTGGGCTCCACTGGCCTGATCCGGCCTGGCACAGTCAAGGCTTCTCCATTTGTAGTTTCCAGGCGAGAGACCTTTGCATCCTTTCTTTCCAATTGTGGATAGACAACCCAGTGCTTTCACTTCTTAGAAATGCCTAAAAGTGCTGCTGCCTTTTGGGCTGATCTGTTAAGTCATGTAAAGGGAGGTACAAGTTTTGCCTCGTCTGACCCACCTTGGGGCTCAGGGGGAGCTGGCGCCCATCAGTGCCTTGGTCTCGCCTGGGATGGAGGTCGGGGCGGGAAGCCTGTCCACCCGGCTTCTGGAGCTGAAACTCCAGGTCACATTGGATATTGGGTGTTTACAGCACATCACAAACATCTCTCTCTAGCCGGCTCTCTCGTGTAACTATGCAGTTCTCTCTGACGTTTCTGGGGCGGTGGGGACACAGGCTGCACGGGCCCTGCCCCCTGACGTGACGGAGCTACCGGGATTCCTTTGAAAACCGCTGTCCGCATGCTTTGAGAGCAGACCTTCCTCAGCTGGTCGTGGGTCCTGTCCATCTGGGGGGCCTGGCCGGGCAGGCGGCTCTGCCTCCTGACCTCCAGCTTCCAGGGGAGCTGTGCCTACCGACCGCTGTCTGGTTCCAGACGCTTCCAGAGGCTTCTTGCCTGTGCCCTCTTCTCCTTTGCCAATATTACCTGATGAACCAAGTTCTCCAGCACCTAGGACTTACCTCCTCCTTTTGTAAGGTCTGTTGTATGTTGTTAAATGTTTGGCTTCATCTGTTTATAGCAATCTTTCTGTAGGACACACTTGGCCCTGGTGACCTGTCCTCCCGGTGGAGCGCGCGGGGGCTGGGCAGCCCCTCCTTGGCCTCGGGGTGTACCAGTGGGGCGCTGCTGGCCATTTAGCGTTGTTTGATTTGTGACCTTGACGTAATAGATAGGCTTGTGGGTTTTTTTTTTTAATTTAAAGATATTAAGACTTAATTCACTAAAATTTATTGTAAGGGGATATTTATACTTTTGTACTTTTTTAGGTATCCGTATTTTATCAGCTTACAGTTTAATGCCTAAGTTTCCCCTGAAAATAGCAAATAAAATTGTGTATTTATGAATGAGCAGAACAACTGTTAGTGTCTTAAAATGCACGGAAGAGCCACTACTGCGGAAGCGCCGCCTTGGGCTCGCGGCAGCCCCGGGCCTGCCGCCTGTGTCACTGTCCAGCCTGGGGCTGGCAGGTTAGAGCAGCACAGGCCTGTCTCCCCCCCTCGGCTGGACCAGCCCCCGGCCCTCACCCATCATCTCTTGATGGTATCATGACCCCATCCCTTGGGCCAAGGAGATCATCTTCAAGAGACTTTTTTAAAAGTACGGATGCCTCGTTGCATCAAGCGTGTGCACCTGTCTTGTCTCTTTCCCTGGCCAGAAGCACCAGCTTCAGAGAAATTTCTCTGAAATTCCTTGGGCCCGCACCCCCCCTACAGCCACTCTGGCTCCCCCTGGTGGTGGCTCTTCAGAAACTCCCGGGACGCCAAGGCTTTGAGGAAATTCCCATTCCACGTGTTCCCTGGAGAGCTCTGGCTCCCAGAGGTTGGGTAGGATGTCTTTGACCCCGAGATGCCGGAGTCTTCTGCAACCCAAACTCTCAGCCTTCTTGGAGTGTCTGTCGTGTTTCCAGGGCTGGCATCTGTGAGCAGAGGCAGTGCCACTCTGGCACCTTTGGACTGAGCCGTGCTTCCCTGAGACAAACTGCAAATCAGGACGCTGGTGTACAGTTCCTGGGTCGGGACGGTGTCTCTGGTTTGGTGGCGGGGGGCTTTGATTTGCACCCCTGCCTGCTCCAGGTGTTGGCATCAGGACCATGGCTGACCCCTGATCCTTGAGTCCAGAAGGGGTCAGGGGTCCTGGAGTCCTGGCCCAGTGGTTTTCCTTCTTGGAGCTCCCACAGGCTGATCCTAAGCGTGCAGTATGGTGTGTGTGCACATGGATTTCCAGGCTCGGTTGTGGCCCCCTCCTGTGGCTTCACCTGCTGGCTGCTCTGGTTGCTGCAAGGTGGGCCCTGCCCTGGGCTGAGCCCCTCTCCCTCCGCCCGCCACGGCTTAGTGGTCTGTGCCAGCCGGCTATCACTCCAAAGCCTTCTCCCTGCAGCCGGCGGGGCCCTGGTGGGGCCCCCACCCACCAGGCGGTGGCCCTGAGGCGCTGCTTGGGGGCAGCATGGAAAGTTGTGTCTGAGTGGCGCCCCACCCAGGTGGGAGAGGGGACCCGTGACAGCTGGGGGCACTTCTCTCCTTCCCCTTCACAGCACTGAGCGCACTGTGAACAGTGTGAATAAAACCTGCTTCCCTTTAAACCCCTAGTCTCTGCACGAGTGTGTCCCTTCCCCTCCTGCAGCTGTCTCGTTGAGTGTCCACCCTGGGTTTAGGGAGGCCAGGGCGTGGGGGATCTGTGCCCTAGGGTCGCACACTGGCCACCGCCTGGGACCCACTCAGGACCCTAGCCTCGCTCTCCTATCCTGGCTGGGTGGGGCGTCACTAAGGAGCACTGGGCTGCCCTGACATCTTCGCCCCTCCTCCCTGTTAGGCCCACAGGACCCTGACCAGACCCCTGCCCTGTAGCAGAAGCAGGAGGATGGTGGGGTGATGGGGGACCCCAGGGCACTCAGAAAGCTAAGACAGCAGGAAGAGGAGGCAGGGGCAGGGTGGCAAGTCCTCCTCCAAGGGGGGCCTGGCCCTCACCTGGGCTCCATCCTGGCCTCTCACCACAGACGTGGCAGATGGGCCACCTAACCTCCTCTGACCCCCATCACTGCAGGACCTGAAGCTCTTTCTATTCCCCACAGCAGGGTCGCCTCTCTCCAAAGCTGCAGGACCCAGGCCAGCCCCTGCTCCCAGCCAAGATGACCCAGAACTTGTCCCTGGGACCACTCTCAGGACACCCACAGCCCGGTCGTCCCCCCATCAGGCCTCAGTGCACCTGCTGCCCCGTGCCCCCACCTTCCCCGCCGGGACTCAGAATCCATCTCTGCTCTGGAGAAAAAGCCCTCAGATGGCTCAGTCCCTGGAGGGCCACCAAGCAGTGCTCCCTGCCTGGCAGGAACATGCCCAGGCAAAGCAGAGCAGAGGCGAATTCAGTGTGTGTTCCCCACTCCATTCCCGGGGCCGGTCCACAGCAGGTGCCTGCTAAGTGCTTATTGATACGTTCCAAAAATACCCAGGCCTGCATTCTCCCAGCACCTGCCGGGCCAGCTGGGCCTGTGCACGTGCTCACGTACGTGTGCATGTTTTTCTGTGTGTGGGTGTGCAAGTGTGTGCATGTACTAGCATGTGAGCATGGGTGTGCGTGTGTGGTGTGCGAGGCCCTGCCCTCTCAGGCCTCTTCGTCTGTTCATGGTCACTGAGCACGGCAGGAGGCTGGGTGCCTTTCAGGAATCAGCCCACACTGGGGAGCTGGCCGTCCGACTGCAGAAGGCCTGCCGTGGACATGCTGGGCCAGGCTGAGAACCCGGGGCCACCTCCGTGGGCAGCCGCACCATCGCGGCCAGGACAGGCAGGGCCAGCGCGAGCTGGGGCCTGGGCTCTGAGACCTATTTCTGCTGGATTCCTGGTGGCCACAGGTCGTCACGGGAGGACTGGGAGGGGGATGGCGTGGAGCTACTGACAGGACAAGGGACGAGAGGGGGCAGCAGAGCTGGGGTGGCGCCCCTGGGGGCAGGGCCAAACACCAGGCTCTCTGTGCAGGATTGCAGCTCATTCCTGAATTCCCCAGGGATCCTCGCAGAAACCATTAAAGACTGCTGCAAGGATGGCCTGAACCCCAAACTTTGCAGAAGGAAGAAGGAGGGGGTCCTGGCCCAGGGAGCTGCTGAAGCCTTGGCCTGTCTCGGTGGGGGGCCTGTCCTGCCAACCTCCACGGCCCCGAGTGGCCTGGGCCTTGCCTCCTCTGTGTGACAGCCAAGAGAAGTTCAGGGTGATTCAGACATAGGCAGTGGGGGCTGTGCTCCCCCACGCCCCGCAGAGCCCCCCTCCTTCAGGACCCTCTGCCGGGCCCCCTGCCAGTGTCTGTTGCTGCCCCCAGTGCCCAGCACAGGGCACCCCTTGGCAACACTCATGGTGACGACCACGTTGGCAAGGATGCTGAGGTGGGGGGGGTGGGTCAGGGAAGCCCCTGTGAGGGGGTCAGGCCACAGGTGTCACAGGACTCAGTGATGTCTAGCCTCCAGTGTGCCTGCTATAGCTCCTTCCACTGGGGAGCCTCATCCGCCACACCCCCTGCCCAGCACCGGCCCCATCCTTCCCCGAGGGTCTACACCCAGGCAGCCGGCACTGAGGTTAGGGTTTTATTGGAGAGTGAACATAAATAAAAATAAGTGGGTGTTAGAGAGTAGGGAGAATTGGAGAGCTATTTACAAATGTACACCATAGGCTCCGGGGCGCCACAGGCCCACTGGCCTGAGCGCAGATCAGAGGAAGGTGAGCAGGGCCATGAGGACCAGGAGGATGGCATGGGCTGCCAGGCAGGGTGCAAAGTTCCGACCGAGGGGCTGCTGGCCCCGGTGGTCCCGCTTCTGGCCACCCGAGCTAGGCCGCTGGAACTGCAGTTCTGGGATGGTCCGATGGATCCAGTTATGGTGGGAGGTGACCCGGATATAGACACCTGGGCGGTTCCGGCGGGCGCAGCCCTCACCCCAGCTGGTCACCCCAGCCTGCAGCCATGACTGACCCACAAGGCACACCAGGGGGCCCCCCGAGTCTCCCTGCAGGTGAAGAAGAGGTACCGTTAGAGTCCACGGAGGCCCAAGAGGCAGGCTTTGCAGCTACATGGGTGCACACATGCCTGTCTGCCTCCCTTTATCTGTTCTTCCCTGCCCAGGACCCACCCCCCCACCCCCACCTCACCACCCAGTCCTTCCTCTCTGACCTGGGGTGCCCATTTCTCTAACATCCCCAGACTATCCACCCTGATTCATCTCAGGAGAGTGTGTTGAAAATGCAGTTTCCTGGGTCCCACTGCAGACCTGCTGCCTGACTCCCCCGGGTGGGGTCCAGGAATCTGCTTTCCCAGCTGGTCAAATGCACAGCCCTGTCCTGACCCCATGGGCCCGCCTCCTGGGGCCTTATCCCTTGTCCCAGGTGGGCTGGCTTCCACCTTGACTGGGGTCTGGGGAGCAGGGCTCAGCCTTGGCACGGCCCACCCTGGTCCCTACCTTGCAGGCGTCCTTCTTGCCCTCGGCGAAGCCAGCACACAGCATGTCGTCCTTGATGGTTTTCGGCTGGAAGCCAGGCTCAGAATCCTTGCTGTAGAGCAGGTTGCACTTGGGCGTGTCAATGATAGGCACAGCGAGTTTCTGCAGGATCCGGGGGTTGGGCAGGTGGTCTAGGGAGGGGAGACACAGCCTGCGACTCAGTGGACAGTCTTACTAAGGACTCTGGGGCCCTGGGTTCTTGAGAACCACAACTCTGTCCCTCCCCATTTCTTGCTTGCGTTTAGACCTTCTCTTCTGGCTGGGGGCTTTGTGAGACAGAATTCCTTCTTCCCTCCTCCTACCCACCAGCCTGAGCTCTTTCTATTCCCCACTCTCCACTTCCCCATGCCTCCTCTTCCTGAGTCTACTGCCCCTTTCCCATACCTACTCCACCCATTTGAGTAGAGATCATGTGCACCAATATCAACAGAAAAAGATTGTTGGTTCAGAGTGGCCCCCACGCTGCCTTCTCTAGGCATGTCCCGCATTCTCTCCTGGCCCTGCCCCATTACCTTGTTCGCTGGGGTTGCCCCAGCCGGTGACCCAGCAGTTCATGCCCGTCTCAAAGATGACTGAGGGGTCAGGCACACACACAGGGAGGATGTAATTGGTGAAGGTCACAGGTGCCTCCAGCTCCACCAGAGCCACATCGGCACTAGAGGCCATGCCTTGGTACAGGGGGTTACTCTTGACCCGCTTCACCCGGGTGTACATGGCGTGCGGCCCTGGCTTCACCAGTTGCCGCACCCCCAGCAGGACCTGGCACAGGGCTGTTTCAGAGGTGCTGGTGGGAGAGCAGAGAGCTGGTGTGAGGCAGCCCCACAAGGGCTTCACAGGTGGAGTTGGTGGAAGTTAAATGGAGATGGGAAAGAGGGAGGAGTTGGGCTCCCCATGGTGCCAACATCTCTCTGTACATTGTCTTCAAAAAAGTAATCTCCAGTGGGACATACATCAGGATGAGGTGGGTAAGGGGGTAGAAGCTGAAGCAGCTTTAATTCCTGACTTTAATTCCCAGCTATACCCCGGCCAGCCTGGCGACCGTGGGCAAGTCACCCAGCAAGTTCTCTGTGACTCAGCTTCCCTGTCTGTAAAATGGGGACACTAACAGTCCCCACCTGAAAGGCTTGCTGTGAGGGTTGAAGGAGATGATCACCCACCGGGGTGCATCTGGGGGTTGGGCCTAGCCTTAGGCAAGCCGCCTACTCCCTCTGAGCCCGAATATCTGAACTTAAAATGTGAGGTTTTAAAAGAATTGCAGAGCTGTGGTGAGGCAAGAGCCAAGATGCTTGGGAAACCCTGAAGGTCTAGGACCAGGTGGGTCATAGTATGGTAGTAGGGATTGGGTGACTTGGCCCTTTGGTTAGGGACGGCATAGGTGACCTTAAGGCCATTCTGCTCTAGTCCACCTGTACCCAGAGTCCCAGCCAGAAAGGGAGTGTCTTGGATTTGAGGTGTGGGAGGGGGATGGGAAAGAGGGCCAGGGCATGGGAGGAGCCTGCCAGCATCGGCAGCCCCAGGTCTGGCAAAACACCTCACTGGTGAGACCAGCAGTAGGGGAGTGTACCCCTCCCAGCTGGGCTGGGGGGAGCAAGAGCCGGGAAGCAGGGGTTGCTGCTGGAAGCTGGCCCCGAGGTTGGACCTAAAGGGAGCTCTGGTAGGGAAAGCTCAGATAATGCAGACCGAACCCGCCCCCCATAGGTGGTCAGCCTGAGCGCCCCACACTGCAGCGGGTCGGCGCTGTCCGCGGTGCTGAAGCTGGGCGTTTTGCGGGGTTGGGGAGGTGTGGGAGGTGTTGTTCTGTCTGCATTGTCTGCGCCCCTGGTGGGGAGGGAGGCTGGCTGTGCTGGCGAGGCGGCGGGGAGGGGGAGCGTCGGGGCTCAGCCAACTCACTTGGAGAAGCAGTGCGCTGCGGTGAGGACCCAGCGCTCTGTGATGAGGCTGCCCCCGCAGAAGTGGCTTCCATTTCGCTGAATGCTGACCTGCCACGGCCACTCGCCCTCCAAGGTGTCCTGCCCGCCCACCATCCGGTTCAGCATCCTTGGGCTTCCGCAGGCTAGGGGAACACAGCCAGGGGTGCGCTCACTGGGGGCCAGTTCCATCGGCTCTGATTCCATACCCCCAAACCCACACTTTCACATTCTGTTCACTTCCCGGCCTCCCTGCCCCTGACCTGCTTGGGGACCTTAGGCAAGTCAGAGGCCTGGGCATCAGGTCAGCCTCTGACACAGGCAGACCCTTCCCAGCTCTGGGAAAGTCCCCCACCACCATAGGCCCCACTCCCTTCACCTGTGAAATGGTGACATCAGACCTACCTGGGGCGGGGAGTGAGATAACACGGGTAAAGGTCTTATCACAGAGCCTGACAAATGGGCTCCTGGAAGGTCAGTGGGTGTTGGGAGGGTCCCACGCAGGGTAGGTGAGTGGTCTTCCAACTCTGTCTTTACCTTTTTTTCTGTTGCTTTCCCTGCCCCCCTTCTCCATGCTTCCTGCCTTGATGGCCCTCTTGTGCCACCTGCACTGTGTGTCAGACCTTCCCCCTCCACTCCTGCCTGGGCTCCACAACTTTCCTGCACTGTGGGATTCCTTGTGCCCGGCCCATTCATTCTGGGTCTCATTCCGGGGGTGTGTGAGGGTGTGGGTTTCTGATTAGTCTTGCAGCTCTCAGACAAGCCCACTCCTATCCCCCGACCCAGGGGACTTGGATGCTTACCAATTAATGCCTCAGCCTCCTGAGTCCCTGGAAATGAGAAAAAAGAGGGTGATCAGCCAACTTAGCTGAAGCTGAGGTCTGCTCCTCCCCGCCCCACCCACCACTGCTGGTCAGCGTAGCCCCTCATCTGCTCCACACGCAACCTCCTGAGGACTCAGCAGGACGGCCCACAGGGGGACCTGGCAGGAGAGGCCAGCGGCCTTCAGTTCCCCACAGGTCTGGCCCCCAAGATGTGTACAGGCCAGGCCTGTGGGCCAGAGCTCACCTGCAAGGGCAGACAAGCCCCTTGCCACAGGGGGAAACAATCAGGAGATGCCAGTGAGGGGACCCTGTCAGGGCTGACTCTCCTGTTTGGGGCAGGAGGACTCCTTCTTGTCCCCACAGGGCCTTCCCTCCACACCCCACACTCGTCCTGGTTGGAAGCTCTGCGGAGCATCCAGCCTTCGGCCCTGGTGCTGTGGGATTTCCCTCCCCATCCCTCTCCACCAGCCCAGGGCTGGGATGAAGGACGAGATAGAGGGAGCGGGGCTCCATGTCTGGCTGGAGTCTTGGGGCGGCAGCCCAGATACTCGGGTCTCGGGGGAGTAGAGAAAGGCCAGCCAGTGGTCGTGGGTCAGTCCTCCCAAGATTCCAGATTCCCAAGAGCCAACCCCTCTCTCAGACATTCCATGCTTGCAGTTGGAGCCCAGGGCACCCTGCTGGGCCATGGCACCCCTGCCCATGGGAGGGACAGGGGAGGTGTGAGGGTGGAACCGTTCGGTAATGGCCTCCATCTCCCCAGGATCCATTGCCCCCATGTCTCTGGACATAGGCACAGGGCCTGCTACTTGGCTTTGACAGGACCCCCCCCCCCCCCCCCCCGCCCGGAAACCCCAGCCAGGCCGACAGTCCCCAGCCCAGTGCCAGCAACACTCCAGAAATACCCGCCCTGTAGAGAGAGCCCCACTCACATATCTGGTTCACTGGGGGCAGATCTGATCAGAGCTGGGGTGGGGGGCTCAGGACAGCCTCTCCCCACCTCAGCCCTCAGTATTCCCCCTATACACCAGCCCCTCTTGGTAACCAGTTCCAGGCAGCTGAGGGGCCCTGGGGGCAGGAAACGACCAGGCTGAGCCACGCCTCTCTATGGGGTGCCCAAGGACCCTGGGGATTTTTACAGGACCCCCATTCTTGCAGTCTAAGGGGTGCACTCCCCAATGCTGCGGGTGCTGGATGAAGAAGCGGTTGTGGGGGGGAGCTGTGCTTGGAGCAAGAGGAGGAGGAGGGGCCTGAGGAGGCACAGGCAGGACTGGCCACTCTTCAAAATAGAGGTGCCAAGCAGAAATGTGAGGGTGGAAGTAGTCAGCCCAGGCCAGCGCAGGGTGGGGGGGAGCAGGAATTCTGCCTGGACATTGATTTGTGTTAATGAGGTGCCTTTTTAAAATGCAAATGCCCCCAGGAGGGCAGTTCCCTCCAGCCCCTCATCTTAGTATAATATGATTTAATTAGATTGATAACACCAGACCCCATGCTCTTTCTAAGGCTGATGCTTCTGCTGGCAAGATGCTCCCATTCACCTTGTCCTCGCCGGCATTAACGTGCTTTCAGGCTTGTTCCCTCCCTGTGGGACTTTTCCAGAGCCTTGTCCAGATTCTCCCCACAGCCATCCCCCCTCCCATATATGCAGATGGATCCTCCACTGCCTGCTCCCAGGATCAAGGGCACTCACACCCTGCCTGGCAGCACACCCACCCCCTACCCCGTTAGAGCTCTGCAGTCTTCCTCACCCCAGCCTAATGCAACTCTGCTTCTCATTCGGATTGAGCCTTCTGGCCTCTGAATGTTTGCCCACAGCACCCCTTTCCTCCTGGTGTCTACAAATCCAGATTCTATATGGTCCTAATCCAGATCAGGCCTAACTGAAATGCCTCCTCCTCCAGGCAGCCCTCCTTGCTTGCACTGTCTGGGAAGCCTGGCTCCCTCTTCTGAGCTTTCTGTCCTCCTGCCTGCCCTCACAGAGCTCTGCTTACCTTGCCCTGGGGGTAGAATTGTTGTCTCATCTCACCTATGGGCTCAGGAGCTCTGTGAAGGCAGAGCCCACATCCAGGGGGCCTGAGCCCGGGGAATGTATAAGAGGGAGAGAATGGGAGCAGCTGTGGGAGCACGGCTGACCAGGAAGGGGTGATGTGGAGACCTGGACTCTGCAGGGTGGGCGTCCTATAGGGGCTAGGTGAGCTGGTGGGGGTGTCAGGCCCCTCCTCTGGGCCCAGGGCCCTCATGCTCCTGTAGCTAGTTGCTAGTGGGGATAGGAGAGACCCAAGGCTCTAGGAGGGAACAGCCAGGGCTGAGGGGCAAGGACAGTGTTGAAGGAGTTCAGGCCTCTGGTCACAGCTGTTTGAGAGCCAAGTGCAGGCCGCTGTTTCCATTTTGGCAATGACCTTGGTTTTTCTACCCACCAGGAGCAATCACAGTGTTACACACTCTGGCGGAGATGGGCTCCCTCAAAGAACGCTGTGGTTCTTGAACCAGGAGGCCAGGAGAGGTAGGCGGGGCAGCGAGACCTGGGGAGGCCCTGTGGAGCCCAGGGAGGCTGGGGCCTCCCCACCAAGGTGCCGCCCTGGTGCCCTCCTCCCCTGGTGGAAAGCCTGGAGCCCTGGCTGAGTTGCGGCCTGGGGTGACCCGGCCTGGCCCTGGGAGGTGACTTAAGGACAGGGAAGTGAGGTGGCCCAGGAATGCGGGAGAGTTTCCCTGGCAGAGAGCAGCCCGCCCACTGGGAGGGGCCTGCAGGTGGGTCCCCTGGCTGGCACCTGCTAACCCTGACCCATGATTGGGAGAGGGGACAGAGGTTCAGGGCCTGCTCCTCCCATACCCTCCCTCTCTGGTGGGAGCTGGAGCCTGCACCCCTGTCCCCCTGCTCCCTGCTAAGCCCTCACCAGCCTCCCAAGGATCCCAGGCTCAGGCAGCAGCTCAGCTACCTCTCCCGGGCCCAGCGAACAGTGGCCCAGGGATTGGAGGCCAGGGGTTTCGAGTTCAGATCCTGCACCCATGCAGCCCTTGGAGAAGGGAGAGAGGCCCAGATGAGAGGAAGCAGAAGCGCCAAGCCCAGAGCTTGGCTGTGCTTGCCCAAGGCAAGGGAAGCAGGGTTATGGTTACTGCCTCTGGGCTCCTCCCGGGCCTGCATCCACACCCCGATCCAGCCTTCCCCACTTCACTCCCCAAGGTGGGATGTCTGGAACCTTCCCCCTGGGGCAGGGAGGAGAGGCCCATGCTGCAGCCCCAGGCCTGGCCAGGGAGTGGGGGGCTTAGCTACAGCTCCAGGTAGGAGAGAGGGGCCCTGCAGCCTCTAGGACTCACCAAACCGCAGCAGCAGCAGGAGCAGGAGCAGGGCCACAGCCGGCACCTGCCTCATGGTCTTGGCCTGGCTGGAGTGCCTGCCGGGCAGGGGACAGCAGTGGCAGGAGCTCCGTGAACACTAGCACAACATTCGGGGCTCCATGAAGTGGGGTTATATGCTGGAGATGAGTGTCAGCTTGGCTATGCCACTGGACCTGTCAGCCTGGCCCGCCCAGTTCCTCTCAGCAGGAAGGAGGCACCCCAGAACCCCGACTCCTCCATGACCTGGCCCTGAACCCCAAGGGGCCAGACCCCTCACCCTAAGACACCTTGGGGTTTGGGGGCCAAGGTGCATCTGCCCCATTTAGGTGCTTGTGGCATGGGGTTCCAACCCCCACCATGGCTGACCGCATCCCCCAACTGACCACAGGCCCCACATAAGCTGACTACAGTCTGCCCATGAGACCCTCCCTGTTTCATTCATTCATTTGTTCATTCATATTTATTGAGCATCTACTATGTACCGGACATCAGTGAAAGAAACAGTCCAGGACTGGGGCTTACACTTTTGGGGGGAGGGGGGATGGGCACGGAAAAGTCCAGGTCACCTGTGCTTATGGAACAAAGGAGAGAAGGGAAGGAGTCCGGAGCGGGGTCCCCAGTCGACCCCAGCGCTCTCACCGGCCCTCCCTCCAGGAAATGGGTCCCAGCAGTCCCAGAACCGGCCCCAAGGTGGCCATGACCTCCCTTCCCCTGCCTCCCTCCCGTCCCCGGGGCGGCACCCTCCAACCCTGGGCCGGGGCCGGGGGGGTGGGCTTCCCGGAACCCGAGGGCCGGGGTGGGCGGGGCGGAAGCTGGTTCTGGGAAGGCCGGGCCGGGATGACCGTCCCCGGGTAACCCTGCCCTGGGCGCGGCGGGCCGTGTCCGGGACTTGCGGCCGCCACGGAAGCGACTCCGGGAGGAAGTTATTTGGGGTATGGGGCTGACGTCAGAGGCGGAGTCGGGTCTCGGCGGCCACTGCCCGCCCAGGCGGCGGTTCGGATTTTGGCCGGAGGAAGGGACCAGGACCGGCAGATCCCCTCCAGAACTGGGATGGGGAGCGCAGGATAAGAGGCAGAGCCCTGCCTCAGCCTCCCCGCCTGCGCAGTGGGTGCGAGCGTGGCCTGGGTGTGCTACGGTGCGCCCCGGGGGGTAGTCGGAGCCGAGGTCGCGGTCTCCGGGGATGGGTTGGGTGTCAGGCAACCCCCGCCCTCTTTCCTTGGCCTTCGCGGGAGCTCCTGGTCAGCGCAGTTCTGCCCTCTAGTGGCCGCCGGCAGCAGCGCCGGGCGAGCCGGGCAGGATGCTGGGGGGGGGGGTGCGGGGGGGGGTCTCTCACCTCCTCACTGTCCCTCTTCTTCCCATTCCTCCCACCTCCCCCACACACACACCGCGAGCACTCCCACCGTCCGTTGTCCTCCTCTCCTGACCCCCTCACCCCAGTTCTCACTTTGCTTCTCCATCAGCCCTGTGAGGGGGAGGAGGCGTCACCCTGAATTCGTGACTGCCACCCAGGCGCTGACCCGCCTTTTCTCGCCCCCCTGCCTCCCCTGTCCCTTCTCTGCGACCCCTCTGTCCTGTGTCCCGGAGTTCCCGGTGGGGTGTCTGGGCGAGTGGGGTCCCTCGGGGAGGGAGGAGCAGAGTATGGGAAGAGGGATTCTAGAATCATTCAGTCCGCAAGTGTTTTTTGAGCACGTTGGGTGCCCAGCACTGTCCAGTTATGGGGAACATCAAGGTGAACGGTGTGGAGGAGATGGCAAGACAGAATTAAATAAAAAATGTCTAATCATAAACTTTGGAAAGTGTTTCAGAACGTCAGGGTAACCACATTTCTCCAGGCACCCGATGGTTAATTCCCAGGATCTCAGAGGCCTTTCAGATTCTTTTGGGCCGACCACTTACTCTCAGGTCCTTTTCGGTTTTCTCTGCCTTTGGTTTTAAAAGCCAATTCTAAGAAGGCTGTGCCTTGAAATCAAGCAAGCAACAAAAGTCGAGAGGTGATCAGAAAGTGGGGACACCGGGGAAGGTTGGGCTCCTGATGACTCCAGTGACTAGAGAAAGAGCACCCGTGTACCCTGGACACCCGTTGGCCCGGAGCCTGTGGACCCCCAACTGAGCAGGGAGCTGGGGGTAGGGGTGCAGGGTGAGCAGGAAGCTAGGTCCCTTCCTCACTCCTGCCGCCAAACAGGTGAGGAGGATTGGAATCCAGAGAGATTCAGAGACATAAATATGTTTTATCAGTTTCTCCTTAAAAAAAACAAAACAACAAAAAAAAACGTGGATATCTATCAACTCTGGAAGGGGGCATGTTTTCTAATGTTAGAAGTCACAGTACACAACACAAAAGAAAAGAGATGTGGCCCATAAACTAAAAAAATACAAGCAAAGTTGGTTTCAAAATAAAATGGCAAACAATAGGAAAAATATTTGCAAGAAATGTGGCCAAATGATGACAACATTATTGTCCAGAGTGCTTAAGAAATTGATCAGAAAAACCCTGAGCCCCTAAAGATGAAAAGAACAAAGGACACAGACTAGTCTCGGAAGAGGAAAGCAATTTGGCTTATAGACTTTTTGAGAAATGTTCAGCCTCAGTGATTAAAGAAATGCAAATCAAAGCCACAGCAAGGAGATACTGTTCTCCTGTGTGGAGTTAGCTTGACCTTGGAATGCTGTTAGTCAAGGACGTGGGGAAATGCCCCAGCTGGTGGGCATGTAACTGGCACAACCCTTCCATAAATTGGTCTGTCAGTCTTTTAAAAGTAGTTATTTCCTTTGACTCAGTGAATTCATCATTGGAAATCTATTCTAAGAGGAAAATCCTAAATACAGAAAAAGCATGAAGATGTCAGTGGCCAGGTCATTTATAATTGCAGAAACAAACAAAACAAAAACAAAAATTTGTTGGATGATGGTAAATAAAACTTCCTTTGAATATAATTAATAAAAAATGACATTTCCATGGAGAGTGGGTAAATGTGGAAAATGCTCATAATATAAGGGGAAATTTTAAAAGAATGTGTGTAAAGATTTTTAGAAAATATAATGACTGAAAAAAAATTAAATTTCAAAACAACAGCAGAAAAGCTGTTGTTTTGAAATTTAAAAAGGAAAGCTTGCAGAATGTTCAGGAGTGACCATCCAAAAGAAAAGCTTGCAGAATGTTCAGGAGTGATCATCTAGGAGGGCTTCTGCAGTCATGTGGATTTCTCTCAAAAGTAGGTGACAGCAGAACTAGAACAAAAAATTTTAGTTTTTATGGAAACACAAAAGACCTCGAACAGCCAAAGCAATCTTGAGAAAGAAGAAACGGAGCTGGAGAAATCAGGCTCCTTGACTTCAGACTATACTACAAAGCTACAGTAATCAAAACAGTATGGTACTGTCACAAAAACAGAAATATAGATCAGTGGAACAGGATAGAAAGCCCAGAGATAAACCTATGCACATATGGTCACCTTATCTTTGATAAAGGAGGCAAGAATATACAACAGAGAAAAGACAGCCTCTTCAATAAGTGGTGCTGGGAAAACTGGACAGCTACATGTAAAAGAATGAAATTAGAACACTCCCTAACACAATACACAAAAATAAACTCAAAATGGATTAAAGACCTAAATGTAAGGCCAGACACTATCAAACTCTTAGAGGAAAACATAGGCAGAACACTCTATGACATAAATCACAGCAAGATCCTTTTTGACCCACCTCCTAGAGAAATGGAAATAAAACCAAAAATAAACAAATGGGACCTAATGAAACTTAAAAGCTTTTGCACAGCAGAGGAAACCATAAACAAGACGAAAAGACAACCCTCAGAATGGGAGAAAATTTTTGAAAATGAAGCAACTGACAAAGGATTAATCTCCAACTGAGGCTCATGGAACACAACAGGTATTCATGGGACCTTTGGTCCTGGTTCATGGGACCCAGTTCATGGGACCTTCCTGTGATGCTCCAGTTGAAGGAAGAGCTTCAGGACCCAGGGTGGTGCAGATGGCCTTCCATCTTAGCCCCAGGATGTGCTGCCACTCCCTGGTGGTGATGCATTCTCCAGTCTCCAAGGTGACTCCTGGAGCCAGGCACACTGGAGTCTCTTCCTCAAGGAATGCCAGCTAAGTGGGCTACAGCTCCTCCTCTGCCCCACTCAGTGTGAGCAATCCTAGGGAAGGATATTAACTGTCCCACAAGTAGCCCAGGCTGGTCGCATGGCCACTATGTGACCACAGGACAGAGGTTGTTAGCAGAAAGGAGGAGGGAAGGAAACTTGTCATCAAGAAGCAATAGCTATGACACTGACTCCAGTGTGAGAGTGAAATAAAGACATTTTCAAACATGGAATTTCTCAGAAAATTTACCCCCAAGGCATGATTTTTGGGAAGCCACTGGGGGGAAGATGTTCTCTGACTAAAGAAGGAATAAACCAAGAAAGTAGGAAATGTGGGCTGTGGAAAACAGAGATGAAACTCAGAAGAGAGAAGGGAATCTGCAGTATGCTGGTGAAGGGAGATTCCAGAATGGCAGCTGTGCCCCAAACAAAGAGAGCAGCCTTCACTGGAACACTGTGACAAAAGAGACAGGAATGCTGACAATGTCACACTGTCATCCTGATACACTGTGCCACTGAGCTGTCTTTTCAGTCAGATGAAACAACTGGAGGATTTGCTACACCAAAACAAGATGTAAATCAAGAAAGAGGAAGATGTGAGACCCAGGACAGGGAATCCAAACCAGGAGAGAGGCAAATGGAATTCCGAGGATGACAGTTAAAGGGACATCCCAGGATGACAGTGGTGCTTAGAGAGCAACTATCCCAGAGAAAGGAAAATGGGTATATCAAGGAGGGATGAAAAAGAGAAAAAAAAAAAAAGGAACTGATATGTTCCCTAATGGGATTGACCTGGTGGAGATTTGGAAAGTTTGGGTAGGTACAAAGGCAATTATTAACTTCAGGGGAAAAAATTAAGAAAGGGAACAAACGTAGTACCCCCCCACCCAAAGTCTCATCCTCTTATGGTATCAGCCAGACTTGAGGTCCAGGATCTGGTCAACTAAATCAGATTTAGCTGCAGACGAGGCTTCTTGGGCATAGTTCCTCATGATCTGAAGAACTGTGAACTAAGGAGTTCACCCTGCTCACCCAACATGCAAGGGTGAGGAAGGGACAGGATAACCACAATAGATAACCCCACACAGCAAGCACTGGTCTATAGCATTTCTGAAATCACACTAAGAACACGTGCTGCTCCCTTCTGCTCCAGGAGCAGGGAGTGTGTGTTGTCTAGAGGCCCTGGGAGTAGTTCTTCATGACTCTTAGCTCTGCCCTTGGGCTTTTGGCTTTGGCTTCTGAATCATCCATGCTTTCCCATAAAACATGGTTCATTTCTGTAACTGAATAGCTTTCTCTGCCAACCTGCCTCTTGTCTGTAGAAAGTTGGGGATTTAAAGAACTGTCCCTTTCAGTTCAAGCTTGTAAAATTTGCTGACTTATCATAAATAATGGAGGTCAGAAGACAATGGAACAACTTTAAAGTGCTGGAATAATGGCGATGATATTACTATCAACCCATCTGTCAACCCATAATTCTACATCCAATGAAAATATTCTTCAAGAATGGAGGGGAAATAGACAATTTCAGATAAATGAAAACTAAGAGAATTTATTGCCAGTAGGTCTGTACTATAAGAGAAGCTAAAGGGAGTTTTCAGGCTAGAGGTAAATGATCCCAGGTGAAATTAAAGATCTTCAGAAAGGACTAGGAGCACTGAAAATATGTATATAAATATAAAATACTCTTTTTCTTCTCAATTTCTTTAAAACACATGAACGTTTAAAGCAAAAAGTATATTGTGGGGTCTGTAATATATGTAGATATAATACATATGACAACTATAGTATAAAGTACAGGATGAGGTAAATGGCCTATATAATTGCAAGTTTCCTACATTTTATATGGATTGGTATAATATTACCTTTAAGTAGACTGTGAAAAGTTAATAATTTCCACTTTTTACATTTGTTATTGGGACATCCCATGTGATCAAACCAAACTCCCAGTAACTGATATGTTATTAGGAGTATGATGTGTTGACTTCTCAGAAGACACCTAACACTCTGGATTTCACTGGTTTGTACAAGAATTTCCACCCGGGCTAAAAAATATTTTTAAATGGGGTACCTGTAACTTACCTCTGACTCTGACCCAGATAAGAGATAAAACAGTCCATCAATTTTTAAATGCCACTTGATAAATGAGAGTTGACCAGTCTGATCCTTGACACTTATTCTCCTAATTAGGCCTCAGTTGACTAAAAAACTGAATGCAAGGTATGTTCTCACAATACTTGTGATTGTTTTCAGATCATTCTGCCCTCTCCACTGTTTGATTCAGAGTCTTAAATATTGCCACAAAACCGTTATTCTGAACTGGGATCCAGCTAATCACACCAGGCAAAAAAAAGCCTCATGGTCAAAAGTGGTGCTGTCCGAGCTTGTTTTGAGGGGGTTGTGGAGAAATTCTGATGAGGGAAATGGTGCACACCTGGATGAACCAAGAAGCTGCTGATGGAAGGACGACAGACATCACACAGGTGTGTCCCATCACCTATGCTCTAGCTCACGACTCTCAGGTATTCTCAGAATCCAGAAACAACTGAAATTGTTTTCTCTGATACCTCAAGTAGACCTACTCAGGGACAGAATGAATAGACTTACTGCTCTGCTAATTAATTTACCTCTCAAAATGTGCAAAACAGATTCATCTTTGTCAGACCATCTGGTTTGTTTCTCCCTGACAATATTTATTTATTGACTCATCCAGTTTTATGGAAGTATAATTAACAAATAAAATTTCTATATATTTAACATATACAATGTGATGATTTGATATATGTAAATGTTGTGAAATGGTTACCACAATCAAGCTAATTAACACATCCATCACCTCCTGTAGTTACCATTTTGTGCGTGTGTGTGTTGAGAACACTTAATATCTAATCTTTTAGCAAATTTCAAGTATACAATATTATTAGCTATAGTTACCATGCTGTACATTTGATCCCTAGAGCTTATTCATCTTATAACCAGAAATTTGTACCCTTTGGCCAACATCTCCTCCTTTCCCCCACCTCCCAGCCCCTGGCAACCACCACCATACTCTACGCTTCTCTGAGTTTGACTTTTTTTTTTTTTTTGCAGTACGCGAGCCTCTCACTGCTGTGGCCTCTCCCGCTGCGGAGCACAGGCTCCAGACGCGCAGGCTCAGCGGCCATGGCTCACGGGCCCAGCCGCTCCGCGGCACGTGGGGTCTTTCCGGACCGGGGCACAAACCCGCGTCCCCTGCATCGGCAGGCGGACTCTCAACCACTGCGCCACCAGGGAAGCCCCTGAATTTGACTTTTTTATATTCCACATGTAAGTGAGATTATACAGTATTTGTGTTCATAGTGTGTCTGGCTTATTTCACTTAGCATAATGTCCTCCAGGTTCATCCATGTTGTCCCAAAGCAGGATTTCCTTCTTTTTAATGGCTGAATAATATTCCATTGTATATTTATACCACATTTTCTTTATCCATTCATCCATTGATAGACACTTGAGTTGTTTCCATATCTTGACTATTGTGAATAATGCTGCAATTAACACAGAAGTGCATATATCTTTGAAATACTGATTTTATTTCCTTTGGATATCTATCCAGAAGTGGAATTCCTGGATCATATGGTAGTACTATTTTTAATTTTCTGAAAAACCTCCATACTGTTTTCCATAATGTCTGTATCAATTTACATCCCACCAACAATGTATGAGGGTTCACTTTTCTCCATATCCTCCCCAACACCTGTTAGCTCTTGTCTTTTTAATATTAGCCATCCTCGGGGACTCAGTGCTTTCACTGCCGTGGACCCGGGTTCGATCCCTGGTCAAGGAACTAAGATCACATAAGCAGTGCAGCAAGACCAAAAAAAAAAAAAAAAAAAGGATGACCTGTTGGCCATCCTAACAGGTGTGAGGTGATATCTCATTGTGGTTTTTTTTTTCTTTTCATTGTGGTTTTGATTTGCATTTTCCTAATGATTAGTGATGTCAAGCATCTTTTCACATACCTGTTGGATATCGTATGTCTTCTTTGGAAAAATATCAACTCGGGTCCTTTGCCCATTTTTAAATGGGGTTATTTATTTATTTTTTTGCTATTGAGTTGTGTGAGTTCCTTATACACTTTGGATATTATCCTCTTAGTATATATATGCTTTGCAAATATTTTCTCCCATTCAGTAGGTGGCCTTTTCGTTTTGTTGATTGTTTTCTTTGCTGTGCAGAAGCTTTTCAGTTTGCATAGTCCCAGTTGTTTATTTTTCCTTTTGTGGTCTGTGCTTTTGGTGTCAAATCCAAAAAATCATTGCCAAAACCAATGTCAGGGAGGTTTTCTCCTATGTTTTCTTCTAGGAGTTTTATGCTTTCAGGTTTTACGTTTAAGTCTTTAATCCATTTTGAGTTAATTTTTGTGTATGGTGTAAGGGTCTGATTTTCCCAACATCATTTATTGAAGAAACTATCTTTTTCCTATTGTGTATTCTTGGCACCCTTGTCAAAGATTAATTGACTGTATGTGTGTGAGTTTATTTTTGGGTTCTCTGTTCTGTTCCATTGGTCTATGTGTCTGTTTTTATGCCAGTACCATACTGTTTTGATTACTAATAGCTTTGTAGTATAGTTTGAAATCAAGGAGTGTGATACCTTAAGCTTTGTTCTTCTTTCTCAAGAATCCTTTGGATATTCAAGGTCTTTTGTGATTTCATATGAATTTTAGAATTACCTTTTCTATTTCTGTGAAAAATGCCATTAGAATTATGATAGAGATTGAATTGAATGTGTAGATCCCTTTGTGTAGTGTGGATATTTTAAAAATATTGTCTTCCAATCCATAAAGACATATCTTTCCATTTACTTATGTCCTTTTTCAATTTCCTTCATCACTGTCTTATAGTTTTCAATATACAGACCTTTCATGTTCTTGGTTAAATATATTCCTTAGAACTTTATTCTTTTTGATGCTATTATAAATGGGATGGTTTCTTGATTTCTTTTTTCAGATAGCTCATTGTCAGTGTATAGAAATGCAAATGAATTTTGCATGTTGATTTTGTATCCTGCAACTTTGCTGAATTCATTTATTCTAACATATTTTTGGCAAACTCTTTAGAGTTTTCTATATGTAAGACTATGTCGTTTACAAACAGGGAGAATTTAACTTCTTTTCTGATTTGTATGCCTTTTATTTCTTTTTCTTGTCTAATTGATCTGGCTAGGATTTCCAGCACTATATTGAATAGAAGTGGTGTCATACAGAGTGAAGTAACCTAGAAAGAGAAAAACAAATATCATATATTAACACATATATGTGGAATCTAGAAAAATGGTACAAATGAACCTATTTGTAGGGCAGGAATAGAGACATAGACATAGAGAATAGACATGTGAACACAGCGGGGGAAGGGGAGGGTGGGATGAATTGGGAGATTAGGTTTGACATAAATACACTACCATGTGTAAAATAGATAGCTAGAGGGAACATGCTGTATAGCACAGGGAGCTCAGCTCAGTGCTCTGTGACGACCTAGATGGGTGGGATGGGAGAGGTGGGAGGGAGGTCCAAGAGGGAGGGGATATAGGTATATATATAGCTGATTCACTTCATTGTACAGCAGAAACTAACACAATATTGTAAAGCAATTTTACTCCAAAAAAAAAAAAAAGTGGTGAAGGTAGGCATCCTTGTCTTGTTCCTGATCTAGAGGAACAGCTTTCAGCTTTTCACTGTTGAATATGTTAGCTGTGGGCTTGTCATATATGGCCTTTATTATGTTGGGGTACGTTCCTTCTATACCTCATTTGTTGAGAGTTTTTATCATAAAAAGGATGTTGAATTTTGTCAATGCTTTTTTGGAATTTACTGAGATGATCATATAATTCTTATTCTTCAATCTGTTAGTGTAGTATATCACATTTATTGATTTGCATATGTTTAATTTTCCTTTCATCCCATGGATAAATTTCACTTGGTTGTGGTGCATGATCCTTTTTTTTTTAATAGTGAACTTATTTATTTATTTATTTATGGCTGTGTTGGGTCTTCATTGCTGTACGTGGGCTTTCTCTAGTTGCGGAGAGTGGGGGCTACTCTTCATTGCAGTACTTCTTATTGCGGTGGCTTCTCTTGTTGCAGAGCATGGGCTCTAGGGTGCACGGGCTTCAGTAGTTGTGGCACGCGGGCTCAGTAGTTGTGGCTCATAGGCTCTAGAGCGCAGGCTCAGTAGTTGTAGAGCACGGGCTTAGTTGCTGTGCAGCATGTGGGATCTTCCTGGACCAGGGCTTGAACCTGTGTTGCCTGCATTGGCAGGCAGATTCTTAACCACTGCGCCACCAGGGAAGCCCGCATGATCCTTTTAATGTGCTGTTTAATTCAGTTTTCTCTCATTTTGTTGAGGGTTTTTGCATTTATGTTCATCAGAGATATTGGCCTATAATTTTCTTTTTTTATACTGTCTTTATCTGGCTTTGGTATGAGGGTAATGCTGACCTTATAAAATGAGTTTGGAAGTGTTCCCTCCTCTTCAGTTGTTTGGAAAGTTGAGAAATATTGGCATTAGTTCTTCTTTAATTAATTAATTAAATTCTATTTATTTTTAGCAGGGGAGGGGGAAGTAGAGGAGGTAAAAAAAAAAGTTTGGTTTCTGCATCAAAGCACTTTCCCTAAGAGTGGTGATTCGTTCATTGCATATCATCATGGGTGCACATAGTTATCCTGGCTTTCATGACAGTTTGAATTCAAGGTAATGTATGGAATATGTATTTTTCTGAAATCCAATGTATTCATGTGGACATATACAGGGTATCCCTTGTGTTCTCATTCTCATATGAAAGATAATGGCACTTTGGCTTCAAGAACAAATAAAAAATATCATAACTACAGCTTGTGTTTGATTTGGGTCTGGGCTAATTACTTAAGGAACAATTTAGTAATAAAGGTCTCAGATATTTAAATTACCTATGAAGCTGCAATTAATTAAGGGGCTGCTGATTCTGAGAACTATGCAACCAACAGGGAATGAGGGAAGAATTACATGTCTGGATGCCAAGTTCAGAGCCAAATATCAATAATCTCCTTCACACTTTTGCAATATCTACAAATAAAGTAGAGAGAAAGGATAAAAATAATATATAAATAATGATAAATAAAAAGTACATATAGAACTGGGAAAATCATTTTTCATTACATTTGCCACGTATTCCAGTTCAATAAGATGTTTGTAAGGAAAAAAAGCAACTTAAGACAGAAAACTAGTTACACTGTTGCAGTTCAGAACTGCTTGAAAACAGAAGAATGAATACCAGTCAACTTCCCTGATTTAAACCTAATTGTTTTAAGACATATTTTGTAACCTGAACATCTATGTTATGCCTTGAAAATTCAAAGCAAAAAGTGAACCATATGGAAAGCCAGAAACTTCAATACATCTAGACAGACGTTTGCTTGTAGTTTTTGGTATCCAAATTTTTTTCCACACACAGTGCAGACGCCCTTTTTGTAGGCACAGCACTGGCAATAATGAGAACCCAGTTGGTGCACAGAACTTCTACAAATTCTGCAAGTGGAGGACCTATTCTTTCCATGTGGATCAAGTCTTGCTTTTTTTTTTAGGTCAAAGCTTTATTTTTGTCCAGCTCTCTTCCACCACTTCCTGTGATATTCCTTGCACCATCTTTCCATGTATCTAGGGTGATAACAGTACCAAGTTTCTTTTTACATTTTTCACACACCATCCTTCCATGACAGAAGGAGTGGTAGCTAGTTCTTCTTTAAATGTTTGGTAGAATTCACCCATGAAGGCTTCTGGTCTTGGGCTTTTCTTTGTTGGTAGGTCTTTGGTTACTGCATCAATTACCTTACTTGCAATTGGTCCATTCAGATTTTCTATTTCTTTATGATTCAGTCTTGATAGGTTGCATGTTTCTAGGATTTTATCCACTTCTTATAGGTTATATAAAATTTGTTGGCGTATAGTTGTTCATAGCAGTCTCTTATGATGCTTTATATTTCTGTAGTATCAGTTGTAATGTCTCCTCCCTTTTTTCTTTGTTAGTCTAGCTAAAGGTTTGTCAGTTTTATCTTTTTAAAAAACCCCAACTATTAGTTTTGTTGATCTTTTTAATTGTCTTTCTAGTGTCTTTGAAATTCATCTCTAATCTTTATTTCCTTACATCTGCTAACTTTGGACTTATTTTTCCTTCTTTTTTCTAATTCCCTGAGGTGTAAAGTTAGATTGTTTGAGATCTTTCTTTTTTCTTAATGTAGGTGTTTATCACTCTTAACTTACCTCAGGATTGTTTTTGATGAGTCCCATAAGTTTTGGTATGTTGTGTTTGTCTCAAGATAGTTTTTTATTTCCCTCTTGATTTCTTCTTTGACCCATTGGTTGGTTGTACAGGTGTATATCATTTAATTTCCACATATTTATATATTTTTTTCCTATTTTTTTTTAGTAGAGTTAGGAAGGAACTGGACTTTTAATTTTATTTATTTATTTTTGGCTGTGTTGGGTCTTCGTTTCTGTGTGAGGGCTTTCTCTAGCTGCAGCGAGCTGGGGCCACTCTTCATTGCGGTGCGTGGGCCTCTCACTGTCGCGGCCTCTCTTGTTGCGGAGCACAAGCTCCAGACGCGCAGGCTCAGTAGTTGTGGCTCACGGGCCTAGTTGCTCCGCGGCATGTGGGACCTTCCCAGACCAGGGCTCGAACCCTCTGCATTAGCAGGCAGATTCTCAACCACTGCGCCACCAGGGAAGCCCTCTCCTATTTTTGATTTCTAGTTTCATACCATTGTGTTTAGGTAAGATACTTGATATGACTTCAATCTTATTAAAATTGTTAAGACTTGTTTTGTGACCTAATATATAATCTCTCCTGAAGAATGTTCCATGTGCCTTGTAAAGAATGTGTCTTCTTCTGGTTTTGGATGGAATGTTCTGTATATGTCTGCTAGGTCCATTGGTCTATAGTGTTATTCAAGTCCAGTATTTCCTTATTGTTTTTCTGTCTGAATGATCTATCAGTTGTTGAAAGTAGGATATTGAAGTCCTCTACTATAACTGTATCACTGTCTATTTCTCCTTTTAGTTCTGCTAATATTTATTTTATATATATAAGTGCTCCAATATTGGGTGCATATATATTTATAATTGTTATATCTCCTTGATATACATATATATATATATATATATATATATATATATATATATATAGGGAACTATGTTCCCCAGAATTCCCTTCCATGTTGGTATGGCTTGAAAAGAAATCCGTGTGTGATCGGGAAGGTTTAAATGAAGCAGCAGCAATGAAGCTCTGAGGTCAGTGCAGGGATGAGTCCTCACTAGCTCATGCACATGGTCACTGATCTGCTGAGCTCCTTTGGTCAGCAGCAGGTCCATGGCTCCTGCAGCTCTCACCAAGTCTCTTCCACTAGCTTCTCAGTGTCCTGAGCCAGGCACATTTGCAGATTCAAGGTGAAGGGCACCAGCTCCTTCTGCAAGTCATTATGTTATCAAGGGTAGAGGCAGAGAGAGACAGATGTGGTTCCAGTTTGTCCTCGCTCTCCCTTGCTTCCCCCTTAACTCTTTTTCTGATTTTCTGATTTCTCTGACTTTAGCAGTTGTAGATGAAGAGGCAGCCAGCCTTCCATAGGCTTTCCCCCTTACTCCCACAATCATGTAAAACGTGATCTCTACAATTAATTCCTTATTTTATATTGCTCATGGAGGTTCTGCTTCCCTGGTTAAAACTTAACAGATATGTGAATGAATTTTACCCTAACACATATACATAAATGTATCTTATGTCAATGACACTTCAAATCAGTGGGGAATGAAAAGGTTATTCAGTCAGCATCCTTGAAAAAAATTAGCTAATATATTTGGAAAATAGTATATCTGTACTTCATATCATTCATAAAAATGTGATGATATGGTTTTTTTTTTTTTCCTGCTTAACTTTTTTTTTTCTTTTTTTTTTTAACATCTTTATTGGGGTACAATTGCTTTACAATGATGTGTTAGTTTCTGCTCTATAACAAAGTGAATCAGTTATATATATACATATGTTCCCATATGTCCTCCCTCTTGCGTCTCCCTCCCTCCCACTCTCCCTATCCCACCCCTCCAGGCTGTCACAAAGCACCGAGCTAATATCCCTGTGCCATGCGGCTGCTTCCCACTAGCTATCTACCTTACTACGTTTGTTATGATATGTTTATAGAAACATATTGGAAGAAAATATAGAATATATTTGTAGCCCCAGAATACAGAAACAAAATGCAAACATCAAAAAAATTGAAAATTTTAATGTATCAAACATAAAGCTGTTCAAAGGCAGTTTTATTTTTTGAGTTTGTCCAAAAATTTTTTTAAAAAAAGAATCTCAGGGGACTGACTTTGAATCTAGCCATTCAGCTAGATGATAAAAGTTGTAGAAAATTTCCAAAATGGAGTGTGTGTGTGTGAGTGAGAGACAGAGAGACAGAGAGATAGATAGATGGAGAGAATATGTGTGTTTGAAGAGAACTTTGGTCATAAGAGCAGCGTGGGCCAGGTATGGAGTCAGGAGCCTTCAGCCATACTGGGAATCAGTATTCCTTCCTGGCTGGATCACAGAAGGAAGATAGGAGATGTGGCTGAAACGTCATGTTGCTGCAGACATGGAGCTCACAACAGGAGAATACACAGAGCATCCCCCATCCCATTCTGTCAGGACTTGCTCTTTGCCCCCACACTAACCATTCCTGCTCAGCCTCAGCAGTGAGAACACCAGTGCTTCTCCAGATCCATCTCCCATCACCCTCCTCTTAGCCCTCCTGTTCCAGCCAAATCTCCAAGGCCCTCTACAAACCCAGGCCTTTGCCTGAGCAGTTCTCTCAGCCTGGGACCCACCCCTCTTCCTTCTTTTGATAACTTCCCTCTGCCTACAAGCCCTACTTGTCAGGGCTGGGTCACAGCTTCTTTGCCTCCTCCAGAAAGAATGTCACCCTTTGGCACTTTGAACTGCCTTTTTCAACGCACTTATCACACTCATAGTAATCATCAGTTTACTATCTCTTGCACCATAAGGTTGAACTCCCTGGGGCCATGGATTGTGATTTACATTCCTCTCCACAGCCTTGCCCCTACACAGGTCCTGAGTGCTGAGCCTAGTCTTGAATAAACAGTCTGGTCTCCTGGTTTCTGTTCCTTCCTCTCTTCAACCTGTCCTGCACACAGGCCTGATTCTCATCCTAAAGCAAAATTTGAATTATATCATCCCCAACTCAAAATCCTTCCTTGGCTGACCTTCACCAGGGGAACTATTTCAATTGTTGGCATTCAAGGCCTTGCACACCGTGCAGTGAGGACTGTTAGGTCAACCGGGGAAAGGTCAGGTAAGACGCACAATCAAGGTTAGGTAAGCTGATCTTAAGAAAATTTACAGAGAGCCCAGTTTAGCACATAATTTTCTCCCTCCCTCCCTTCCTCATTCATTGAGCACCATGGTCAGGACCTGTGCTGGGCCTTGATAAAACTGATTATGTTCCTGTGCTGGCCCCCCAAAAGACATGGGCCTTGTTCTCTGTGCACCCCACCATTGTCTGACTCAAGTGGTGTGCTGGTGAATGTTTGACCCTGGTGGGAGTTGGGGGTTGGGGGGGTGGGGACTGATTTCTAGAGTTTGCCAATTTCTGTGGTGTAAATACTCCCATTATGGATGATGTCAAGTTACCAACAGGGTCACTGAATGTGGAGTCAGAAATAAATGTACAGTAGCACACCATTGTATGGTATTTCCACCATACGGATATAATAGACACAAAAACCTCAAGAACATAGATAATCGTAAAATACATAGAAAGCAATAAATTTTGATTATTTGCTACATTTTTGAATATAATTTAATTGTAGGTTTATATACTACAACTTCTAACGATGACTTTTTAAAAAATATATATTTATTTGGCTGCACTGGGTCTTAGTTGCAGCATGTGGGATCTTTAGTTGCGGCATGCAGGATCTAGTTCCCTGACCAGGGATCGAACCCTGGCCCCCTGCCTTGGGAGCGCGGGGTCTTGACCACCAGGGAAGTCCCCAACAATGACTTTTAAAAGATAATGTATTGAACATCCAGCTTGCAAAACTCCTGAACACAGTCTCCTCATTTAAAAAAAAAAAATTATTTTATTTATTTATTATTTTTGGCTGCATTGGGTCTTCACTGCTGCGTGTGGGCTTTCTCCAGTTGTGGCGAGCGGGGGCTACTCTTCGTTGCGGTGTGCGGGCTTCTCATTGCAGTGGCTTGTGGCTCACGGGCTTCAGTAGTTGTGACTTGCCGGCACTAGAGCGCAGGCTCAGTAGTTGTGGCGCACTGGCTTAGTTGCTCCGCAGAATGTGGGTTCTTCCCGGACCAGGGCTGGAACCCGTCTCCCCTACAATGAGGCGGATTCTTAACCACTGAGCCACGAGGGAAGCCGTCTCCTCTCATTTTTGATGGTTCGTATTTTACTTCTTCCAAGGCGATGGGAAACAAAGGCAGGAGGAGGAATGGGGCTCAGGTGGGGAGCAGCAAACTCCGGCTCGAGTCCCCCACACGGCCACTTGGGGGCGACAGACACAGTCTGATAGGTAGCCGGGGTCGGAGTCGAAGACCGCTGCGGTCCGCGGCACCTGCTAGGCTCCTGGGCCGTGAAGACGCTTTTCCTTCTATTTCGGGCGCGTCCAGGCCCGGGGGACGCTGGCAGGGGTCTTGGGGCGCGGAAGGGCCGCCCCCAACGCGGCCGCCCTCGTTCCAAAGCCCACACCCGGCAGCCTCTGAGGCCGGAAATCGGCCCAGCCGCCGCCTTCCCGGCATCCCCCTCGCGGTGATCATGGTTCCGCCTGCTGAGGTTCCAGAGCGGTTCTAGGTCATTAATTAATCAGTGGGCAATTAGCTTATATTTTCCTGGACTAGTGCAGATTCGTGCGGAGGGACGAGGAACAGGAGCTTCCTCCTGGGTCACCCTGAGGCAGCAGCACCCGGGAGATCAGGGAAGGAGGCTTCCCAGGCTTCCAGTGTGGGTGCGGACCAGGGCAATGGCCTGCTGGCCAGAAGGCCTGCGTTCTCCTCCCAGCTCTTATGGCAACAGTCTGCGTGGCCTTGGGCAAGGCATTTAACCCGGCTGGGCATGGGTTACTGCAGTAGACACTGTTGCTTGGCTCCTAGACATCTGTTCCCTTTCTTTCTCTTTGGCAGGTAGTGCCCACCCCTCCAGGGAGATTTACTCCAGTGCTGCGTCTGGCCCAGTTGGTCCTGTTTCCCTCGTCAAATGCTGGCTCCTTGAAAGTACTATCCAAGCAGCCTGTTGCAAAGACAGAACTGAGTTTGTTGCTTCCCTTGTTCAGGGAGAGCAGCATCTTGAAACAGTCCTTAGTGGAGAGGAGGTGGGAAGGGCAAAGTTGAGATAGTGAGGTTTGGGGGTCTGGTTTAAGGTGGACCTTAATGAGGATTGGGTAAGAATCATATAGTTTAAGGTTGTTGGTCACAGTAGTTTAGGATTTGTCGTCTCAGCGAGGTGAGGGTTTCAGAGTCTTGGAGCTTCAACAGTTGTTTGATGTTACCTGTTAAAAAGTGGTGCCATTTTTTATGGATTTTTCTGAAGTCAAGGCGTAAAGTTATTTGCACCTTTTGTCCTCCTGGGCAGGTGTTTCCGGGAATAGTAGACTCACAGTAATAGTCGTTATTTTGCCTCAGCCGGTGTGAGTCACAGTCCTCTGCTATTTGCACCCAGAGGAATCCTGTATGTGGTTTTCTTGTGCGTGAAATGGGGATTATGCTGCGGGGGGCGTGGGGGGCGTGGGGGGGCGTCAGGGGCGCGGGGGGCGCCGGGGGAGCTGGGCATGCGTGAGAAGACCAAGGTTGCAGCCTGTTGGAGCCTTTCAGTATTACAGCACGGTGGGGCTTACAAAACTGTCTGCGTCTTGAAAAATAATTCTTACTCTCAAATCCGAAAAGGGAGCTGCCAAATCGAAACGAATAGATGTTTATTAAATGTCTCCAACATATCACTGTGTTCACTTGCCAACTGCGACTGAACGCATATAGTAACAGGGTCATTGCATTTACTTGGTAAAGGGAGGTGCACGTTCACATGTTTGATGCCGTGTGGTGGAGGCTTCAAGGTTACAAATGTTCCAGGCTTATCAAGGTCTTAAAATGGCCCTGGGGTGTTTGACTGCTGGGCTTCCTACTTCCCAGTCATGTGAATTGGGGTGAGCTCCTCCCCTCTCTGAGCTCCTTTCCTCCTAGGTATGGTGGGGAAGACGGTGCTTTGAGCAGGGTAAGGAGGCTGGAGTGAGTTCACGTGTTGAGCGCCCGAAGTTGCAACTGAGGTGCAGATGATTCTGGGGCAGCGTCAGCCCTTAGCAGTGTGGGCTGCCCTGTGAACTGCGGGCCTAGGACAGCTGTGAGAGAGAGACTGGTCCCATGGGAAGCAAAGTTGGGAAGGACTCAGAGGATTAATCAGGTTGGGAAAGAAAGCAGGAGAAATGAAGGTGACAGTAACCACTATCCCAGCTCAGGGAGTCTGGGGCTTGTTCAGGTCAGTTCCTGCACTGCTCCCACTGACCCCCTCCCCATCCCCAGGACAGGTGCAGGGGCAACATAAAAAATATTGAACAACCAGTTCTTTACAGGCAGGAAACAATCAGAAAAGGCTGGCTGGAGACCCTTGGAGGTCCCCTGTCTCAACAGGCATTAACCCCCCCCCCGCCGCTTTTTTTTTCATTTTTTGGCCATGCTGAGTGGCATGTGGGGTCTTAGTTCCCCAACCAGGGATCAAACCCATACCCCCTGCATTGGAAGCACAGTCTTAACCACTGGACCGCCAGGGAAGTCCCCAGCATTAACCCTTTAGTTACTCCCTTTGGGGGTCTAGAGGAGGGCTGGAGCAGCGGCGTTCAGGGGCAGTCGGGGGCTTGAGGAAGCAACTATGTACAGCCTGTAGGTGACATTCATTTGGGCCCCCTCAGAGCGTCCTGGCTGGATATCTGCTTTGCTAGGGAAGCGTGGAGGTGGCAGGTGTGGCACAAGTGGAGGTTGGCAGCGCAGCCCAGTTCAGGGCAGGCATGGGTGAGGAGTAAATTCTGATCAGGTGGGTCCTCTCTGGGCACTCCCAGGCCCTGGCACCTGATGGCTGGGGTCTCCCGGTGAAGCCTGGGCTCCTTGGGGCTCCTGAGCCTTTGAGCTGCGCCCTCACACGGAACTTTGCTGGTCTTTCCTTCATTTAGACTGGGGGAATTCCTTCCCCTTTTCTGTTCCTCAGTGAAGCATTTCCTGTCTCCTCTTGTCTTTCCCAGCAGACCTGAGGGCAAGGTAAGTCTTGTGACCAAGTCATTAACACCTGGAAAACTAGTTCCCTTTTCCTCGAGGGCAAGAAAGATGGGATCTTGAAACTCTGCCAGGATATGAGGGAAAAATATTTGCATTTCATCTTTCTATGGTAAAGAAAGGAAAGGAAAATAAATCACTATACAATTTTAGAACAGAGAGTAGTTTGATAATACATGCTAAAAGCTGTATGTAAGTTTATAACCTTTGACCTAGCAATATCTCTATTAGGAATATAACTTGTGGAAATAATCAGAGATGTTTTTCAAAGATTTCTGAATAAGATTGTTTAATGAGGCATTCTGTACAGTAGTAAAAAGAATGAATGTCCAGTGTTAATTTTCATGTTATGAAAATAGTTTACTGGCATGGGAAGATACCAAAATATATTACATTTAGAAAACAGATTAAAATAATGTAGTAGCATGATTCCAATAATATAAAAGGGTAAAAATAGAATCCATAGCCTGTTTTATCAGTTAGGAAAAATGTTGTGTACTGTTTCATTTAATTAAGTAATCAATTGACTCAGCAAAAGTGGGAGCTGCTACGTGCCAAGCACTGTGGGTATAACAGTGAGCTGTTAAAAGTGTAATTTTCAAAAAAGGTAAAAGCATGACTTTCAAATAAATATAAGAGTGGCATGTATCAAAGATTTTAACTCATTAATGAAGGAGGAAACCATCAAGATGTTAAAACTGGTTTAAAAGAGAATCTGAAGAAGAGACCTATACATGGGAAATGAGGAATGCTGAAATCAATTTACTAATAATGGATGGGAGACTGCTCAGTAGCCTAAAGCAAGGAATGTAACGTTTGGAATCGTCTCTTCCACAGGATGACGAGAATGCCAACCAGCAATGCTGTCCATCCTCACAGGGTAATCAGTAGCATTGGTGGGATGTGACTTGCTTTCTAGGAGCAGGAATTATTGGCATTACTATCAGTTTTCTGCCAGTTAACTTCTGTCTCCACAGAGCTGTCAAACAGCCTCCTCACCGGAGACAAACAAAGGTGCACTCCCCTATGGGGCCGGATGATCCCTGGAGGCTCCAGCTTGCCTTGGAAGGCTATCCAGGCATCTCATTTGCCCATTTCAAGTCTTCCACACTTTTCCCAACAGGGCTGTGTAAAAGAATAACAGAGGGACTTCCCTGGTGGTCCAGTGGCTAAGACTACGTGCTCCCAATGCAGGGGGCCTGGGTTCTATCCCTGGTCTGGGAACTAGATCCCACATGCCACAACTAAGAGTTCCCATGCCACAACTAAAGGTCCCGCACGTGGCAACGAAGATCTTGCATGCCACAACTAAGACCCGGCGCAGCCAAGTTTATTAATTAGTTAATTTTTTAAAAAAAGAATAACAGGGTGTCACTTAAACTAAGGCCAAAGAGAAGGTGCCTGCTCTGAAGGTGTGGTCAAGACCTTCCGGTTAGATGGAGCAGCACGTGCAAAGGGCCAAGAAGAAATAGAGGCCCAATGGGGCTGGGCGTGAGCCAGGAGTGAGGACAGGAAGGGGAAGAGGTCAGCACGGGTGGACGCTGAAGCACCTGCAGGGAGGAGACGCGAGGATTTGAGATCTCCTAAGTGCAGTGAGCACCGCTAGGGTTTTTAATGGGGAGATGCCGTGACCTAGTTGGTGTTTTGTTAAGCATCTCTGGTTGCTGCAGGAGAAGAGCCTGGAGGGGACCCAGGACCCACCAGGAGGGGGGCTGGCGGGCCTGTGCCGGGGTTGTGGGGTGGGGGAGAAGGCCTGGGCTCTCCCACTCGCTTGTTCTGGGCTGGAGACACCAGGACATGCCGATGGATTGGTGGGAAGTAAGAAGTATTGCTGTGTTGGGCTCAGCCTATCAGTAGTAACGCTGGTGGCGAGGGGTGCCTGAGCCCTTCTCCTAGCCCCACAACACGGCAAGGCCTTCACAAGACGTGTTGTGGCTGGGCTGGCCCTTGTGGTTCTTATTATGATTGCAAGACACACCTTAGCAACAACCCTCAGGAAACTTTGGAAAGAAACCAGATTTATTACTCACAGGTCCTGGAGGGCACACCGTACACCCTAGGGCCACACAGCGAGGTCGAGGGTGGGGGGCGATGGGGGACGCGGACAGGGGGCTCTGTCTTTAACAGGGTCCAAGAGTGAGGAGGCTGGGGTTTCCCGGCTTCACTCTTTGTCGAATTTAAATTCTAATTCATGGCCGAATTTAAAAGCTGAGAGTTGGGGGAGTTCCTGGTGGTCTGGTGGTTAGGATTCAGCCCTTTCACTACCATGGCCCAGGTTCAATCCCTGGTCAGGAAACTGAGATCCCGCAAGCCTCTCGGCAAGGCCAATAAATAAATAAATAAAACCTAAGAGTGGGAATTTGGGTTCAGGAAGGGAAGAGTGGGGTCACTCCAGTGGTCAGTTATGTAGGTCGCTCAGGGCTTTCTAAACCTTTCTAATCCTTCATGTGCGGGGCCGCCTGGCTCCTTATCTGGTTGTCAGCTAGTAGCTGTGTTGCACAGCTGGCGATGTGTTCATTCGAGATGGATGTCTTGAAATGGATGCCCAGCAACCAAAAGCTTAACGTCAGACACTTACACTGCAAATATATATATGTTGGTCTCTGCCCCCCTCACCCCCGTTCCTGAAGCCCTTGGAATTCCTGGGTGATTGGAGCATCTTTTGTTCTAATGAGATAATTCTTGGTGGTCTCTTTGGCTCCTGGATGGGGACTGGTCACCAGAAAGACCAAGCCATGATAAGAAGCTTGAAACCTTAAACCCCATCTCCCATCTTCTGGGGAGTGGGGAGGGGCTGGAGATTGAGTTAGTAATGGATTGTGCCCACGTGACGAGCCTCCATAAAAATCCCTAAAGTACAGGGTTTGGAAGGCATCCAGGTTGGGGAACACATCCACATGCAAGGCAGGTGTCACACTCCAGATCCATGGGGACAGAAGCTCCTGCAGTCGAGACCCTTCCTGACTTTGCCCCATGCGCCTCTTCACCTGGCTGTGCATCTGTGTCCTTTATTGTATAATAAACTGGTAAATGTAAATAAGTGTTTCCCTGAGTTCTGTTGAGTCGTTATAGTAAATTATCAAACCTGAGGAGGGGGTTCCTGGGAACTCCAGATTTGTAGCCACGTCAGACAAGTGCAGGTGACCTGAGGACCCACCACTTGTGATTGGCATCTGAGATGGGGGGAGTCTTATGGGACTGAGGCTTTAACCTGTGGCGTCTGCACAAACTCCAGTTAGTGTCAGAATTGAGTTAAATTGTAGGACACACAGTTGGTGTCCACAGAGAATTAGAGAATTGCTTGTGGTGGAAAAACCCACACACCTGGTGTCAAAAGTATTCTATGTGTACAGGAAAGGAGTTTTTCCTTTACAATTGGTTATGGGTGGGGAGGAAAAGGCTAAATCAAGGATGGCTCGCAGGCGTGTGGCTTGAGCAACTGGGTGCACGGTGGTGCCGTTTTCTGAGACATGGTGCCTGGGGAGTGTCTGAATTTGAGGGAACCTCCAGATTCCTAGTTAAAGATGCCTGGTGGGAATCCAGATCCCCAGTACCCAGCCTGTGTCTTGGAGGCACAGCTATGGACTGCAAGTGGGGTGTGTCTCTCTCCCTGGGCCCCTAGATCAGGGGTATCCCAATCCCAGCTGCCAACTGACTCCCCCAGAGTTGTCTGTCCTCCTGGCAAGAGAAACGTCCACACTCTGACTTACCCAGAAGCCATTCATTAGCAGTAATTAGCACAGTCACTTATTTCCCTGGAGGGTTGATGGGGGAGGAGGAACGTGGCTGGAGGCAGGTGGCTCTCCACCCTGCAGGGGATGCTGGAGCTGGTTTCTCCACGCCTCCTCTCTGGCCAGCATCACGTGGCTGCCCAGCTCATGGCTCAGTAGGTACCCCACAGGCAGGCCTGCAGACTCCAGCTCTGTGTCCAGCTCACCTATGGAACTGGGGGCCTCTCATTCTCCACCTACCCCTAGCTGAAGTTAATTCTGTACAGTCACTTCCTCTCCATGAGCCCTTGGCCATGACCTCTGACCTCACAACTCCTAGGTCTGCGAGTCTTTGATGAGTCACCAAGAGTGCTAGAAGTGGCCCAGGCCGGTGATGGGCACCTAGCAAGGCAGTTTGCCCAGCGTGCCCACTCCCTCTGCCCTTCCCAGCTCAACTCTTCCCATCAGGCTCCATCTGGGCTCAGCCCTTCCCAGCATGGGGCTCCCCTCTCTGTTTCCTGGTGCAGAGGAATTGCAGTCCTTCCAGACTGATTTCTCAGTGTTGCAGTGAGAGTCATTCTAGCTGGTCCTGGGTAGGAGGAAGAGCAGTGTGCTTGACTGGTGAAGGACGCTCTTAGTCATGGAGGAAAGGAGACTTTTCCAATGACATTTCTGTAGGATGACTGGCCACCTTCCTCCCTGGTGATTCCCAGCCAGGCTGGTGGGATATTTTTCCAGAACAACAGGAGTCAATGGGGAAAACGTGCTCTAAGAATTCTGACGTACAGCCAACTTTTCCGAAGAAGGAATAGGTTATGAGCAAAACCTAGGAGAATGCTCTAAGCCATGGAAGGAAAACTCTGGAGGAAGCTGACATGGAGATCTGCCATCGAGAAAGAGATGGACCACTAAGGAATGGAGGAACAGGTATAAGTGCAGTTTTTTAAAAAGTGCCGAAAGTCTCAGTGGACCACGAGAATGAACAATGCTCTATATTCCAGGAAGACATTAACCAGAGTGAAGATACATGGAGTCACACTATTAACACCTGGACCCTGGATGTCCAGCATTCAAAGAGTCAGACAGTGGTGTGGGTCAAGGAGGGGCTCTGTGTTTAGAAAGTATGGGGTTGAGGAAGGGACTGGGGAGGAGGGACCCCTAAGACTACAGAAAGGAAGGCTGGCAAGGAGGGGGATGCTCAACTTCCATTTTGAGGAAATGTCAAGAGGACAGGCAATGCTGTTATAAGATGGAGAAAATTTTATTTCATAGAATTTGAGGTGGGGGGTGCGGGTGGGGAGTGCCTGGACTACACAGCCCAGGGTCCGAGAGCCTGAAGATGGCGAAAGGATTCGGTGTGCACCGATGAAGCTGAGTTTCTCGTGGAAGGAAGAAGAAACAGAACTCTGGGGCTGGGACTGGGGTAAGCAGAACCGAGAGGGCCTTGAGGAGCCTGGGCAGAGGTAGAGGAAATGCGAGGCCTGGGGCCATAGGAGCCATGGTGAGGCTCTGAGGGGGACCCGGGCTTTTGGGATGGGGAGAACTTTCCAAACATCACTGGAAATGTCTCCTTTCCTCCATGACTAAGAGCGTTCTTCACCCCAGTCTCCAAGAGGCAGGGAGCCCCGAGTGACAGCCGAACTCCTAGGACAGTTCAGGAGTGGTTAGATGGAAGGATGTCCCCTCGGGAAGGTGATGAAATGCCAGCTGGTGAGCAGTGTCCTGGAGACCAGCCAGGCCAGGTTCCTCAAAACCATTAGGGCCCTGGAAAAACTCGCCTGCAGACAGCACAGCCTGGCTGTTGCTCAGTCGGCGCTCAGCCTGAGCAGTCATGACAGACTTAGCGGGGCTGACAGGCCTCTGCACAGATGCATAAACTGAGGCCAGGTTGGGAGAAGCAGCTGCTATGTCCCTGGCTCCTTCGGAGTGCTCTGCTTGCTCTGGGAGCTTACTTGAGTCACCCGGCAGGGATGGAGCATCTGTTCTGTCCCAAGCCCTGCCCTCCGAGCGCAGGAGATACCCAAAGACGCGGTGCCCTGGCTGGCCCAAAACACGGAGTGCGGGTGGGTAAGTGGGGCTGGACTGGAATCAGGCCTCTCAGCCCAGCGGGGCCCAGTGTTGCCACAGCTTCTGAGGTTCATGAAACAGTGGATATTCAGATTACTTTTTCCATTTTTTAATTGTAGTGAAATATACATAAGATTTATCATTTTAGCCATTTTTACGTGTACAGTCCAATGGCATTACATACATTCACAGTGCTGTGCAACCATCACCACCATCCATCCCCAGAACTTGCATCTTCTTGAGCAAACTCCTTTCCCATTAAACACTAACTCCGACCCCCCCTCCCCCAGTCTCTGGCACCCACCCTCTACTTTCTGTTGCTATGAATTTAACTGCTCTAGGGACCTCATATAGGTGGAATCATACAGTATTTGTCCTTTTGTGTCTGGCTTATTTCACTCAGCATAAGGTCCATCCACGTTGTAGCGTGTGCCAGTGCTTCATTCCTTTTCATGCTGAACAGTGCATAATGGTCCCCCTTTTGTTTATCCATTCATCCATCGATGGACACTGGGTTGTTTCACCTTTTTGTCTGCTGAGAATAATGCTGCTGTGAACATGGGTGTGCAAACATCTGTTTTAGCAGGGACTCAGAAAAACATTTGTACACTCGTGTTCACAACAGCATTAGTCAAAATTCAGATTTTTTTTTTTTGGCCGTGCTGCCTGGCTTGTGGGATCTTTGTTCCCCAACCAGGGGTGAAACCCGTGCCCCCTGCATTGGAAGCATGGAGTCTTAACCACTGGACCGACAGGGAAGCCCCCAGATTTTTTTTTAATGTGGATTTGCCCAATTTAAAAAACACAGTAGTGCGGGTCTGACCAAACCCACTGGAGGGCTGGATTCCACACCTGGAATGCAGTGCTGATCTCAGAGCCAAGTGGCTTGCCTGGAGTTCAGCATGACCCCCACCCCACCCTGGCTCCCCTCTCCAGCTCAGAGATCCAGCCTCTCCTTAAAGAAAACAGCTCGCAACCTCCAAGCCAGGGCCAGAACTGCATGAAAATGAGCCTCAGAGGAGAGAGCAGTTCCCGTGGCCAACGCTCTCTGCTGGGTTTCTGTGCAGGGCTCCTGCCCTAAAGCCAAGCCTCCCTTATATGGTTGGGCCCACGAGGACCCTGGTGGTCTGGTGACCTCTGCCCCGAGTACCCTGTCCCTGTGCCCTGAGCTGGTTGGCCCCTCACCCTGGATGGCTCTCCCCACCTCTTCTCCTAGTGTCCCCAACTCATCCTCTGGAGCCAGGCTCAGTGTCACCTACACAGGGAGGCCGGGTGGCCAGGCCAGGCCCCCTTAGCCCCTGTGCCTCTCCTTTGCCACTGGAATCCTCCATTCCACCCACCGAGCCTTTGAGTTTGCTCTTCCTGCGGCTGGAATGGTCTCTGACCACACCCGCCTCTGCCCCTCTCCTGCAAGTCTCAGCTGAGGGTTTGCACTTCTTCCCTGGGCTCCTGATGTAAGATTACAAACCCCAAAATGCCACACCCCACCTCCTGTTCCCCCTCCCATCCCCACCCCCACCCGCGTCCCTTTCGGCTTTGGTTTTCCCCATAGACTTTATCATCTATTAAACTAAATGATTTACTTATTTATGTTGTTTATTCTGTTTCCCCTGGTGTCCCTGCCATGAGGGCAGGATTGTCTTTGGTTTGTTCACAGCCGTATCGCAGTAGGTGCTCAGTAGATTTGGTTGGATAATGAACAGATACCCCTGATCAGATATCTGCCAGACTCTGGTGCCCACGTCTGAGATGCTGAGAGAAGGGGGGCAGTGAGTCACTTCTCTGGATTGAGCATTGCTGGCTCCCGCTGCTATGCCCTCTGAGGCCTCTGCAGCCCTATCTGTCACCCCCAGCTCCCTGCAAAATCATCAGTGGTCCTGAGACGGCCTGGCAGGGACACGGATAGTGGGTGGCAGGGTGGGCAGCCCATCCATCTCCTGCCCCGGCGAAGAGATGCCCAGCCACGATGCCTGGCATAGGTCTGGCATACCGTGGGCACAATGAATATGCTGTTTGAATGAATATTGAATCATACCAAGGTCTCCCCTCCTTGGGAACTGGGGAGCCGGTCTGTGGGGCCCTTTTCCAGGACTTGTGCCAGGAAGTCTTCACTGGCTTTTCTGGACTTCCCCTGGTTCTTCCCGGGCCCTTCCCCTTGGGGCTATCTTCCTGGCCACCCCATCGCGAGGACAGAAACATCTTGGGGCACATGCCTGCCCCTTGGATCACCTGGGAAGTGATCCAGGTGGCATGAATGGCACAAAGAGCTGGAACACAGAGGAACTGGAGAGGCAAGAGGCTGAAGCAGTCAGTCCCCAGTGGAATTCTCCAGACTCACTTCTTCCTCATTTGTTTATTCATTCAACAAATATCCATCGAGACCCAGTGTGCACCAGGTACCCCGAGGA
Organism: Monodon monoceros; assembly: GCF_005190385.1. Classification (NCBI taxonomy): domain Eukaryota; kingdom Metazoa; phylum Chordata; class Mammalia; order Artiodactyla; family Monodontidae; genus Monodon; species Monodon monoceros. Next base: position 50,613,972 of record NW_021703769.1, read on the forward strand.
TCCGTGGGGAACCTCCTCACCATGCCTCTCCTCTGAGAGTCGCAGCACACAGCACCCACCCTCAGGATGGCCCTCCAGGGTCCACGCCTACAGCCCCCTCCTTCCCTGACACTCCTACCCGAGTCCCAGGCCTCTGTGCCCATCCCCCCATGACCCCTTGCGGTCATTACTTGCTCACTGCCTCCCACCCCTGGGGAGATGTGTGCTGTCTAAGGATAGGACATGTGTCTTATTCATTATCGTGTCCCAGTGCCCAGCACAGGACCTGGCATACAGCAGGTGCCCAATAAGTGCCTGTAGGGTGAGCTGGGGAGGCCAACCGCCTTAGATTCAGGAAGGGAATGGGTTGGAAGAGCATGAGGGGGCAAGGCCAGCCATAGGGCACAGAGGTGGACCCAGGACAGACAGCAGGTGGGGGAGGGCAGTGGCGGGGAGCCCCCTTCCCCCACCCTGCTGGCATTTCTGCTCGACTGCTGCTGGGGCCCCACTGGAGGTGCCCCTCACCTTAGCCACTCTGTTTCCCAGCAGTCTCCCCACCCCCAGTCCTGGGACAGAGGTGAATGCGTCAGCTAGGAGCTGTTCACACTCCCGCGCCCCACCCTTGCCTTGTCTTTGGGTGGAGTGGGGCAGGGGCCTCCACGCAGCAGGAGGGCACCTCTGGCCTGCGGTTTAATCCTGAGTTGCCTCCTGCCCCTCCAACCCAAGCAGGGGCCAGTAAAACACACCGATGATCCTTTTTGGTACCGATGATCTCCAGGTGAGTCTCACAGACTCTTGGAACCCCTAACAGCCTGAGGAGGTGGACAGCAGGAGGGGAGTCCACCCCTGGGCAGGCTCTGGGGGCAGAACGTGTGTTGGCTAAGCTGTGGGGCTTAGGAGAAGCTGTGGTAGGCGGTCTGCCCACAAAGGACAGGGGCTGTGGTGGCAGCCCCTCCCAATGCCCCGAGCCACCCACCGGGCCCTCACTCCCTCTCTGTGACCTCGGGCTTCCCCCCCAACTGGTCCCCATCCCCAGCCTCTGTAGGGTTAACTCCATCATTTCCTTCAGCCTCCCTTTCAAGGTCCTCCTTTCTGGGCAGCCCTCACTGGCTGCCCCCGCTCCCCGCTGGCATTAGGTGCCTCCCCTGGGCTCCCACCCACCCAGCACTTTTGACCCCAGGGGGTGGGTCACCATCCGTCTGCTGAACTGGGCTCCCTCAGGGCTCCAAGAGTACAGTTGGCCCTTCTCTAGAATTTGGGTTCACATCTGGGCTCCTCCCCTCACCAGCTGCGGGACCTTGGGTAAGTCACTCACCTCCCTAAGTGGCCTCAGTTTGCTCATCTGCAGGATGGGAATAATAATAAGGGACTTTGCAGACTGAATGAGGTGGTGCCTGGCTCACTACGCACGCCGTAACTGCTGTTATGTCCATGCCCCTCCCCAGGCATATCGAGGGCCATCGCAAGTTTTGTTGATCAAATGACTGAAGGACAAAGATACACAGTCTCTCTCAGAAGAAGCCTGACTCCTCCTGCTCAGGGCACGGGTGTCTGGAGTGTGGGGTGCTGAGTCACGGAAGACCTGACTGCAGGGTGAGGGTTACAGGATCACGTGGGCAGATTCCTTGGGGGAGCATTTTGCTTCCCACACCCCCACCTGGGCTCCCCGCTCAAGCATCACCCAGCAGCCGTTTGACCCCAAGGAGGGGTCCAGGGGGGTGGTCCTGGGAGCACAGGGGCTGGGGTGGGGTGTGGGGACTCAGCATCCCAGCCCTCCCCAGGCAGCCGCATCAGTCACAGCCACCTGGGCAACTGGCTGCCCCACCTGGGGTTCCTGGAAGTCCAGGTGAGAGATGAATCCTTAGGCTGCTGAGTGACAGGGCCCACAGGAAGGTGTCCCTGGGACAGGTGGCCACCGGGGGTCTGATTCATGCCTTCTGGCAAGTGGGTTAACGGGATCCCCGAGCCCAGGGCTGGGTCAGGTCTTCCGCTGAGTCACAGGAGCCGTTACGGAGCCTCTGGGCAGTCCCTTGCCCGCTGTCACCCACCCAAGGCCCCAGGGCCTCCCCAACGGCTCCCGCCACCGCGGACCCAGGCCCCAGAGTCTGAGTGCCTTCCTTCCCCACCTGGACCAACCCCCCTTCAACCTTAAGGGCCTTTCTCTGCCCTGCCCCCTCAGTCAAGGTCAAGGCCCAGCCTAGACCTGAGGGCTCAAGTTCCCTCTCCTGCCCCTCCAGAGCCCAGATCCTGAGACCTGAGTCCGCGGATCCAGGCCCGAGGTAGGGGTCCCAGCTAGAGCCCTCCAACCCCACTGCCAGCCCCACCCCTGACTTTAACGGCTTATTTCCTCCCCAAAGCCCCACCCCCTCCCTGTGACTGACAGCCCGGGGTGGCGGGACTGAGCCACTCACTTGGGAGACTGGTCCGACAGCATTCTGCCTCACAGGATAAAACCTGGGGTGGCCTGCAGGGAATCCAAGCTCTCCTGTCGGCAGTGGCCATGGTGGTTCCCGAGACTCTCCCTGCCCTGAGGAGGCACTACCTCAGGATTGTAACCTCCCTGCTGCTTCTGGCTGTTCCAGGTGAGTCCTGAGGGCCTGCTGCCCCCTCCACCCCTTCCCCATTGTCCACCCAGCCGTCCTCCCTCTTGGTCCTGCCTGAATCCCTCCTCTCCCTCTCATCTGTTGCTTTGTTCCCCCACCTCCCTCTCTCCCTCTCCCTCTCTATCATTTGCCTGCTCTGAGCCTCAGGTTCCTCCACAGCTGTGAGGAGTACATAAAACACTGCACTACAGGGCCCAGGACAGGGCTTAGTGCAGTCAGTGCTCAGTGTGCTCAGCTCTGCTTGTTATTTACCCTCTTCATGTCCCGTTCCTGTCTCTTGGGTCTGCATGGTCCACTGCTGGGGCAGCGGCATCCAGACCTAAGGCCTGGGAGGGGGGTTCTCCCTCTCACCTCAGTGAGACACCCCAGAAGCTGACCCCTCACCCCCAGGTAGGCTGGTTGGAGCCTGGGCACAGGCTGGACAGGAAGTTGCAGGGAGGCCAAGGCTGCAGCTCACACCGAGGGCCTGAGGTTTCGGTCTGTCCTGCCCAGGCTCCAGGAAATGCCCCGCCTGGGGAAGCCTGGAGGGCCCCAGGGACTGAGCCACCGGGAAGGATTGCTGGGCACCAGGGCTCCCCTCCACCGACCTGACCCTTTCTTTCTCTTGCCCTCAGCCACCCTAGCTGCTGTCAAGACAGCTGGTAAGTCAGAGCTGCCCTCAGGGAAGCGGGGAGGGAGGAAGCCTGAAGGGCAGGGTAGTGTCTGTGTGTCTGTCTGTGGGGGACAGGTCAGAAGCGGGCAGTGGGGCAAGAGGGTGTTTGAGCTGGAGAGGAAGGGCAGGCAGGAAAAGAGGCCCAGAGAGTGAGGATGCGGCCCAGAGAGTCGGGATGTGGAGGAGAGAGGCCCAGGAGCGGGTGAGCGGCCCGAGAATGTAAAAGGGCTAGAGGACCAAGTGCTGAGCCAGAGTGGAGGGCAGAGGGTGGAAGGGCCGGGGAAGAGGCAGCAAAGAACGGAGCCAGGGTGGGAGGAGACTGGAGCACAGGCCTAAGTGCTGAAGGCAGGGAAGGGGGGCTGGAAGGGATGAGGATTGTGCCTGAGGGTCTGACACACCGGCCCCTCCTCCGCCAGGTCCCCCAGCCTGTGGAAAGCCCCAACACCTGAACCGAATCGTGGGTGGTGAGGACAGCACTGATGCTGAGTGGCCCTGGCTTGTGAGCATCCAGAAGAATGGCACCCACCACTGTGCAGGCTCCCTGCTCACCAACCGCTGGGTGGTCACGGCCGCCCACTGCTTCAAAGGGTACGTACACTCAGCCGGTCCCTTCCACTCGATTCCCCAGACCCTGGGCTGCCCACACAGCCCCGGCTTCCAGGCCTCAGTCCAGTCTTGGGTCCCTCAGGAGAGTCCCTGCTTCTCCCCAGAAGCCTCTTTTGCTCACCAGGGGCCTTCATATGCCATTACCCCAGAAACCCTTCCCAGACGCTTCCTGAACACCCCGTGGTTCCTGGCTGATGCCACCCCCTCCCTCTCCCTTCTAGCCATCCGAACAAACCAGCCCTGTTCTCTGTGCTGCTGGGGGCCTGGCAGCTGGGGAACCCCGGCCCGAGGTCCCAGGAGGTGGGTATTGCCTGGGTGAAGCTCCACCCTGTGTACTCCTGGAAGAAAGGCGCCCGTGCTGACATCGCCTTGGTGCACCTGGAGCACGCCATCCAGTTCTCTGAACGCATCCTGCCCATCTGCCTGCCTGATTCCACCGTCCATCTCCTTCCGGACACCAACTGCTGGGTTGCTGGCTGGGGGAGTATCCACGATGGAGGTGTGGCTTCTTTCTCACCAGGGGTATGGGGGTGGGTGGGGACAGAGGGCGGTGGACACTGGGAGATACAGGTGCCACGGGCAGCAAAGGATAGAGGCCAGAGGCAGAGCACAACACAGATAGAAGAAAAGACAGGTTGTGACCCAGAGATGTGATGACACAGAAGCCTAGGTGGATAGTTCTAGATCATTTCTAGTTAAAAGGTACCTTTTGCTGTGTTCTGAGGCAAAGATGCCAGATCAACCAAGATATTAAGTGATATAGGAACAGCTGAGAGGAGGTGTCTATGGGACCAAGCTGAACCAGGTGAATATGAAAACAGCCCTAAGATTCCAAATCTGGAATAAACGCCCCCTGGTGGCATCATGACACAATTGCAGGCAAAATTCCCAGGAGAAAATGCAGTCTCCATAAATGGTAAAATATAATTGGCAAACCAAGTCTGGAGGTTTGGAAAACCTCATCTAGAAACACAAATTAGATTAGATTAAGTAAGAGGCAGAGAAGCAGTGACATATATATATGGAACTTTAACCAGATTCCAGAAGAATTAAGAGAAATGACACCAGTTTGGGTGTCTGGGGACCCCACTGACTCTGAAGTTTCAGTCAGTCTCCCCACGGTCATTCTTAGGGGCTCCTGTGAAAGGTGGATTTATGAACTGGGGAAGGTCTACAGACCAACCCTAGGATCAATCCCCCTAGGGGATGGCGGGGGTCCCTCAAGTCCCAGTAAGATTCAACACTGAGTGGCCATTAGTCTGTAGCAGTACCAGTGCCGGATAAAGTAGTGCCTGAGATGGGACAAGCCTGGACCATTGGTTTGAACCATCTCATTGGCATCAGAGATCTCGTTAAAGATTCAGAGTTTCAGGCTGCACATTAATTTGGGATTCAGTAGGTCCAGAGTGGAGTCCTGGAATTTGGGCTTCCTGCAGGCATTGTGGGAGAGCCTGACAGAGTTGATCCACTTAACCTTTGAGAAACGCTGCTGAGGGAATTGAGGAGGGAATTGAGGAGGCCACCAGGAGAGTCTCCCAAGCCTGACTCTCTCCTCCCTGCTCCCAGTGCCCCTGCCCAACCCTCAGACCCTCCAGAAGCTAAAGGTTCCCATCATCGACTCAGCAGTCTGCAGCCGCCTGTACTGGCGGGGAGCCGGGCAGGGCGCCATTACGGAGGACATGCTATGCGCCGGCTACCTGGAGGGGAAGCGGGACGCCTGTCTGGTGAGCACACCACCTCCTTCCCAGCCCTGCCCCACTGAGCTCCATCACCCCTCTGCTCCTGCGCCTCCTCCCAGAATCAGCTGTGACCTGGCAGTCCCCCTAGATAGATGCCTACAGAACCCGGCCCCAGCCTGGCTCAGCCGTTCATTACATCAAACATTCTGAGCACCTCCGGTGTGCCTGACCCCATTCTCAGGGAGCTGGCATCCTCCTGAAGGGGTGCCACGGTCCTGGCCCCCAGAGCCAGCTCCAGCTCCACCACTGTGGCGGAGCACGGTGGGACGGTGCATGGTCCACACCCGGGCTGGGTCAGTTTTCTTCTTTCTGAGCCTCGGTTTCCTCAACTGTGAAGCAAGTCACAATACTCCCTGCCTCCAGGGCTGTGAGGGAGAAGGTCTAGCACAAAGTGCTTCTTACCGGAAGTGAGCCTGGGAAGTGTGTCCTTCCCCGACCTCCCGGTCCTGGTGGCGTTGGTTAGGGTGCCGCGGCCCCCAGGTCAGAGAAATGGTCCCCCGCGAAGGGAACTGCCACGCACTGCGGCGCGGGTCCTGGGCTCTGCTCACCGCTTGCCCCACGCGGGTCCCTAACCTTCCCTCCTCTCCGCAGGGCGACTCCGGAGGCCCCCTGATGTGCCAGGTCGAGCGCACCTGGCTGCTGGCGGGCGTCATCAGCTGGGGCGAGGGCTGTGCGGAGCGCAACCGGCCTGGCGTCTACATCAGCCTAGCCGCCCACCGCTCCTGGGTACAGAAGATCGTGCAAGGGGTGCAGCTCCGCGGGCACTCGCAGGGTAGCGGGCCCACAGGACGCCGGGGACGGGCTCTGGGGGCGCGGCGAGCTCGCAGGGCCGCCCGGGGCCGCGGCGTTTAGGGATCTGGGGAGACCACGTGCTGTTTCCTCAGTTGTAAATAAGCGGTCTACCTCTGGGAGCGCCCGAGTGCCGGCGCCGGATCTCCTCCGCGGGGAGGCCCCGCCCCGCCCCTGGGCTCAGGCCCCACCCCCGAGGCCCGGAGCGCCTTTGTGTACATACTTGTTAATAATTTTTACAGTTATTTGTAACTCCGCCCACACATCTTATTTATTCCTCCAATTTCAATAAATTATTTTTACCCTAGTTCCTATTTTTTCCCTCGGGTATGGGAACATTGGGAAGAAGGGTCCAGTCAGGGTTAAAACGGGGGTTGGCAGGTAGGACTTTGGATGGTAGTCTGGCCAGGGACCCAGGTGTCCTGCCCACCTAGGATTCAACATCCTGACTTCTGACCTTTGCACTGTCCTTTTGTAACCCCTTGCCACCAGGGAGACCAAATGGAGAGGAGACAGGAGGCCCAGCAACCTGGGAGGCCCAGCTCTCCCACCTGAAAGGTGGGTGTTGGGGGCTGCAGGGCCAGGCAGGTCCCCAACCTGCCTGTTGAATTTCCGAAACAGGGCTGGCTAGGAGAACACCCCCACCCCCCCCACACACACACGAGTGGGGTGTCCCCCATCCTCCCTCATCTTAGAGCCGGGTGTCTCAGATTTGGGCTGAGGCAGCCAGGACTCCCCAGGAGCTGACTCAGCCAGTGACTCACTGCCGATTCTGTGAATCCTCCCCCCGGAACGAAGGAGCAAAACAATGAGACAGCAGGTGTCTGTGGGGGCTTGAGTCACCTCACCTGCCCCCACGGGGTGGGGCTGAGAGCTGGGTCCTAGGCCACCATAGGGTCTGCCTGGGACCGAGCTAATGCTCCCCTTTCCCAGTGCCCACCATTCTGCAACCAGGCCTCTGGCCTCCTGGACCAGCCCTGCCCCTCCTCCCAAGGCCCAGGATACTGTACCCCATCAGCGCCACCTGGGCTTCCCAGAAACAAGCGAATGTGCAGGCAGGGCTGTGTGGTTGGTTTGATGAGTATGTGCG
>NW_021703769.1:50621439-50634557 GCF_005190385.1 Monodon monoceros
GCGAATGTGCAGGCAGGGCTGTGTGGTTGGTTTGATGAGTATGTGCGAGAGAGATTTTTTCTAACAGTCAGGAAGACAAGTAGGTCCAGCTGTGCAGAGGACAGAGCTGAGTGGCTGCCTCAGGGTCTCCAACTAGGAACGATCAGTGCAGTGAGCTTGAGAAGGCAGCACAGGTGTGGTTTGGTTGGTTGGTATCCTTTACTGCGAGCACTGTTCTAAAACTTCTGTTCATATTGTTTTGATAACCCCCTTGTTAATAAGTGCTGTGGGGTTGGTCTTATTAACAAACAAACGCTAACCTGGCCTCCCTCTGGCTTGGGAACCAGCTGGGGGGTGAGCAGGTGGCTCAGGTGAGGCCCCTCCCCTTTGTGACCTGGTCCCGCTTTACCTGTCACTCTGCTTCCCTTGTCCACTTACCCTCCTCTCTGGACTCAGTCTCCCCTCCCCCCCATACCCCTCCACTAGTGCCTCATTCGCTGCCCTTCTTGCTGCCTCCATTTCCCCCTCTGCCCTCCAGGCTCTTCCTCTGTTCCTCACTTCCCCACGTCCTGTCCCTGTCCCCTCACTCCTTCTCTGTCTCTGTCTCTGGCCACTGGCCTCTGTGGCTCAGTGTCCCCCACACCCTGACTCTCACTGCCCTCTACCTCTGCTTCCAATGGCATCCTGACAGAAGCCCCTGAGAAGGCCACGCCTAGAAACATCTGCTGGGGGGGGACTTCCCTGGTGGCGCAGTGGTTAAGAATCCGCCTGCTAATGCAGCAGACACAGGTTCGAGCCCTGGTCCAGGAAGACCCCACATGCCGTGGAGCAGCTAAGCCCGTGTGCCACAACTACTGAGCCTGTGCTCTAGAGCCTGTGAGCCACAAATACTGAGCCCACATGCCACAACTACTGAAGCCTGTGCACTTAGAGCCCATGCTCTGCAACAAGAGAAGCCATCACTATGAGAAGCCCACGCACCGCAACAAAGAATAGCCCCCGCTCTCCACAACTAGAGAAAGCCCACATGCAGCAACAAAGACCCAGCATAGCCAAAAAATAAATAAATAAATAAAATTAAAGAAAACAAAAGAAACATCTACTGGGGCTGAGAAGTCACCCCGTAAATGTGGGACCCTCAGGTGAGGGTGGGTTTTCTCTGAGCTGGCCATCACCCTCCAGGGAGCCCCAGAGCTGGAGGCACCTTCCCAGAGCCCCAAGAAGCCTGACAGACGGGCTGGGCCATGGGATGGGGAGCCCGCCCCGGAAGTCACAAGATTTCCAGTGACTCCCTCCCCAGTCAGGTGGGGGTTCCAGGAGGTGGAAATGTGGTCAGTCCAGCCCTGGTGGGGTCCACACCAGCAACGCAGAGAGCTTGTTTGCCCCTTGGTTGGAACCAGGCCAGGAGCAAGCCCCAAATGGGCGGGGGTGGGGGCCATCACTGCTTCGGCTCCACCGACACCTCCTGCCTCTGGGGGCCGCACGTGGAGCCCCTTTGGCCTGTCGGGCTAAGGGGAAGTGCCAGTGGGAGGGGCCGGCACGCCAACCTGGGCTCCCAGCAGGTGCCTCCACTCACCTTTAACTCCCCACATGGAGCAGCCCCAGGGAGAGTCCTCCTTACCTCCCCCAGGGCAGGGGTGCCGCCATCTGGCCACAGTGACCCATGTCCTTACTATGGAAGTGCCTTAGTCATAGGCTGCGAGGTCTGGCTACTGCTCCTCCACATGCTCCTTCCTCAGATCTTTAATTCTTTAGAAGACTTTCACTCCCACACCAGGGACCTGCCAACTCGTCTCTTCTCTGCATCCAGAACAAGTGTGTAAATCACATCTAACCCCATGAGGTCCCTTGGTGGCCGACTCCTTTGGCTGGCTAAGCCAATAACCCCATTCCAACACCCCTCCCTTCCTTCTTCCACCTTAGAGACTGGAAAAACTAAATGTTCCTTTCCACAGTCTCCCACAAGGTCCCAGTGGAAACAGATGTCTGATGGGTAGTTTCTTGGGAAGACTTTGTTTTGTTCCTGATAACAGGAATATGTCCAGTTGGCATTATCCTTTCCCACCGTCTGCCTTCTTCTAGTCTTGGATACAGATGTAATGCCTAATCCTTAGCAGCCATCTTATCAACATGAGGCTACGAGTTGAATAACACCTAAATTGACAGTGAACAAAGATTCAGAAGCTGCGGGTGTGAGGACATGGTTGAGAAGTTGCCTCCATCCTAGACAGCCACCTCCACCCTTCTTGTGTGCTTTCAAGCCACTGTTGGTCGAATCTTCTTTTACTGCAGCTAAATGCCTTTGTAACTGATATACCTGCTTCAGACCCTCTGTCAATCTAAAACTATTCTGAACAATCGTTTTTTAATTAATTAATTAATTTTATTTATTTATTTTTGGCTGCATTGGGTCTTTGTTGCTGCGCATGGGCTTTCTCTAGTTGCAGCGAGTGGGGGCTACTCTTCGTTGTGGTGCACGGGCTTCTCATCATGGTGGCTTCTCTTGTTGCGGAGCATGGGTTCTAGGTGTGTGAGTTTCAGTAATTGTGGCACGTGGGCTCAGTATTTGTGGCTCTCAGGCTCTAGAGCGCAGGCTCAGTAGTTGTGGCACAAAGGCTTAGTTGCTCCGCGGCATGTGGGATCTTCCTGCACCAGGGCTCGAAGCCATGTCTGCTGCATTGGCAGGCGGATTCTTAACCAGTGCACCACCAGGGAAGCCCCCAGAATAGTTTTAGATTGACAGAAAACGTTTTTGCTTTTCTTTTTTTTTTTTTTACAGTAAACACTGTTTGTTATCATGGAAACAGTATGTCAGATTTTGTCAGTACAATCAAATCACACTTAAATTATCCAAATTATGAAGGCTTTGAGCTCATACCTATCCACAAGAGCTTTGGACCTTCAGAGGGTGTCCCAGTTAGTTTCATGTTTTCATATCATGCTTACTCAAGATCAAGTATTTTCTTTCTCTCCCTTTCCTGCTTGAAGTCTCCCAGTCAGTGCTGCTGCCCGGGGAGGCACCTGAAGGAGTCTCACCATGACCCCATTGATGGCGCCCTAATGAGTTCACTAGTCTCCTCACCAAGGGCACAAGCTCCCCAAGCTCCCCAGACTGCCTGGGGAGTGTGGAATTCTACGTGAAGGTGGAGACAATGGATTTCCCAGCTCCAAGCCAAACTTTGCTACCTGTGCCCAGGTCGTTGTGCTCATAGTATCACAAAGTTGCTCATGGGAAAGGTGACTGGGCCTGTGAGTATGACCTTCAAGGTCTGCAGCCTTAGACCTCACAGGATGACACCAGGCAGACTGGCAGGTAGCTAGTGAGTAAGAGCGTAACCAGGGCATGGGGGAAGGTGGTATGTGTCAGACTGTGGGGGCTGTGTTGATCTGCATCACCACTTGACCTTGACCCAACGGGCCTGTGGGTCTGATTTCCTGTTGGCAGCTATTAAACAATCACACACAGGCAAGCCAGGACAAATACCAGTTTTCAGGGACACAGTTGTCTCAATTCTTACTGAGGGGGGAATAATCACTTTCACAGAACATAGTCTATTTTGCTGGTTCTTCCTCATTTCCCCAACCTCTATGTGATTGATGCCCCAACATCATATCTGGGGCTTCTCTCCTCCTTCACCTACTTGTATCCATGGGTGATAGCATCTGGTGTCATAGCTCTACACACTATCCATAGAGGTGACTCCAGAGTTCTCTCCCTGCGTGTCCACTCAACTAATCAACATCCCCTTGTAAATATCATATAGACATCTCATCCTTAAGGTGACCCCAAATGAATCTCAGTATTCCCTCTCAAACTTGCTCCACTGGCAGAATTTCCATCTCAGCACAAAGCAGCTGTCCTTCCTTCCAACTGCTCAGTTTGGGAACCTTGGAGTACTGACAACACCAAGTGTTGGCGAGGATGCAGAGCTCCTGGAACGCTCACATGTTGCTGGTGGGAGCGCAAACTGGTACTGCCCCTGTGGAAAACATGCTGACTGTTGCGTGTAATGTTGAACATCCATGCAGCAATCCTACTCCTAAGATTGGTCCAAGAGAGAAGAGAACATATTCTTACAAAATCTGCACACAGATGTTTATAACGGCTTTGTTCAGAATTGGCAAAAATTGGAAACAACCCAGATGTTTCTTCAGCTGGTGAATGGATAAGCAAACTGTGGTCCATCCATTCAGTAGAATTCTACTTAGCAACAAAAATGAACAAACTATACACAGCATGGTGAATCTTTTTTTTAAAATCTTTATTTATAAATTTATTTATTTATTTTTAAATTATTTATTTATTTATTTTTGGCTGGGTTGGGTCTTTGTTGCTACGCACGGGCTTTCTCTAGTGGCGAGCAGGGGCTACTCTTCGCTGCGGTGTGCGGGCTTCTCATTGCAGTGGCTTCTCTTGCTGCAATGCACGGGCTCCAGGTGAGCGGGCTTCAGTAGTTGTGGCACACAGGCTTAGTTGCTCCGTGGCATGTAGGATCTTCCCGGACCAGGGATTGAACCCGTGTCCCCTGCACTGGCAGGCAGATTCTTAACCACTGCGCCACCAGGGAAGCCCCGCAACATGGTGAACCTTAAGCACATGATGCCGAGGGGAGAAAGCTGAACTCCAAAGGCTCCACACCATGATTCCATTTATATGACACTGTTGAAAAGGCAAATCTATAGGGACAGAGAGCAGACGGGTGGTTGCTAGGGGCTGGGGTGGGGAAAGGATTGCCCCCAAAGGGGCATAGGGGGATTTTTTAATAGTGATGGAACTGGCTTTATATCTTGATTGTGGTAATGGTTACATAACTGGATGCATTTATCAAAACTCATAGGACTATAATTTATTAAAAATGGTGAAATTTACTCTGTGTAAACTATACCTCCATAAAACTGATTTAAAAAACCCCAACAACACAAAACTGTGGCATCTTCCTTACGCCTCTCTTCCTCTCATTCTCTAAATTCAAGCCATCAGCACATCCTGTGAGTTCCATCCTATCTCCAAAATACGTCCAGATCTGGCCACTTCTTTCCCATGCCATCCCAAGCGACTTTCCTCTTTATCCCAGATTTCTGTCATGGCCTCCTAACTGGTCCCACTGCTTCGGCTGTTGTTCCCACCAGGCTGTTCTCAGCACAGCAGCCAGAGTGGTTCTCTTAAAACCTAAGTCAGATCCTGTCATTCTATTCCAAACCCTACTCAGAGTAAATGATGTCATCTTTCCAGCCTCCCTTCTCATCTCTCTCCTCCTTGTTTGTGGGGCTCCAGCCTCTCTGGCTTCCCAGCTGTGTTTGGGAACACAGCAGGCATGCTCCTGCCTCAGGGCCTTTGCACCTACGGTTTCCTCTTCCCCTGCAGGACTGCATGGCCACTCCCTCCCTTCCTACAAATCTCTACTCAGATGTCACCATGTCATCATCTTGTTTACAATGTTCCTTCCCTCCACTCTTGCTCCTTTCCTTGCTTTCTCTTTTTCCAGCACATTTATTACTATTTAATATATACAATTTATTTCATTTGTTCCTTGTTTATCATCCCCTCCCTAACACACACAACCAGGGTAAGCCTCTGTCCCTGCATTTGTCATGTTCTCTTATTACTGTCTATTTACTCAGTTATCTTTCCCAGGAAATATTCTAAGCTTATGAAAGGTGAGACCTTTACCTTATCCACCATGATACAGTCAGTGTCCAGAAAACGGTCCTGGAAAAAAAAATGTTAGTAAATGTTTCTTGAGTTAATGGTAATGGTAATGAGTATGGTCTATGTCACCAGTTTGGTGGACAATGTGGACACATCTCTTTTGTTTTTCTAATTATTCACTCAAGCACTGAGTTCTCTCCTTAGCAGAAGTCTATTCTTTCTTGAGGCCACCCCATTCTGCCCAGAAATTATCCAAGAATCCTACAGGTTGACTCGGTCTGTAGGGAGGAGTCCTATGAGAACTGGAAAGTCGTGTTATTCCTTCAATTCGGTTCCACTGCTTGGGTCAAGGTCAAGTGGGGACGCCGATGACTCACACTGCCCTCCCTCTCACCCTGCTTACACTATACGCAAGCTCACTGCCAGCCCGCCCTGGTTTGCACGTGAAGTCTAAGTTTGCAGGTCTTACAGGTTGCACTCAGAGACCAGTCACCCTTCCCACGAGCAGAGCACCCAGGTGGCTATGTTCAAAGGAGCATCTAGCCTCAGCCACCTGCTGAGCTCCAGCCCTTAGATACTGCCATTGATGCACATCACTCAGGAGATTTGCCTTTGGGGTCCTTGGGTTTAATTTCTGCTAACTGACCCAGTGGGGACTGTCCCTAATCATCAGAGAAATTCTAATAATGTCAAACTCACTAAATTCAACTTGCCTTGTCCTACTCCACAAATAAAAAGTGAAGACTTTGCTGTGGATTAACCATGAACCTAGAGATTTCTACTCTCTGTGAGCTGCAGTTTCCTCTGGGAAGAAGGGAGTCAGGAGGTGGCTGGTCCACAGGGAGACATCGCGTGCCCTGGGTGGGACAGGGAGGCCAGGTGGCCATCCCTTAGCAGTGAGTAGGGACCCCAGGTCTCCTGGACACAGGGGGTGATGGGCTGCCTGCAGGATGACGTGGCTTTCACATCTCAGTCTGGGGAGGCCCGACCAGCTCCACCGACCCTGGATCCTAGGAGGGACTGGCCTCAGATGGGCCCTGTGGTACCCGGCCTCCTCTCAGCTGTCTCCCTGGAAGGGGCAGGACAGGAGTCCGAGAGGACTGCCAGTGAGGAGCGGGCCAGGTCCTGCCCAGCCAGGGCTCCGGGTGACTGCCATCGGTGAGGGACCCGCCAACCATCCCTCGGGTGCCATCCAAGGATGCTGACCCTCAAACAGTGTCTGCAGGTGGAGAGTCATGCGGCTGGCCAGGCCTCTGCCTGTTTCTGCTGCTGCATCTGTTGACCGCTGCCCTGCCCCGCCACTGGCCCCTCTGCTCTCCTATGGGGCCTGGGTCTTTTGCTTCTGTCATCCTCCAGGGAGATTTCTGGTTGGCTGGGACAGGGCCAAGGGGCAGAGACCTGGCCCTGGGGGGCCAGCAAGCCTCCTGGGGAGGTGGGAGGAGGAAGAATCAAGGAGGAGACCTGGAAGCTCCTTCCATCTGGGGTGGCCTCCCCCAGACCAGAAGGAGAATTGGGATTCGCCCTGTTCTTGCACTCCTGGTCTAACAGAGGGGGGTGACTTTATGACCAGAATGGTGACCCTGCCTCCCTGGTCTGTCTTTCCTAGGGGCCCTCAAGGATGTGCTGCCTCCATGTTGGCCCAGCCCTGGACGTCCCAGCCAAGGGTCCAGGGCCAGTGGGGTGTACGTAGGAGGTGCTGGAGTAGAAACTGAGAGGAGGGGACACATGTGATGGCTGAGGCTGGGCCCCGTCCCCACCTGCCAGTCTCTCCCGGGGTGGGGCCTATCCAGGGATGCCGGGAAGATTGTGGGAGACCAAGGGGCCCAGGAAGGACTGTGGCTGCAGCAGGTGAGCTGAGGATGGCCTCAAGGGGCACGTGGGTGGGGGCTCCCTCACCCACCTCAGCTGGGCGCCCTGGGCATTACTGCTTCCTCGGGTGAGTGGGGTGGGTGGAGGGCGGCCACGGGCTCCTTAGCTGCAGAGGCAGCACCTGCGTCTGTTCCCTCCTAGGTCTTTATTGATTGATTGATCGTGTGCTTTGGAACAGCTGTGCTTTACTAAACAGGACGGCGTCTTCAGCAAGAGTGAAGGGGCATCTCTACACCCGGCTCTGAATGTGGGACTCAGGGTCTGTGTGAGCAGGAAGCTAAACGGATGCCCTGACTCACGTGGTTGTGTGTCATTGTTGTTACTGCTGCTGCTGCTGCTTTTGCTGCGGTCACTGTGGGTGCTGTCTCCACTGTCACTGGGTTGTGGTAGTGGTTGTTGCTGCCGTTGCAGCGCGAGTGAGGGCGGCCCCTCAGCCCTGCTGGGCGGCGGGCTCGCCCGGAGCTCGGGGCTCCATGGAGGGCATCCCCCACTGCTACTTCCCTGCTGGTCTTGCAGAGTCTCCTGGAGGGCAGGGGCGGCCGAGGCCCACCCGGGGGACACAGACCCTGGTGCTGACATAGTGGGGACACTCACCAGCGCCATCATCCCCGGAAGCTGGCATGTGGGATCATCAGCGCCTCCTGGGTGTTCGGATCCCAGCTCTACTGTGTTGAGGCAGGTGGGTCGCTCCCTCCCTTTCCCATCCCAACTTGACCTCCGTGTCTGTGAACAGTCTCCTTGTCCACCCTCGACCACGGGCAGGGGTGGCCCAGGGGACAGATTCCTGGTGCAGTTAGACTCCCTGAGCCCTCTCACCACAGGGACCTGCATAGGACTTGGGGGCCTTGGGCCAGTGTCCTGGATTCTGCCCGTGGCAGAGCCAGTGCAGTTGAGGCTGAGAGGCTGTGAGATTAGTAGGGCCCTCAGTTCCCAGGCAGATGCCTGGGGCTTGAACTTACTGCCCCAGCCCCTGCCTCCTGGTTCTGGGAGGCGGAGGAGCTGGGTGGGCAGAGGCGCAGGAGATCCAGTCCTAGCGTGGGTCCTCCCGGCAGTGGCTGGGCCCATCTGGGTTTGGGAGACGTACTAGCAGGTGAGCACCTAGGATAGCCCAGCCTCCCCAGGAAGGGCCTCATCCAGTATGACATGTTCTGTGCCTCTTTGTGATGGGAAAAAAGACTCCTGCAAGGTGATGGCGGCTTCCATCCACCCTCCAGGTTCTTTGTGTCCCCACTCGGTCCCCACCCCCACACCCCAGCATCCACAGGGAGCAGCATCCTTGCCCAGCCCCTGTGACCTCAGCAGAGGGTGCGCAGGCCCATGGGCTCCGGGAGGCCTCGTGCTCGGCTCCTGCCCTCCCTGTCCCTGGGGTGACTGGGGGGGCCACTGCTCTGTTCCATCTATGATGCTTGGATCCAGGTTGGGACTGTAAGCTGGGAATCAGGCTGCGTTGGGCCATACCAGCCTGGTGTCTACACCCATGTGCCAACCTATACAGACTGGATGGGGAACACTGGCAAAGTCTCCCTCAAGCACCTCTGGGTTCCACGCTGTGCCCTTGCTTGAGCCGGTGGCCTTACTGTTGCTTGGGGCCCTGTGAACTCTGAGTGATGCAGTCCAGACTCACCCTTCTGGTGGGATTTGCAATTCAGGAGGCTTGGAGGTGACACAGAAAAAATGGACCTCAAACTGGGGATTTGAAGGTGACAGCCCAGGTGCTTGAGGCTCCAGAGCTCAAAGTGACTCTGGTGCATCGTGACTCCTGGAATAGCTGGTCCTTCACTTAAGCAAAATGCCTCATGTGTATGTGCACATTTATGTTTCTCTGTGTATATGTTTGCGTGTGTGTCTGTATTTGTGTATGTGTCTGTGTGTCTGTATATGTCTCTGTGCATCTATATGTTTGTGTACATGTATGTGTGTGTGTTTATGTGTCTATGTGTACATTCTGTACGTGTCTGTGTTTGGGTGTATCTGCATGTGTGTCATGTGTGTATGTGATCTGTGTGTGTGTTCCTCAGAGCACCCCACATTTGCTGGCAAAAGACAGCAGAAACGGTTCAGTTCCCCCAGCCAGGGGTGCCTCCTCCCCCCACCCCACCTCCCACTTGTGCCTATGGTGAGTGAGGAGGAAGGAGCCTGAACCAAGAGCAAAACCCATGGAGACCTTGCAGCCTGACCTTGGTTGTGATACACACACCAGCCCCTTTGTCATCTGTTTCCCTGGCCACTTCCAGAGGGTGTTTGCAGAGGATCTGGAAGACTGACACTTGTGCTCATAAAACTCCACCCCAACCCCGGCTTGGTGCAACAGACAGAGAGGGTTCTCTTGGGGCCTCTTGGGGGTGGGGTGGAGTGGAGGGGCTGCCCCACCTCCAGCAGCTCCTCTCAGCATCTGGCTGCCCAACCACCCTGGCTGCACAGCTGAATGTCTCTCAAGGGCCCCCTGATGGCTGGCCGGTGGTCCCTGCACCCTGGTGGGCCTCTGGTGGGCCTGGGACTAGTGACACTGTCCAGGGACAGGTTAAGGGCTGGGAGTTCAGTGTGTGGAGAAGAAACAATTCACAGCCTCCAAACAAACGACCCTCCATGGCTCAGCCAGGACGTGGATAAGGAAGGGGTTAGAATGTACGCAGATGTTCCGAAGGCTGACAGGCTGACTTCTGACCAAAGGCCAGATGAAGAGCAGGATCCAAGCCCAGGATAAACCGTCCCTCCGTCAGCCTGGACCCCAGGGCTCAGGTTTGACATGTGCCTGGTTTCTTAACTTTTGTAGAACCACTGAGGAGATCACAGGGGCCAGGCCGGCTCTGCCAAAGTCCCTGTAAGTTCTGGGCCCCGAGTTCCCAGAGCAGCGGAAAGAAACCTGCAGGGAGACTGCCTGCTGTGTGAGTTTTGAAGTGTGTGGGGACACTCAGGAAAGGACATCTCTCCCCCCAGATGGGCACTGGATGGACATCTGAACAGGGGAGCAGGGGGGGGCAGAGCGATAGTAGGTTTAAATTCCACAACCACTGGGTAAATTACATCAATTCTCTCAGCCTGGGTTCCCTCACCTGTAAAGATAGGATGTTAACACCCACCTGAGAGGTGTTGTGAGGACTAAATGAGAGAACAATTGTGAAACCACCTGGCATTAGGCCTGGCCCCACATGGGTGCAGGATGGATGCTACTGCTCCTTCAGTTCCATCCTTCCATCCATCCATCCACCCCCGTTGCAGGAATAAATCAAATCACAGGAGAATTACTCACACACGTACACAAAACATTGCAACAGAAAGCAGTTTTCACAAGCAGCACTCTGGAACCAGTTCCTTTCTGTTGCATAATTAATTCCTTGCCCCTGGCTTGCTAAAAGGGAAATGTTTCCAGTACTGAGGAGACTCCACCCCTTTTCTGGGGCCCACCTTTCCTGGGGCTGGCAGCTGGGAGGGGGTCGCCTCCCAGTGCCCCCTGGTTGGCAACAACGAGGGTCAGAATGGGACAGTGTTGATGGGAAGAGTGACAGCACTGATCCCCACAGCAGTCACTGCCTTAGACTGGGGAAGGTAGGAGAAGAGGAGCATTTGGAGGAGAGCCGGAAGAGGAGCGGGTGGGGGGAGGAGGGGAGGGAGGGGGCGGAGCAGGCGTGGCGCCAGCTCAGGGGCTGTTGTGGGGACTAATTGCGAAGCACCTTCCTGGGCACAGTTCATCCTTATTTGGGAGCCGGTTCTTGGGAATTCCTTCATCATTCCCACTGCAAACACTGAGGGTGTCCTCCGGGCCAAGCCCTGCCCGGGCCCCACGGAGTCACGCGTGGTGGAGACAGCGTCCTGAGACGCTGTTCTCAGGACCTCCGGTCATCAGGATATAAGGCTCGCATAGTGCGCGGGGCCAGGGAGCTTGGGGGCGCCTGGAGCCACTCCCCTTGGGGGCAAGAATCAGGCGGGCTCACGTGTGTGCAGAACCTTTCTTCAACACGGGCATTCAGCATCACTCTGGCCTTGCCGATTGGTACCAGCTCGGGGTCACCTGGCCTCTGGTCCTGACCACCTGGCCGCGAGGAAGCAGCGCGTGGTGGGACCCGAGACCGGCTCAGGACCGCACTGGGCCTCGCTGGGTCCTGCTTCCCCGCGCGGGTCATCAGCTCTCTGGTCACCGCGGCGGGTCGACTGGGCGGACGGCTTCTCGGGGCTAAATCCCCACTTGAAGCCGATTCCCGAAAGGCAGTGGAGCAGGTGCTGGCAGTTGGCGGACGGGAGTGGCAGCCGGGAGGCGGGAGGGCGGGCGCTGAACCGCAGCCCCGCGCGGTACCCGATGGCGGCCTGGCGCCCCCTGCTGGTGCCGCAGCGCAGATGCCGGATGCAGGCCGCCCGGGTGACCCTCTAGCGCGTCTACCATAGGGACTCCGGCCCGCTATGGCTGGGGGCTCCTTACCGCGGGCTCCAGTGCGCCCTAAACCTCAGCCGGATGCTGGGAGGGAGGCGGACTTTCCGGCCACACACTCCCCCCTCCACCCCCACCCCCCTACTCCAGGACTGATGTTTGCTGTGAAACACCCAGGAGGCACAGAGCCTGGGTATGTGAGGAGGAAGAAATCAGGCAGGTTCTGCCCTAGGTGACCCCCAAGGGGTTGGAGACACAGAAGCAACTGCACGGAACAAAAGGCCGGCTGCAGAGAAAGTGGGAGACAGGGCCCCACCCTTCCCTCATTTAGGTGGAGTTGCTTGTGCTCTTCTAAGTAAATTAAAAGTCTAATCCCACTGCCCCATCCAAGGACTTGCGGGATAACACTGCTGGGGGAGCATCACTCGGATCAGGCCTCCAGACTAGTGTCCTGATCCTGGTGACATCACATCACTGCTTTATTCCCACTGTATCTGAAGAAGCAGACTCGGAGAGGTTCCGCACCTTGCCTGAGGTCACTAGGGGAGATGGTGGCCAAGGCCAGGCAGGACCCCAGTGACAAGTCCCGAGTCAGGCAATCATCACCACACCCCACTGCCCCTGATCCACGGAGACCCCTGCTGAGCTCCAGGCACCCCTGGCTCCTCGGCCTCTTCCCAACCAGTGTTCAGCCCCATTCCCTGTCCCTGGTTCTTGCAAACGTCCCCCAGCTAATGGGCACATGCAGAGCTCAGCACAACCCAACCCACCTCCCCAAGGGACCACACAGGAGGACAGGCTTTCACTTATTTGACCCCTTGTGACAAGTGGGGAGCCCTGGGGAGGAGGAAATGTAGAAGAGCTGCCAGCCTGCTAAGCCCTCAGCAAAGACCATACTCAGCACAGCGCAGACAAAGAGCTGGAGATTCCCCTTAACCAAGCCTAAGACTGGAAAATCTCCATTATGAGTTTTGCTGCCCTTTCTGGTTCCTTTCTTCTGCCTTCCCCTGACACAAGAAGAAAGGAACGTCCCGCAAAGCAGCTGCAGATACACCTGTTAAAACGTGCCTTACAAGTGTCCTATGAACACCTGCGCTTTTATTATTGATTCAGTAAAAGGCAAATCTGGGGGTTCCCTGGTGGCCTAGTGGTTAGGATTTGGTGCTTTTACTGCAGAGGCCAGGGTTCGATCCCTGGGGTCGGGGAACCATCCTGCATTGCAAGTGGGGTGTGGCCAAAGTTAAAAAAAAAAAAAAA
>NW_021703769.1:50634657-50671740 GCF_005190385.1 Monodon monoceros
GTTCGTGCCCCGGCCCGGGAAGATCCCACATGCCGCGGAGCGGCTGGGCCCGTGAGCCATGGCCGCTGAGCCTGCGCGTCCGGAGCCTGTGCTCCGCAACGGGAGAGGCCACAACAGTGAGAGGCCCGCGTACCGCAAAAAAAAAAAAAAAAAAGGAAAAAGCAAAACACAAACACCCATAATTTGGAAGCAGTGCTGAGTGTGAATTTCAAGCTATCTGGGACAACTCTAATTGATATGAAGAGGGCACAGGCGCTGTTAAAGAGGGGTCCCAGGTCCCTTCTACCGATGGAAACATGAAATTTCCAGTAGAAGACAATGAAAATATCAGTGCTTTTTTCCTGATCCGAGTTCATGGATTCCTGAATTTTCCCACAGACTCCAGGTTAAGAACCACTAAGTGACTCTCAACCAGCATGTAAAATTAGAATTAGAGAAGAGGAACATGTCAGTGAGTATCACAAAGAGACATGAGGATCCGTTTGGAAACTTTTGCTGGATCTGCGGTTCTGAGCCCAGACTTTGCAGCCAGACTTCCTCAACCTGAATCCCGACTCTGCCACTTAGTGCTGTGTGACAGGCCGAGCCACTGTGCTCTCTGGGCCTCCGTTTCCTCCTTTTGCAAATGGGGACAATAGACGTCCTGTCCTTCTAGGGCTGCTGGGGCAGGGAGCTGAGGTGGGACAGGGCCTGGCGCTTTACACCATGGCTGAGTGTTTGGCTGTTGCAGTTTGATGGATGCATTTGATAGAATGTGAAAGGCCTGGGGTCTGCTTTAGTTTTCCTTTAAGCTATAACAAATGACCACTCTTCAAGGAGTGCTGTGCTTGACTACCCCTGGTTCTGGCCTTTGCCCATGTTGATCTCTTGGTCTGCAATGCCCCCCTCCCCTTGTCCCCACCTGGCCAGTTCTCACTCAGCCTTTAGGACTTAGCTCAGATATTGCCTCCTCCAGAAAGGCTTCCCTGAAGCCTACCCCATCACTGGACATGTGCTACACAAGGCGCTACCCCTGTCCCTATCAGTTCAGATGCAGTAACCAACTGCCTCCATCTGCTTCTGCACCTGTCCCCCATTGGGTGTCCCCAGCTGGATAGCTGGCCTCTTAATTTCTCTGGTGTCCAGGGAGGCTGTTGTGGACCAGGCCTTGGCGAATGTATGCTGAGCGAGTGAATTAGTGTATGAATGAATGAATGAATGGTTTCCCTGAAGCCCTTTGCACGCTCAGAGAAGCCTGGAATTGAGCCTGGGCAGCACAGGCCACCTGGATGAGCTTGCAGCAGGGAGTGGGGGATGGGGCATCCCCGGAGCTAGGAATCCTCATAGATTATGGGATCTGCCTGGGGCCTGCACAGGCAGGCCCAGCATCCTGGGCAAAATCACCGAGGCCTGGGGTGTCAGACCCACCTCCTGCCTCGTCCTGCAGCTCTGCTCAGTGAGCTCCGCCCCGGAGGCCTCATTCCCCACAAGCTCAGAAGGCTGTGTTCTATCCCAGACTCAAGGACCATGCCTGGACGCCTTGTTGCGTCAGAAGCTTGATTTATTGATGGATTCTGATTCAGAGTCTCAACTCAGACTCCCTTGTGCATGAAGCCCACCACCAGCCAGATGGCCTCAGCAGGGTAACCCAGGTCCCAGCCCTGGAGACCCAGGAGCACTCATTTCTTTTAGGTTGTGGTGCTATTTGGTGGAACAGAGTTCAAGGTTACTAGAGGATAATCCCACTCAAAGCCGATATTGGAAATGCCCAGGAGCCTGTAATGCTCAAAGATTCCAGTGAGCACCTCCTTACTGTTACCTGGGGAGTCAAAAAAGGTCCTGCCACCTTCCTCTCCAAATGTGGAGAGTGCTTCCTCTCCAGCACTCAAGGAAAAGTCGGTGTATATGACCAGGTGCTGGAGGAAAAGCTTGTAGGAGCCGTAGATTCCTATAATGTGTTAACCTGGCAGCAGGAGGCATTCCTGGGGCTTCGCACCTGAGACTCCATATTTTTCACTCCAGGGGATCCAAACCTCACCTGGATACTGGGAGGAAGGGGGAGCTTTGAAGGTCTGGGATCCAGGTAACTCACCACCCCCAGGTCCTTTATCCCCTGGTCACCAGCAGAAGGACAGCCCTGTCACTGCAGCATAAGTCCCTGAGCACGTGTCTTTGGGTGCCTGAAACAGGCTTCCTGATCTCAATCCCCTGCTTTGCCACTTTCAAATTCTGTGATTTTGGGCTTGTTACCTAGCAACTCCAGGCCTCAGTGTGCTCACCTGCAGAGTGGGAGTGATTGGGGAGCAGTCACTGAGACCTTCCATCAGGAGAGCTCCACAAGGTGCCCAGTCACCAGGACGCTCAGGAGGTGCCAGCGACTGTCATGGCTCAGAGCAGGGAGCTGTCCCTGAGCCCAGGTTTTGGAGCCCCAATCACTCCAACAAGTCCAGGTGGCAGGCCTGAGAAGTAGGTGACTCTTATCTGTGACCTTCCCCGACCTTGGTGCCTGTCCCAGAGCCTCCCCTCCTCATCTGGCCCCACCCACATTCTGTCTCCTTTAGTGTCTGCAGCTCTGGCCCATTCCCTCTCCCAGGTCCCTGGGACCCAGTAAATGCAGAGCAAAGATCCACCCCAGACCTTGAGCAACGCCCCCACCCCATCATTAGTGGAAGACCCTGGGCTTGCTGCCTCTATATACTTCTTGTATTCAATCAGTGGTGCACTCTGACCCTCACTTCATTTTCTCTTTGACCCTAAACTGGGCAGACCTTTCTCCTGCTTTTCCCATCAGGTATTCTCAAACTGAGAGACAATTTATGGTTGAGTTTGGGTTGAAAGGACAAAGTAGGGAGAAGCATCATCTACCCTTCCCTTTAGATCAACCCAGGAAGCAGAGGCCGGACTTGCAGGAGGAGAGAGAAGGGAGTAGAGCTGGTGTGCAGGAGAGGAAGCAGCAGAGGAAAAGGGACAAAAAAAATGTGATGGCTGGTGGCTCCAGGACTCCAAGGACTCAACTGAACTCCTAGAGTCATCAGGAACCCAGTGAGGGTGTTGGGAGAAGGGGCTCTAAGCCCCACTACCCCTGTTCCCAAGACTGGGGCAGGAGTTGGGACACAGTGAGGGGCTCCATGGTCCTGCTCCTACTCACCTCTTAAATATGCCGATAGCACCTACAAACACTCGAATCCCAGTGATTTCATTTTCATAGTCTTTAAAGGTACTGAAATGCCATCCTCCTCCGGGCCCGTACGTCTCTATTAGATGAAGAACCAGGTGGGATAAAAGAAAAAAACTACACAGGGACATGTTGGTTATTTCTGCCCAGAAGAGGGTGTACTCCCTCCAGACAATGGGACACGCCTGAGACTAGAGTTAGTCTGTGAGAAGGGCTGGGCCCAGACCCCAGGTCCTGGATAGAGGGAGGTGAGGGTGGCCTCTAGGGGGATGGGCTGGAGGGGGAGACCCAGCCAGACTTATGCCCTGCCCAGCAGGTGGGGCTCCACAGAAGGGTGAGGGTCAGCCATAGCAGCATGGCTTCTGGCTGGCGAGTGAAGGCCTCCTGGAGAGAAGAGAACAGGCCATCTGACTCTCAGAGATGGGCCCCACCCGATCTCGTTGGCCCATCCATGGCAGGGGGCACCGTCTTACCTGGCCTGGAGAGTCTTGTGGTCCAGTCCTGGCACTGGGGAGTCTTGTACCTGGGCGCCCTCCACCTGGCCCTTTATACCCTCCTGGGCCCTATGGGCCCCCCTCCAGAATGAAGGAACAAAGGGGCCACCAGGGGGACAGAAAGGAGCTGGGAAGTGGGGGCTCTTCCTGGAGGAATCCCCAGAGCCATCCAGGGGGAGGATCCTGGATGTGCTGTGTTTACTGTCTTGGCCCTGTGGCCTACACAAACAAAATGAAACAGTGACAAGCATTTTGCTGTCACCTATGGGTCTCTCTCCTGGGTACCTGCACTTGACCTTGGAGGTGGGGGAGGTTTCCTGAGAGCCCTTTCCAGCTTGACCAAACGGGGTTCAACCCCACAGGGGTGCTTCGGGGCAGCTGCCCCCAGTAGCTTCATGGGGTCCAGGACTCCTACCTCGTGCAGAACCTGGTCCAAGGCCTTATTCATGCTTGGGCAGAGCCCTGGGTCCCCTGGCCTTTCCCCTCTGGCCCTCAGAGAGCCAGAGTGGACAGTCCAGTTCTGAGTGTCTGGTGCCAGGTGGTAGAGACACCCCAGGCGCTGGCCCTCCATGGCCTGTCACTGGAAGATGTCTGAGATCTTTCCTTTGTGCTGGGTCTTGTGTAGCTGGGGATGAACTGGGTTGAATGGGCTATGGGATGACCAGCAGCAATGACACAGGACCAGAGGCGCTGTGGGTGGGGACAGGGTGATTCTCCAGGCCAGTTCTCCCCAGAGCTCCTGGGCAAGGCCGAGGGGTCAGACTTGATCTGGGAGGGAATGGGGTGTTTCTTGAGGGCAGGGGATCTGGGGACCCTCATGGTACAGCAAGCCCAGGCTTTCTGTGACTGGACGGAGCTCAGGCTGTCTGCATGGCCTCCCTGACCTTTGGGAAGAGCCATGGGGTCACAGTCCTCAATATAGAGGTACTGTGGGCATGGATCTGGAGCCAGATCGGGTCTGAATCCCCACTTCCCTACTTCCTAGGCATGCCCTTTGGGGAGCTCATGTCACTCTCGTGTGCTTCAATTGTCCCCTCTGTTATATGCAGGTAGCAATAGACCCCCCTCACAGGTGTTACGAGAATTCAGTGAGATCCTTCTCCATCCAGGGGCCTGAACACCAAAAGCTTTACACCCGTGGTCAGGTATGCAGGCTATTCTTTGAGCAGCCTTTGGAATCGCCCAAGATAAGACACAACAGACCTGTCCGTCTAGGTGACAGGTTTCATGAATGGTGGTGTCCTCGCTGTGGTGGTGAACTACTCAGGCCTGGAGAAGAAATGGACCCCACAGCTGTGCTGACGCATTGCCACAGGAAACAGGCTGGGCGTAGACTACAGTGTCCTGAACCAACCCCCCGCCATGTGGTTACAAGGAGAAGGGGTGCAGAGCATGGTCTGGTGTGTTCACAGCCTCACTCGGAAGTGCTGGCTGCCAGGAACTGGGACGTTGGCTTCATCGAGATGGCTGTGCTGGGGGGCCTAGGGTCAGGGTGGAGGCCCTGTCTAACTGTCACCTTCCTTACTTACATCAGGTCCCTAGGCCAGGGGTCAGTACACTATGGTCCAAAGGCCAAGTCCAGCCCTCCATTGGTTTTTGCACAATCCGTGAGGTAAGAGTAATTTTTATATTTTTAAATGGTTAGAAAAATTTCAGGAGAAGAATGTGATTCGTGGCCAGTTCATGAAATGCCAATGTAATTGTCCACAAACAAGTGTTATTGCCCATTCATTTGCATATCGTCTGGGGCTGCATCCAGGCTGCAAAGGCAGAGCTGGTTAGGTGTGACAGAGACTTTATGGCCCAGAAAACCTGAAACGCGTGGCCCTTCACCCACAAAGTCAGGATCCCTGTCCCTACCCTGCAACAGATGCAGCCCTGCCCGTGGTTGTGGCTGCAGGCGGCTTGGGGGCTTCATTTGACAACCAGTCTTTAGTGGGCAGAAGGGAGCAGAGAGCAGCTTTGTCCAGAAAGCCGTACCCCTCCTTCTGGCCGTGCACTGGTCTCCCTGGACAGGCTCCTAGGGCTCAGGCCTCCACTGACTCATGTTGCAAAGATGAGAGCCCCCATTGTCCTCCAGAGCCTTCACCCAGCCACCAGAGGCCTTCAGCCCCATGAATACATCAGAGGCTGGGCTGGGGAAGGGCAGGGCCAATAGGCTGCAGAGGGGCAGAGAAACCCTCCCGAGGCCCTGGAATCCTCCTGGGGGAGGCAGAGGTGGAAGAGGCCTAGGACCTTGGCAGGCACAGCTCCTAGAGGAAAGGGCTCAGAGACATCACAAAGGGGACTTGTGTTCCTGTCCCAGCCCACCCTTGGGCACTTTTTCTGATAATGCTGTCTGTTCTTGAGCCTTCCTTCTAGATGCAGGCTGCCAGGGTTTGAGCCCAGAGGGAGGGTCTGTCTGGGCTGGGACTCCAGGAAGAAGTCCCTGGGGTGGAAGTTGGAGGAAGGAACGGCTGCCAGCCTGGACAAGGAAGGATTGACAGGACATGCCCGAGAGCACACGGGAGGTGCATTTTCATAGAGTGCATGAGCATGCTTATAAGGGATGCACATGCACACACATGCGTTCAAAATGCACGTGTGCACCACAGGCTCACACGTGGATGCACCCTTTAACACACACACACACGCTTGCCCAGCTTTCCCTACACCCAGGAGCTTGCACTCACCCTGCACAGCCGTGTACACCATGCATACCTATGCTGGAAGCCCCACCCTCAGAGGAGCCCTGCCCCCTTGTCCACCCTGGCCCAGTGCTGGCTGTGAGCCCGCTCGGGAGACTCAACACAGACCCTTTGTCCCCTGGGATCAGGGCTGCCCACAAGGGGATTTAGCAGCATTGAAACCATAATCCCCTGTGTGGGCGTGCCCCAGATCTCACTCTGTCAGGAGCCTGGAACCATTGGGCCCCCTTCTCCCAGCCGAGGCAGATGCTGGTCTGGCTGGCTTGTGGGTTGGGGGTGGGTCAGGGCTGACATCCTTGCCTCTCTCCCCTCTGGATGTGGGGCTTGCAAAGACCCCTCTGTGCTCTGCAGCCTGAGGCACAGCAGACTGAGGGCCTCTGTCCCCAGCGCACTCAGAGCTGGTGGGCACCTCACTGCAGCCCTCTGCAAGGAGTCCCACCCTGGCTCGCAGGCTGGATCCTGCGACCCGGGCTCAGACTCCTGGGGCGAGGTGTGGGTGCTGACTCCTGCACGTGGCCTCATCTGACGCCTTAGGCCCCAGGAATCAGATGGAAGAGCCTGCTGAGTGGGGGAGGGGGAAAGATCAGATGGGAAGGGGCATTTTGTCCCCGCCTCAAGGGAAGTACAAAGCTGGCCTTTGTGCCCGGGCTTGCCTTCAGGTCACTGCTACCAGACAAGGAGGCCCATCTTAAGGGGAAAACTTGGCTGTGCAGTTTTGAAACTCTCGACTCTTCCCCTTTTACTCACTCATTCAAAAATCTCATTGGATGCTCTAAGCAAAACATTTTTCTCCACTTTTCCCCAGAGAAACTCAATACTTTTAATGGAATGCCAGGTCACCCAACAACACATTTTTCTCTTATCTTTTACGTAATTAAAATTCCATTAGTGTTGGGGCTTCCCTGGTGGCACAGTGGTTAAGGATCTGCCTGCCAATGCAAGGGACATGGGTTGGAGCCCTGACCTGGGAAGATCCCACATGCCGCGGAACAACTAAGCCCGTGCACCACAACTACTGGGCCTGCGCTCTAGAGCCCACAAGCCACAACTACTGAGCCCACGTGCCACGACTACTGAAGCCCGCGTGCCTAGAGCCCGTGCTCCGTAACAAGAAAAGCCACAACAATGAGAAGCCCACACACCGCAACAAAGAGTAGCCCCCGCTTGCCGCAACTAGAGAAAGCCTGCGCGTAGCAACGACGACCCAACACAGCCAAAAATAAAAACAAACAAACACTTCCACTAGCGCAAATGCTGAAAATTAAATGAACTATACCCAAGTGTCAGGTTGAGAGAGGCAAGATCTCCAGGTTCAATTCCCTGAGGCTGCCCTGGCACAAGTGTTTTTCATCTGGTATATCAGTCAGCTTGGCTGCTGTAACAAATACTACAGACCCGGGTGTGGGGAGGGGGGCTTAAACAACAGAGGTTTATTTCTCACAGTTCTGGAGGCTGGAAGTCCAAGATCAAGACTCCGGAAGATTCTGTTCTTGGTGAGGGCTCACTTTCTGGTTCAAACCACTCCAGGGAGTTACCCGAACAGCCTGAGGTTTCCTGAGACCCTCTCATGAACCCCAGATCCACTGTATCCTGCCTCCAAGCCCCCAAGCCCCTAGACCCAAATCAACCCAACCCCATTTGCCTACATCTTTGAGAGGCTCCACCACATCACTGGGATCCAGCATTCTTGGAGAATTATTCTTTGTAAATGTCGTGTTGTTTTCTAGAGTTTGGAGGTGTCTAGGAGAAGCAGGCCTCCATGCTGACCCACACACTCTTATCCATCCTTCCGTCTGCCTGTCCTTGAACTTGTCTTTCCAAACAGATTTCTGGAACAATGTTCAAACAAAACTAGGGTTATTTCCAGATGGTGGAATTTAGGACATTTTTCTATTTTCTTTTCTGTTCTTTTTTGTATTGCTTCCATTTTTAAAATAAGATTGTACTAATTTTACAAAGACAAAATTATTCTTTTTTAAATAAGATGCATTTTTTAAACCTATAAGTTCTCAAAAGATATAAAATTGGAAGTTTGTGTCAGGAAGAGTGTGGGAGTGGGTTCCTCTTACTTTCCTGGGGGAGTGTACTGGGGACCTTCTTGTGGCTTAAAAACCTTAAAAGCATGAAGCCCATTTGGCTAAAGCATTGCACCCATAGAAAAGTTATCCTAAGAAATTATTAGAAAGGTGTGCCAAATTTATAAATGAAGATTTTCCTGAAGATATCTTTTTTTTTTGGTTGCGCCAGGTCTTGGTTGCGGCAGGCGTGCTCCTTAGTTGTGGCCGGTGGGCTCCTTAGTTGCGGCTCGCCAGCTCCTTAGTCGTGGTATGTGAACTCTTAGTTGTGGCACGCATGTGGGATCTAGTTCCCTGACCAGGGATCAAACCCAGACCCCCTGCATTGGGAGTGCGGAGTCCTCACCATTGCACCACCAGGGAAGTCCCAAGATATCGTTTTTAATAACAACAGTTTTTCAATATCCCAAATATCCAACACTAGGAGATTGATTACAACTTTGGTTCTGGTGATTTTTTTGATTTTTAAATTTTTTTTTAGTGAAGACCTGTCTTTTTTTTTTTTGGCTGCGTTGGGTCTTCATTGCTGTGAGTGGGCTTTTCATTGCGGTGGCTTCTCTTGTTGCGGAACACAGGTGCGTGGGCTTCCACAGTTGCAGCACACGGCCCTGGGGTGGGGGGGGCTTCAGTAGTTGTGGCGCACAGGCTTAGTTGCTCTGTGGCATGTGGGATCTTCCTGGACCAGGGATTGAACCAATGTCCCCTGCATTGGCAGGTGGATTCCCAACCACTGCGCCGAAGTCCTCTGGTGAGTTTTTAAAAGTTTCTTCCTTAAGCTCCTTTGGTTGACTTTTATTTTCTAACGAGAATGGATTACTTTGATAATCATCATAAAGCTATTTTTACTTTGCTAAGAAGTCTGGCTCTGCAGAACCATTTCTCCCATTATTTGAAACATTTGTACAGGGCAGGGGCATGATGAGGCTAAAAATGAGCAGATTAGCAGCCTCAGACAGGACAAGTGCCATTTCTTCAAGCCATGATCTCCTTCCCACATTAAAAAGAAAAACAAGCCTCTTTATCAGGCAGATGATCTGGTGGCTCTGCCATCAGACTCAGTAAGGGAGAGACCTGGGGATGGAGAGAAAGGGAGCCCACCGTGAAGAAGGACTCTACACAGAGAGCCTGAGCAGCTGGAGACTGACAATTGGGGTGATGGCAATGGGGAGGCCAGAGTCATCACAACATAGAAATAAGTGCATGGAAATAAGCATTGTTTCAGGCACCTTAATTCCCTGGATTTTCATCTACCTGCTTTTTTTTAGTAAATATCCAATGAGGAAATGAGGATGCTGTGCCATCCCCTCACTTATAGATGAATACCTGGACTACTTGAGCAGCTGGGTCTCAGCTCTAACGTCCCCTCGTGTCGGATGGGGCACATGGCAGGGACAGGTGCTGAAAGGAAATGAGAGTTTACTGGAGAAAAATCCACCTGAGAAGATGGAGGCTGTGGGATCAGGAGGTCCTACGAGAGAGAGAGAGAGAGACCAAGGGAACTGCCTGGATCCAGCTTGGCCCTTGAGACAGTGGGGCAGCATCTCACACATCCCTTGCAAAATTCCTCAAAAGTGAGGGTTCTGTAGTCAAGTAAGTTTGGGGAATGCTGCCCACTATATTTTCTCTTCCAGAATCCTGGTGCATTTTAGCGAATCAGAGTCACTGAAAAGTTCTCCAGCAAAAATCCAATTTAACTTTCCCCAAAGTCTGTGATCATAGAATCCTTTTACAATTGAAGTCTATTAACATCCCTGGGAAATAACATTCCATGGAACATGCATTGGGAACCACTGCTAAAGAGGAACCATGGTTGAGAAGGGCTGGGCGGTTCCAGGATCGATCTAGAGAAGGAGAAGTAAAATGGTCATCCTGGCTTGGTCCTCATGCTGGAGCCTCGGGAGTTGAGAGCTCTATTCCTCTCAAAATCCTGATGGCTGGGTCAGGTGGTGATGGTGATGGTGATGGTGGTGATGACGGTGGTGATGGTGATGGTGATGGTGGTGATGGTGGTGAAAGCACACGGATAGTGCTTACTCTATACGAGGTATTATTCTAAACCCTTTATATATTAACTCATTTCATTTTAACAGTCTATAGGGAAGGCACAAATTTTTAGATATAAAAAATGAAGTTGGGGGCTTCCCTGGTGGCGCAGTGGTTGAGAATCTGCCTGCTAATGCAGGGGACACGGGTTCGACCCCTGGTCTGGGAGGATCCCACATGCCGCGGAGCAACTAGGCCCGTGAGCCACAACTACTGAGCCTGCGCGTCTGGAGCCTGTGCTCCGTAACAAGAGAGGCCGCGATAGTGAGAGGCCCGCGCACCGCGATGAAGAGTGGCCCCCGCTTGCCACAACTAGAGAAAACCCTCGCACAGAAACGAAGACCCAACACGGCAATAATTAATTAATTAATTAATTAACTCCTACCCCCAACATCTTCAAAAAAAAAAATGAAGTTGAACTCTCATTCATTGCTGGTGGGAACTCAAAATTGGCATATCCACTTTGGAAGACAGGTGTGTCTCCCAGGCCACTGAACAGTTTGGGACACATTTAAATCAGGAGGCCCTGTGTGTGGGCCTCTTTTCTTGCTCTGCTCCCTTTGGGGCCACACACAGGGCCTCCTGATGGCCTGAGGAGGCTATTTCTTCAGATATGAGAAGGCCTCCTGTGAAGAAAAGGGAACAGGCCCGCCTGTCTCAGGTGATTCCTCAGAGGTGGATGCTGAGGGAGCGAGGGACAGGGTGGAGTGATGACAGCGGGACGGCTCGCTGCAGCCTGCTTCTCCTTCTGAAGGAAGGGCACCATCGCAGAGCCCAGGGGGTCCCGCCTGGGCAGGAGGCAGCAAGCTGGGGGCTGGGGGCTGGGCTCCGGGCTCCTTTTCTTGCTCTGACCCCAGCGCCTGTCACGGTGGGCGTGGGGACTTCCTCTCAGGGCCAGGAGGGGGCGCTGTCCCAAACTGTAGAGCAGCCTGGGATGGGCAGAGCCCTGTGAACACACCCCTGTCCCCCCACCCCCATCGTGTTCCCAGGGGGCACCCCAGGAATCCCCACGGTGCCAGAATCAGCCCCTGCTCAGCTGAGGGGCCGGGTCACCCATGCCATGCCCAACTGGGCCCAGTCTGGCTCCCAGGGCAAGGTGTAAATATTCCCTGGGAACCTGAAAAGAGGCAAGCTGTGAATATTTCTTTCTTATGTTCACTTATTTGTTGACTGGACGCCCCCCCACCTCACTCCGCATGAGGAGGTGGCCTTCCCAAAGGTCTGTCTGGGTCACAAATGGGTCACCAGCTCTGAAAGAGGAGATTACACACCCCCATGCTCACTCCACACCACAGCAGGCCCTGAGTTGGGTTTGGGGATCCTCAGCCTGAGTCCCATGTCCCCTTGAGGCCCTGTCACCTGTCCTCTTCTCCTCCCCCACACCCCCCCCATGTCCTGGGTGTCCTCAACCACGTGCAGCCACCGGGCCGGGCCTGCCTGTCTTTGCCCGTCTTCCTGGTGTCAGGTCAGGTGCTCCTGGGCCCGACCCCTGCTGGCCCTACAGGGTCCTGGCCAGGCCGGGGCTAGGTCCCAGTACTGGTCCTCAGAAAGGGATCAGTGGGGGGCTCTCGTCCTCTCCTGAACACACAGGGTCCTGAGGGCCAGGCCTGGGCAAACAGGGCTGGCTACATGACTGGGCCCTATTGTCCGCTTCCCAGGACCTTCCTCCTCCCTCCTGTTCCCACAACCCCCCCAGGGGGAGCTGATTCTGGCCCCAAGGGGAGCTCCCCAGTCTTGTTTCCCAGCACAGCGCTGAATGTCTCTAACATGAGCCTCTTCAGCCAACTGGGGCTGAGGTGCAGTCACCTGGGACACCTGCCCTAGGCAGGTTCCTATTCTGACATCCCAGGGAGCTGTGCATTTGTGGGAAGGTGCCACTAGGGGGCGCCCTCTCCCCACCCTTCTCCTGCCCTCAGGTGGCCTCTGAACCCCAAACCTCCCCCAACTTCCGCCTCATGCTGGATCTGATGCCTGGCGGATCTGGGTCTTACCATTTGTGGGCTAGAATTGTGACGAGTCTGTTGCTGAACTAAAATCAAGGTGTTGGCAGGGTGTGTCCCTTTCTGCAGGCTCTGGGGGAATCACTTTCCTTGCCTTTTCCAGTTTCTAGAGGCCACCCTCATTCCTTGGCTTGTGGCCCTGCCTCCATCTGCAAAGTAGCAATGGTGGGTCCTGCCTTACCACTTCACACCCCATCCCTCTGACTCCCTCTTCTGACTCCTTCTGGTATAAAGACCTTGGGATTACACTGGCTCACCCAGATAATCCACGATAATCTCCCCATGTTCTGTCCTGAACTTAATCACGTGTGCAGAACCCCTTTGCCAAGTGAAGTACATATTCACAGTTTCCAGAGATTAGGACATAGACATCCATGGTTATGGTCCTTGGATAGGGCAGGTGGGAGATAAACCTTCTAAACTTTCCTGTCTGAGAGTGACATAATTTTGCCTTCCCCTTTAATTGATGGTTTGCTGGGTTTAGAATTCTAAAACTAAGCTAATTTCCTCTCAGACCTTGGAAGGCCTTGCTGCATCATATTCTAGCTTCCCAGTCTAGATTCTTATTAGCATTCTGTGGTTACTAATAGTGGTGGTCCTGAAATTTTTACTTACAAGTGGCGTAGGAACAACAGTTTGGTTGGAGGCTGGTGGCTTGAATCTGCATCTGTACAGAATCCCTTCTGTTTTTTGGTTTTTTGTTTGTTTGTTTGCTTTGCAGTACGCGGGCCTCTCACTGTTGTGGCCTCTCTCGGCGCGGAGCACAGGCTCAGGACGCGCAGGCTCAGCGGCCATGGCTCACGGGCCCAGCCGCTCCACGGCATGTGGGATCTTCCCGGACCAGGGCATGACCCTGTGTCCCCTGCATCGGCAGCTGTGTCCCCAGCACTCAGGGCTAACAAGTGTTGATATTTTGGTGTCTTTGTATACATACCCAACTCTCATATGCAAAAATATATACAAAGCTCTGAATTGTGTTTACATTTAGAACCTGTCAGAAATACTTCAATTTTCTCTATATTCTACTAAACCTTTGCAAAAGGCAAAAGGGAAATAATAACCTTAGTGGCTGTCTAGAAAGTCTGTTCTGGCTTTATACAACTTTTTGGAGAATAAGAAAAGGAAGGGAAAAAATGTATGACCGGTGCCATCCACAATATGTGGTGAAAAATAATAAGCATGAGCTCAATAAACTAACAATTACCCTAGAAAAACTAGGCTTAGAAAAGCATCTTATGACTGTAAACTAAGGATGAAAGTTGCAGGTTTAACTGTCTTAGCAAATGTGAGAACAAGAGGAAGCTCCTCTCTGTTAACACTGGTTGGTGGGAAAACACACCATAGGACATTGGTCACTTATGATCTAGCAGACAGGGACCCCCATGTCCCCACCATGTGGGTTCCCCCAGTGATCAGAGGGACTTCAACTGTCCACAGGGTCATGGCACTCCCAGCCCCAGTGGTGGCGGGATAGGCAATGCCACTTGCAAAGCAGGT
Source organism: Monodon monoceros (assembly GCF_005190385.1). Lineage (NCBI taxonomy): Eukaryota > Metazoa > Chordata > Mammalia > Artiodactyla > Monodontidae > Monodon > Monodon monoceros. The sequence goes on from NW_021703769.1 coordinate 50,648,608, forward strand.
CAGCACCTACTGGTCAGTGATGGGTCCCGGCTGGGGGTGGTGCAGGACCCTTGTGTCCAGGAGTGCCCAAGGCCACTCTCTGGGGCCAGGGTCATGTCTTTCATGGAAAGCAGCTGGGAATACAAAGGCTGAAGGTTATGGGGCCCAGACGGTGGGGGCTGACAAGCCCTGAGTTTCTCTAGGAAAGGCCCTGCCCCATCACCCCTACCTGAAGCTCTCCAATTCCCTTCCTAGGTCTCTTCAGCCTGTCCCAGGATAAGTGCTGAGAGCAAGGGCAGTGGACACAGCAGGGGGTGAACTAGGGACCCTGGGCTCCCCTCCCTGTGCTTACCCAGCGCCCAGGGCTCTGTATGGCCCAGCTGGGCCCTTGGCTGCATGGGTCTGCGCCCACAATGACAGTAATGAATGACCCCGGGGGCACAGGGTTGAGGGTCCCCGGCCGTTCACTTTCTCCCCAGCCTTGGGCCCCAATTCCTGGTGGGGCTGTTGGGCTCCACCACAGGGGTGTGCCATAGGTGACCTACAGGGAGAGCATGTGGCTACTCAGTCCTGCTGTGGCCTTGTGCACCAAGCATAGACCAGGGAAGCACCTCACCCTGCCCGGCTCTGGGAAACAAATGGCTTCTGCAGGCTGAGGGCCACCCATTTGGGAAAGTACCACAAAGCCCACATTCATGACAAACAGTGGTAGTTGGCATGAGGGACTGAATGCGAAGGGTGTGGTGAGCAGGCATGATGGGCCCGATAAAGAGACAAGGTCTCAGCCGAGGCCTGGAGGAAGGCAGGAGGCAACCAAGAAAGAGAGGAACATTCTAGACCAAGGGAGCAGCGTCTGCAAGGGCAGAGGTGGGCAAGAGCTGGGCACCTAGGCACTATGCGGCCAGAGTGGGGGGGGTGATAAAAGGGGGGCCCTGCAGGAGACCCTAGGAAGCTGCAGGGGTGTTACAGGGGTGTTACGTGTTAGCTGGACTTGTTGGGTGCAGATTTGAATCCTTGTGGCTGCAGAGGGTATGAGAGCTGGCGGGGGTTGGGAGCGGGGGTGGACAGGGCGTCGCGGGACACAACCGCGGGGAGGCACTTCCGTCTGGTTTGGGGCTGCCCACCAGCGTTTGCCCACCCTCCCTGTTTGGGAAACCCCCAGGGCTCACACATGAGCAGGGAGGATGGGGGTCTGCGGGTGGGGAGGGAGGGCAGGATGTGGACCCACCAGAGCTTCTCATACCTTCTGCTCTCACAGCACCTCTGGATCTCATGAAAACGCAGATCTGGCCGAGCAGTTCCGAGCGTCCCGAGTTGGCCCCGCTGGCCTGGTCCCTTGGCCATGCTGAGGCTGGGTTCTGGGACCCCAGTGTGGGGGGCGGCGACACGCTTGCTGCTGCCCTTCCACCCAGGCCACCTGTGGAGCTTGAAGCCCCCACGCCCCCAGGACAAGCCTCAATCACGGGGAATCAGGAGAGAAGGGGCCATGCCAGGTCCTTGTCCCCCATGGGTGATGCTGAGGTGTGTCCCCGTGATTTCTCAGGGGATCCTGGCCAGACAGCGCCTCAGCTGCCACAAGGGTAACCTCCTCATCTGGGCAAACGTCACTAGCTCTCGCCCCTCCTGCCTCATTTCACCACTCTTCACTGGGGCTTCTTTGTGTCGCCTCCTAAATAAACTACCCGCACCCTTGTCCTGGTCCCGGGTCAGCCTTTGGGGGACCGTGGTGAGCCCAGGAGCATCCGGTGTCTGTGTGGTGAGAAACATGGCATGAGCGCTGGGGGTGTTTGGGGGCGTTTCCTCCACTGCACCCCACTCCAGCCTTTAGCCCCCAGTGACCTTGGTGCTACTAATGTCCTCCCATAAATTATTTTTCTGATTGAACTAACCTGAGAGGGTTTTGTTGTTTGCAGCCAAAACCAGTAAAGCACAGATGGATGACAATGATTTAGGACTTAAGGAGTGGTCTTGGCGTGGATGGGACACGGGTGACCGTGAGGGTGTCCAGGAAGCCACCCGGGGCCACAGAACACGGTGCAAGGCTTCAACTTGAACATGCACAGGTTTATTAGCAAAGGGGACTGGGCCTGACTCAGCAGATGGCCCTGACTCTCGGGGGCCATCTGCTGGGCTCAGGCCAACTGTAGGAATGGGGGAGCCCAGAGCAGAGGGAAGAGCAACAGCGATGGGCAGGGGGCCGGCCTGCAAATGGTGTTTTTGGCCAAAAGCATTTGGATCCACTTGTAGTGAGCACTGATGTTGGTGTAGACACCGGGCCAGTTGGGCCTACCACAGCCCACTCCCCAGCTCAGGATTCCAACCTGATACCACAGCCCTTTCTTTTTGCAGGTCAAGGGTCCGCCTGAGTCACCCTGGGGAGCAGCATGGGTGAGCCCAGCCTGGGGTAGGGCAGGAGGGGTGAGCAGAGAGGCCGGGGGAGCAGGAGGGGCTGTGGAGCTGGGCAGACTGGATGCAAATCCCACTCCTCCCCCTGGAAGTAACCAAGCCTCAGTTTCTGCATCTGCAAAGTGGGGCAATAGTTTCTACCCCCCACCCCCACCCCCAGGGTCGAGGTGAGGACCAAATGAAGTGCAGGGATACAGGTTGCTCTCAGGCCTGGGAGCTGAGGTGATGTGATACTAAGGCCCAGAAGCCCTGGTTGGGGACGGGAGGGACACTCACAAAGCAAGAATCCTTGCCACCTTGAGGGTCGCCAGCACAAACTATGTCTCCCCAGATGTCACGGTGGAAATCAGGCAGTGAGAACAGGTGGTTACACATGGTGGTGTTTATGATGCCGACCTGCACTTCCTGGAGGGTGTAAGGAGATGGCAGTGCTGCTGAAGAATTGAGGGGACGGAGAAAGATGGCATCCTGAGCCTCTCCTCTACCATCAGGTTGGGAGGAATGGCATAGGCTATGAAGGCGGTGGGTGGGGGGAGGCGGTCCTTGGGGCACCCACGATGCCTGGGACATTGCCCTTGATTCCCCTGCTCTAGCCCAGCACCCAGCACCTGATGGGTGATGAACAACATCACATAAAGAACCAATGGATGGACAAGCTGTTACAGGCTTCCCTCTCTGTAGCCTGCAGATAACAGGCCCTGGCTGAGGCTCTGGGGAGAGACCGTAGCACGCCTGAGGGCAGGGCTAGTGCCGCTGAGATGGTTTAGGATTAACACAGTCCAGCGCCCAGGTGCCTGAGGAGGTGGGGCAGCCCTGGTGCACTCTCTCCCCGTGCATTTGCGCATGCCCGGCCTCCCAGGATGCAGTTCGATCAAGCCCCATTCTCAGGTAAGGAAAGATTCAGGAGCAAGATTGCCCTCCCCCACCCCCAGCAAAGTATCAGGGAGCTGCCAGAGCCTGATATGAACCCACGTCTGTCCAATTCCTAAGTCTGGGTCCGAATCACCTCCTTATCCTGCAGAGGATGGTGACCACAGTAACACTGAAAGCTGGTCTGTAAATAGAGCTTCCTGGCTGCCGGCTGCTCTGCTAAGCCCTCATGTATAAACGCTTTTAAGCCTCAGAACTACCCTCTCAGGTGCAAGCTATTATTATGCCATTTTACAAATGAGGAAGCTGAGGCACAGTGAGATGAAGTGTCTTGCCCAAGGTTTCCCAGCTAGTACAGAGTATATCAGGTCTGGGGGGTGGGGGACAAGAAGTCACCTTCTACCTGTGAGACTGAGGGTTCAGCCTGGGGCTGGGTGTTACCACCTGTCAGCTGGGGGAAGGGAGCAGAGTCTGCCTGGCTAGGCTCCTTGGCTCACACCCATTCAGCCCTTTGGGCCCAGGCAGTCTGCACACGGGCACTTTCTCCAGCCCCTTCGGGTGAAGGGAAAGGACGGGGCAGGTCCCCTGTGACTCCTCTATCTGCCCCCAGCCAATTCCAGGTGTGCTACCCTCTCCGGGCCAGTGAGCCCTGGCCTCTCTCTCCATTGAGCCCTGGGGCCTTGGGCAATTTCCATACCTCTACAAGCTTGCTCATCTGTAAAGTAGGTATAAAATTGTTCCCAGCCTCATTGGCAGGTAGGCTCCAGAAGGAAGAGAGTCCCTGGAACCCAGAACAGTGCCACGGACACAGAGCGCATGAGAGGAGCTTTATCTATATAGTTACTGTGGTTAAGGGTGAGGCAGGGCCATGCTGGACCAGGGAGCAGTGTGAGGCGCCGTCCAGTCCGTCAGGCTAGAGCCCCCGAAGCCCCTCTGGGGGGCCTGTGTCCAGCGGTTTCAGAGGATTCACGGTGAGAGCCAAACAGGTGGCAGCTCATGACAGCGCAAGCAGCCCCACAGAGATTCAGTGGGGAGCCAAGGCTGGAGCATGGCTTGACATTTCAAGGAGAGAAAAGGAGCTGGCACTCCAGGACAGGAAGCCACTCCGGCAGGTGCAGAAGGGATGGAGAAGCCAGAGTGGGAGGCTGGCTGGCGGTGGGGGGGCTGGTGAGCACCCTGCTGGGGTGGAAAGGAGGCCTTCCTGAAACAGCCCTTCCCAGCCCCACCCCTGCAGGCTGGGGCTTCGGGCCTGGGCCAGCGAGCCACCCTCTCTGGCTTCTGGCGAGCCACCCTCTCTGGCTTCTGGCTCACAGTCTCTGGAAGGGAGGGGGAACTGAGTGTGTGTACAGAAAGCACTGCTCTTTAAGGGGGAGCAAGAGTGGAGAGTCACAGACTTCCCTGGAGGTCCAGTTGTTAAGACTTCGCCTTCCAGTGCAGGGGGTGTGGGTTCCATCCCTGGCCGGGGAGCTAAGATCCCACATGCCTCGTGGACAAAAAAAACAAAACATAAAAAAACGGAAGCAATATTGTAACCAAATTCAATAAAGACTTTTGAAAAAAATGGTCCACATCAAAAAAACTCTAAAATTAAAAAAAAAAAAGAGGACTTCCCTGGTGGCACAGTGGTTAAGAATCCACCTTCCAATGCAGAGGACACGGGTTCGAGCCCTAGTCCGGGAAGATCCCACATGCCACGGAGCAACTAAGCCCCTGCGCCACAACTACGGAGCCTGCACTGTGGAGACCGTGAGCCGCAACTACTGAGCCCGCGTGCTGCAACTACTGAAGCCCGTGTGCCTAGAGCCCATGCTCCGCAACAGGAGAAGCCACCACAATGAGAAGCCCGCGCACTGCAACAAAGAGTAGCCCCCGCTGGACACAACCAAAGAAAACCTGTGCAAGACCCAACGCAGCCAAAAATAAATAAATTTATATTAAAAAAAAAGAGTGGAGAGCCGGTGTGGAGAGGATGCGGAGCAGGCCAAGGAGGGGATGCTGCCAAGGTGGGGGCCACTGAGGCTGGTGCAGCTAGAATGAGTGGACATGACATTGCCACCCTCCCCTGCCCCAGACCCATCTGTCCCCAGCCTCACCCTGATCTTCTTCAGTGTCCCCCCAGCCGGTCACCCAGCAGTCAGTCCAGTTCTCAAACTCAGAGGAGGAAAAGCCATGATACAGACAGGCTGGATGTACTTGGTGTAGGTAATGGAGGAGGACAGCTTCAGCAGGCCGATGTCATACGATGCAGCCCCCAGATACCTGGGGCTCAAAAAGATCTGCTCCATGTTGTAACGGTTGCAGTAGGCTTGCAGGTTCCAAATGGGTGGTGTGGCAGACAGCTTGCCAAACTGGACCAACCATTCATAGGGATCTCTGTTGCTGGCAGGGGAGGAGAGAGCCGTCAGGGGTCCTCAGAGGGAGGGTGGGCCACCTGAGCACACCTGGGGCTGCTCCCTGAGCTGAGACCCCCAGGCTGCTGCGGGGCTCACCCCAGGCACCATTAGCAGGTCTTCCTTCGACCAAAGAGGCCAGGGTAGAAACGGGGAGAGCCCAGACAGCCCCAAACAAAGTCCCACACCTGGGGACTTGGGGGTGTTGGCAGGAGGGTGCCTCCCCTGCCAGCTCATCTGGCCAGTCACTCAACCACCTGTCACCTCCAAGAACCCTTCTCAAAACGCAACGAGCAGGTGCATGGGCGCCACAGCAGGCTGGGCTCAAAACAGCTACCGGGGCCACTGTCACCACAGGCCAGGCTGTGTGTCCAGCACTTACTTCAGCTCATTCCTCCCCCCGGCGGGGGGCGGGGGGCGCGGTCACCTCTGCTGGGAGGTGGGGTGAGGAAGGTGGAGGTTGGTGGTGCCATTTGGGGACAAGTGAAGCGAGAAAGAAAAGAACAAGACAAACAAACGTGCGTGGGAAAGTTCTGGGAGAACGTTCTGGTAGAAACCGCACAGGGTTTTCTCCCGGAGCGCCCTGGAGGACTCGCGTGGGTGCGTAACGGTCTGCAGCCGGGACTGCGCCTCAGGAGCACACGAGGGCCGTGTCCACGTGGGGCATGCGAGCAGGTCCTGGTGCAGACCCAGGGCCCGGGGTCAGCTGGCCGCCCGCCCCCAGACTCACTTTTGGAAGCAGTGCGCGGCCGAGAGCACCCAGCGGCGGTTGAGCAGGCTTGCTCCGCAGTAGTGGGAGCCCCATAGGCGCAGGCTGCCCTGCCACGACCAGCGCCCAAGCTCTGCATCTTTTCCACCCACTCTGCGTGTCGGGACAGTCCGTTGGCCACATGGCCCTGGGATGGACAAATGAACACCAGGCTGAGCTGCGGGAGGCAGGCCCACCCCGTCCACCCTCACCCACCGGGTGGGAGAAGGAAAGGGGCGCCCCGGGGAACCGCGCGTCCAGGGGTCTTGCCGCCCAGGAAGAAGGGGACGCTGGGGACCTGCCCCACGTGGTCCACAGGCGCACGCCCCTCCCCCACACCCAGGGGGGGGCCCCATCAGTTACATGCGAGCATAGATGAGTTCTCGAAACCTACGGCGGGGAGAGGAAAAGATGAGTCGCCATTCGCGCTCCGGCTCAGGTGCCCTGCGCAGGGAAGCGCGCCCCCTGGACGCCTTACCTGGAAGCAACAGGTCCCTATCCCGCAACGCTGCGGGTAGGAGAGAAAGTGAGCTCCCTTTGGTCTCCACGCGCCCCGCCCTTCCCCCATCACCCCTAGCTGCGCCGGCAGCCCCCGCCTCAGCTCACCCTGCCTCGCGATTTCGACCCGCACCAACAGTTGCGCGAGCAGCAGCGTCCCGACCTGCGCGCCCATGGCCTCTTCTTCCCGCCGCCTGGCGCCCCCTCTGCTTCCGCCAGCTCCAAGGCCCGGCTGGGGCGTCCCCTCGGGGAGAGGGAGCCACGGGAACCCTGGCCGCCCCCTTCCCTCAGCTTGACCTCTCTGGTCCAAGGGATATTTGGGAACCTGGGACGTCACAGTGCGCCGGCTTTGAGCTTCTACTGGGGCTCGGTCCCCCAACTAAGTACCTTGTTATGGCCCAGGAGCCAGTGTACCCAGACGATCCCTTTCTTGTCTGCGACCCTGGGAACCTGGCTGCCCCCCCATGCTGCCCTCTTTTCTACCCATTCCTTCCGCTAGGAAGGACCAAGGACCTGCCCCACAGCCAGGACTCCTGTGAAAGCACATTAGCAAGTCTTCACTGAGACCCCCATTGGGGGTCTCGCACTGTTGGGCTGAGCCAGGAAGAGAAGACCCCTCACAAGCCTTTCTTGGGGAAATGATGATCTTGGGTCTTGTCCCTCCCTGTGCTGGCTTCAGGCTAGTCCCCACGTGTGGCCCAGGCTGCCCGCTGGTGGCAGGCCCCCGCTCCTTTTATCACCCTCCTCAGGACTTAGTCTTGAAAGTTGAAACTGCCCTTCACAAACTTTCTTGCCCTGGGTCCTGGGGGGAAGGAAATTGCCAAAGAAAGGGATAGAGAGACGTCGCTGGGTTGTTCATCCCAGAGTCCCTGTGACCGGTGACTCTACGGACTGGGAACCTGGGAAGGCTGTGACTGCTTGGTGCCCCTCTGTGTGTCCTGAACACTACCCGGGATGTGGAGGTGTTCACGGAGTGATGAGTCCCCCAGCATTGGCTTCTGGGGGTCCCTCCAGGCAGGGGAGCCAGTCTAGACTTGCAGGAGTATCCATAGGTGTGTATCCCCCTCGGGAGCCTTGGGTCTTGGGCCCAGCCCAGCAGCACCCTCAGCAGGGCCTGGGTGGTGACTGCCGAGGGCATGAGCCGCTGGAGGCAGGAGCAGGCAGAGCAGGTTCTCTGCCTGGCCAAGTGGGAGAGAGGGTTCCCAGATGGTGTCCTTGACCCAGGCACACTGGTGGAGACACAGGGGAGACACCTGATGCTTGGGGACAATGGAAACTTCTGCAGAGGATGAAGCCAGCCTGTTAGCAAACCTCCTGGACTTCTCGCACTGCAGAGGGGACAGTGGGCATGGGCTCTGGCTGGTGGACACAGGGACAGACTGCGTGCAGCAAGGGCTGGAGTTTTCCCCTAAGATGGTCCCCCTTTGTGGCCTTTGGCACCACAGAGCTTGTGACTGGCCAGTCACTGTGACCTCCCTGGATCAGGGCTAAGTTTGGCTCCTTGCACAAGACGAGACACAGTGCCAGCACCTACCTTCCAGTGCTGTGGGGACGGCCCAGGAACTCCTCCTCCCCTGCAGCCTGAAGGATCGCTTAAGCCGCAGGTCCTGTACAATCCTCGGGGCTGCCTACGGCTCTTGAGAGCTCTCTCCTCCCTCTGACCACCTTCCTGTCTCCTGCCCCTACTGTCCTTTCCTGGTGAATGCCATGCCTGCTCCAGCCTCGGGCCGGCCTCTCCCTGCAGACCCCTCGTCCAGATGGTCACGCAGCAGGCTTCTTCTGGGCCTTCAAGTCTCAGTGCTAATGTCACCTCCTCAGCTAGGCTTTCCCTGGCCCCTTCCCATCTAAAGCCAACTCCATATGCCCCCACTGACTGTCCTTCTCACTGACCTGTTGTATTTCCTCCCTAGAACTTAGCAATGTCCAAAATGATCTTGTTCGGTCCTTTGTGTGTGTAGCTGTCGGCTCCCTCCAGGGACTGTATGTGACACACCCAGTGAATGTGGAATTGAAGGGCTGATGGAGGACCCAAAGGGCCCCGCTCCTGCTCCTCTGTCCTGCGCAGCGGCCAGCAGGGGTCCCCACTCACACACACAGGGTCCCAGCCCTGTGCTCCTTCCTCGGGCTGCCGGCTTACATTTCTCCAGCCAGTTCCTGGGCTCCCCTGGAAAGATTGGGGTTGGGGAAAGAGGGAAAGAGCAAGTCCAGCCTGGCCCCAAGCCCTCACCGTCCACGTCAGGGTGATGTGGATTCCCCTGCAGCCCTGCCAGGAACCCCAGGATATGTTACTGCTCTCTTGGCCACTGAGCCAGGGACAGGGCTGCTGGGGAGAGTGGGCTCAGGCAAGCCCTGGGGTTTGCAGCCCTCAGTTTCCCTGTCTGAAAAATGGAGGTAACAGTAATGTGCACCTTGCAGGGCTGCTGTGAGCATCTGGTGACGCCCTGTGGTTAAGCTCCTACACGTGGAAGATACTTTCTCATGCACCCCTCTGGGGCTGCAAGGCACAGGGAGGATCACCAAGCCAGGGGAATGTCCTTCTGCCAGCTAGGCTTTACTGCCTCTCAGACAGACATGTCTGCAAAGGCACCAGCCCAGCACTGGGCGCTGGAAACCCCAGTTCCAAGAGTCCCAGAAACCACCCAAGGAATCCTTGAACGTGGGTGCTCCTTGAGACTCAGCCTTGAATGGTGGGTGAGAAGCAGGTTCTGGCCCTGGGGGTCCACGGGGTGGCAAGGAGGGAGAGAGGGCATCTTGGGGCCCCCTGGGGACACATGAGACGCAGATGCTGGGCCCAGGGCTGTGAGGTCTGAAAAGGGATAGATGTGGGTATTGGGAAGGGGGCTTGTCATGGGGCTGGGTGGGGGGGTGGAACCAGAGAAGGTCCCTGGAGGACAGAGGATAGGTGGATGGTTGAAGGTGACTGTTGTGGAGGGTTTGGGGAGTAGGTCCCTGCAGGAACCGCCTGCTACACTCTTGGCAGGGAGCAGAGAGAGAGGGCATGAGTTTGGGATGCAGGGGCTGAGGTTGCAGGGCTGACTGCCCGGGTAGGCGAGGCAAGCCACGGGGAGACGGGGGTGCCCCCAAGCGGTCCCAGAAGCAACAACAGGGCAAAGATAAGATCCTAGCAAGGCTTGGAGAGAAGTTCCTGACATCCCGAGCTGAGGTCCAGGTTGTGCTGACAACCCATATGGTGTAGACGCTGACGTTGGTGGAAACACCCAGCCTCTTAGGGAGCCCACAGTGGGATCCCCAGCTCACAACTCCTGTGACAGACACGACCAGTGTCACAGAACAGGGGACTGTATGATCAAGAAAGGAGAGCTGACCAGCCTTGGGCACTGCAGGGAGAAGGAATGTGGGAGACTTCTGATTCCTAAATTTTTTCCACTTCTCAAAAAGCTAACATATGACCCAGCAATCCCACTCCTAGGCATAAATCTGGAGAAAACCATAATTCAAAAAGATGCATGCACCCCAATGTCCATTGCAGCAATATTTACAATAGCCAGGAAGTGGAAGCAACCTAAATGTCCATCGGCAGAGGAATGGATAAAGATGTGGTACATATATACAATGGAATATTACTCAGCCATAAAGAGGAATGAAATAGCGCCATTTTCAGGGACATGGATGGACCTAGAGATTGTCATACAGAGTGAAGTAAGTCAGAAAGAGAAAAACAAATATCATATAATATCACTTGTATGTGGAATCTAGAAAAATGGTACAGATGAACTTATTTGCAAAGCAGAAATAGAGTCACAGATGTAGAGAATAAACTTATGGTTACCAAAGAGGGAAAGTGGGGTTGGGATGAATTGGGAGATTGGGATTGACATAGATACATTACTGTGTATAAAACAGGTAATGAGAACCTACTGTATAGCACGGGGAACTCTACTCAATGCTCTGTGGTGACCTAAATGGGAAGGAAATCTAAAAAAGAGGGGATATATGTGTACGTATAACTGATTCACTTTTCTGTACAACAGAAACTAACACAACATTGTAAAGCAACTATACTCCAATAAAAAATTTTGTTTTAAGTACCCATTCTCCTCAAATGACCCTCGCATCAACCTAGCCTTCAGGCAGCTCCCTTCGAAGGGGCTCACTGGGTCTCTGAGCGGCCCCAAATGCTTGGTTTAAACCAAAATCATGCTCAGTGAATACTCAGTACTGCATTATTGCTTTTTTCCTCTACCTAATCTCTTGATTTCTGATTTAAAAGATGTGAATTTATTAGTTTATTGAGTATTTAGAACACTTTTTGCTTTATGTATGTCAAAGATCTGTTATTGGGGCATAAAGGCTCATGCCTCTTACATCTTTTCAGTGGCTTGTAACTTTTATCAATGTAAAATATCCCTATAGCTCATTCTTATGACTTCAAGCCTTGGGTTCTATTTTATCTGCGATTATCTGCTACGTGATACTCCACAGCCACTTTCATCTTGTTTGCAATTTTTCCACCAATATATATTCTTAAATCAAAACAAAATTAAAAGAATACACTTATAAAGAAATTACAAGAAGTTAAATTTCTCAGCCTATTTATGCTTGGCCCTTATTGGAACAGACTTGCTGGAATTCTTGTAAAATAGTAAAGTACCTCCACTAACAGTATTATGGATTTTTGTTATTGCAAAAGAAACATAAGTTTCATATGATTTACTGACACCTTATGGGGATAAAGGCACATCCTGCCTGCTTGAGATTGGGTTTTTTGGTCCCAGAAATTATGTTTGAGAGCTCCTAGATTATCAGAATTATGTAAGAGCCAGTGTATTTCATAGTAAGTCTGATTTAAAGACATTCCTGTCTCCCTCTCTCTCTCTCTCTCTTTCTCTCTTACTCCTCTTCCTCTTCCTCTTCCTCTTTCTCTTTCTCTTTCTCTGCTATGTGAGGACACAACAAGAAAGCAACCATCTGCAAGCCAAGAAGAGAGCTCTCACCAGAGCCCAACAACCCTGGCACCTTGACCCCAGACTTCCAGCCTCTAGAACTTACGCGGGCCTCTCACTGCCTTGGCCTCTCCCGCTGTGGAGCACAGGCTCTGGACACTCAGGCCCAGTGGCCATGGCTCATGGGCTCAGCTGCTCCGCACCATGTGGGACCCTCCCAGACCGGGGCACGAACCTGCGTCCCCTGCATCGGCAGGCGGACTATCAACCACTGCATCACCAGGGAAGACCTGAATGTGGATCTTGATGTTTGAAGATGTTTTAACCTTGCACGATGTCTATACTAACAATGTATGGGTTGTTTAATAAATAAATATTTAAAAATAAAAAATAAAAATAAAAAATAAATAAAGACATCCCTATTATTAAGCCATAAAAAAGAATGAAGTAATACCATTTGCAACAACATGGATGGACCTGGAGATTATCATACTAAGTGAAGTAAGTCAGAAGGAGAAAGACAAATACCATATGATATCACTTATATGTGGAATCTAAAAAAATGATACAAATGAACTTATTTATAAAACAGAAATAGACTCACAGACATAGAAAACAAACTTATGGCTACCAAAGAGGGAAGGGGGGGGAGGGAAAAATTAGGACTTTGGGATTAAAATACACACACTACTGTATATAAAATAGACAACCAATGAGGACCTACTGTATAGCACAGGGAACTACACTTCATATCTTATAACAACTTATAATGGAAAAGAATCTGAAAAAGAAAATATATATACACGTGTGTGTGTGTGTATGTGCGTGTATAAAACTGGGACTTACCTGGTGGCCCAGTGGGTAAGACTCCAGGCTTCCACTGCAGAGGGCACAGGTTTGATCCCTGGTCAGGGAACTAAGATCCCACATGCTGTGCAGCATGGTCAAAAAACAAACAGACAAAAACCGAAATCACTTTGCTGCACACCTGAAACTAGCACAACATTGTAAATCAAGTATGTTTCAATAAAATTTTTAAAAATAAAATTAAAATAAACAAAAATAAAGACATCCTGATGGTCCTATCATCATCATCAAGTGTTCCTTAGAACTCACGACCATTCAATAACCCTTTTTGTGCTCACAGGTACCTGGTCACCTGCTAAGTGTGATACTGAGGAGGTAAAATATGCATAGTCCTGGTGCTGTGATCTGAATGTTTGTCTCCCCCAAGTTCGTATGTTGAAATCCTAACCCCCAGGGTCATGGTGTTCAGAGGTGGGGACTTTGGGAGGTACTTAGGTGATGAGAGCAGAGCCTTCATAAATGGGATTAGTGTAGATATATATAAATTTTTCTTTTTTTTTGGCCCCGCTGCGCGGCTTGCAGGATCTCAGTTCCCCAACCAGGGATTGAACCTGAGCCACAGAAATGAAAGCCCGGAATCCTAACCACTAGACCACCAGAGAAGTCCCTATTTATTTATTTAGTTATTTATTTTTGGCTGTGTTGTGTCCTTGTTGCTGTGTGTGGGCTTTCTTTAGTTTCAGCGAGTGGGGGCTACTCTTTGTTGCGGTGCGCGGGCTTCTCACTGTGACGGCATCTCTTGTTGCGGAGCACGGGCTCTAGGTGCGCGGGCTTCAGTAATCGTGGCACGCAAGTTCAGTGGTTGTGGCTCGCAGGCTCCGTACTTGTGGTGCAGGGGCTTAGTTGCTCCGCAGCACGTGGGATCTTCCTGGACCAGGGCTCAAACCCGTGTCCCCTGAATTGGCAGGCAGATTCTTAACCACTGCGCCACCAGGGAAGTCCTATTTATTTATTTTTTATTGAAGTATAGTTGATTTACAATATTGTGTTAGTTTCCGGTGTACAGGAAAGTGATTTGGTTATACATATATATGTATATTTTTTCAATTTTTTTCCATTATAGTTTATTACAAGATGTTGAATATAGGTCCCTGTGCTATACAGTAAGTCCTTGTTGTTTAGATTAGTACCCTTATAAAAGAGTACCCAGAGAGCTCCCTCACCCCTTCTGCCATGTGAGGACACAGAGAGAAGGCAAAAGCTATGAACCAGGAAGCAGGCCCTCAGACACGGAATTGGCCAGCACTTGGATCTCAGACTTCCAGCCCAGGAACTGTGAGAAATAAAGGTCTGTTGTTTATAAGCGGCCCACTTTATGGTATTTTTTCATAGCAGCCCAGTGGACTAGGACACCTAGCAAAGCATTTGGCTTAGCAATGGACTAGCTTTCATAATCCTCTTTTTCCAAGTGTGTTCATTACATTCCGTGTTTCTACTCACATTATGTTAAGAATATACAAAGTGGAGGAGACACTTCTTCCTCTTCAGACTTAAATAATCTACGAGAATTCAGAGTGCTGTAGACAGATAACCTGGCCGATATGGAACCAATGTCATGTACGGACCTGCCTTTCTAATGGTCTGCTAATAGGGATTCTAGAGCCTGGCCTGGTCTCCTTTTCTCAACCCCTTACTTTATTTCACTTAAAACATTTTTTTATGGAAAATGTATAAACAAGAACTGATCTTGAATATCCTTCCACATCTCTACATTTTTCTCTCATGTAATCTGCCCCTTTTAAACGTTTGCTCTAAGTTCTGACCATGTTTCACTACTTTATCTTCAGGTTTGCCGATTCATTTTTTAGTTATGTCCATTTTATTATTCAGCCTTTTGGCTAAAATGTTTTACTTCAGCAATATTTTATTTTTATTCATTTTTAAAAAAGATTTATTTATTATTTATTTATTTTTGGCCACATGGGTTCTTAGTTGCAGCACTCGAGATCTTTGTTCAGGCATGTGGCCTCCTTGTTGCAGTGCACAGGCTACTCTCTAGTTGTGGTGTGCGGTTTTTCTCTTCTGTAGTTGTGGGGCGCAGGCTCCAGGGCGCGTGGGCTCTGCAGTTTGCGGTACGCAGGTTCTCCAGTTGAGGCGCGTGACCTCAGTAGTTGTGGCATGCAGGCTTAGTTGCCCCGTGGCATGTGGGATCTTAGTTCCCCGAGAAGGAATCAAACCGGCATCCCCTGCATTGCAAGGCGGATTCTTTACCACTGGACCACCAGGGAAGTCCCAACTTCAGCAATATTTTTTTTAAGTAATTTTTATTTATTTATTTATTTTATTTTTGGCTGCGTTGGGTCTTCGTTGCTGTGCGCGGGCTTCCTCTAGTTGCGGCGAGCGGGGGTACTCTTCATTGCAGTGCGTGGGCTTCTCATTGCGGTGGCTTCTCTTGTTGCAGAGCACAGGCTCTAGATGCGTGGGCTTCAGTAGTTGTGGCACGCAAGCTCTAGAGCGCAGGCTCAGTAGCTGTGGCGCAAGGGCTTAGTTGCTCCGTGGCATGTGGGATCTTCCTGGACCAGGGCTCGAACCCGTGTCCCCAGGCAGATTCTTAACCACTGGGCCACCAGGGAAGTCCAATTCAGCAATATTTTAAATTTCCAAACACTCTTTCTTGTTCTCTGATTGGTCTTCTATAGTATAATTCTTACTTAATGCTGATAACCCCCTCTTCAAGCTTTCTGAGGACACCAGTTAGAATTTTCCAAGTTGTCTGCTGTTCCATGTACAGTAAGTCCCCTACATATGAAACTGAACGTTGTGAACTTTCAAAGATTTGAATGTGCATTCGAATGTCCAATCACGTAAGTTAGTTCACGTGTCTGGTGTACTTTGTCACATGCGTGCATCCTCTACAAGTGGTTGTGCTTTTGTGTACTTTAGTGTGCAGTACTGTATACAGTACAGTAGCACAGTGTCTTTATTTCAAGCCCAGGATGTCCGGAAGTAAGCATAAAAGCAGCAGTGATGTAGCTGGTACTACTGTATTTTTCAAGGTACTGTATTGTAAGATTAAAAGTGTTTTCTTGGGCTTCCCTGGTGGCGCAGTGGTTGAGAGTCCGCCTGCCGATGCAGGTTCGTGCCCTGGTCTGGGAAGATCCCATATGCCGTGGAGTGGCTGGGCCCGTGAGCCATGGCCGCTGAGCCTGTGTGTCCGGAACCTGTGCTCTGCAACGGGAGAGGCCACAACAGTGAGAGGCCCGCGTACCGCAAAAAAAAAAAAAAAAAAAAAAATGTTTTCTTTATGGACTTCCCTGGTGGTCCAATGGCTAAGACTCCATGTTCCCAGTGCAGGGGGCCTAGGTTCGATCCCTGGTCAGGGAAGTAGATCCCACACGCCGCAACTAAGAGTTTGCATGCCACAACTAAAAGATTCCCGAGTGCCACAACTAAAGACCCCGCATGCTACAACGAAGATCTTGTGTGCTGCAACTAAGACCCAGCGCAGCCAAATAAATAAATTTTTTTTAAAGTTTTCTTTATTTTTTGTGTTTGTTTTTTATGTATTATTTGTGTGAAAGTATTATAAAGATATTACAGTACAGTACTATATAGCCGATTGTGTTAGGCGGGTACCTTGGCTAACTTTGTTGGACTTATGAACGGAACTCGTTCGTATGTAGGGGACTTACTGTATTATCTCAGGTTTCCTTGGAGTCAGTTCATTTTATTGAAATAGATCCTTCCGGTGCATGCGCAAATTTCCTGCAAATATTTCTTCATCCTTGGTTGCTGTGCAGTAAAAGGTTAACTGAACAGGCCTAGGATGTTCAAACCCTGCACAATCCAAAGAAAGGACTGGCCCTTGCCCACCTCCTAGGAAATAACCTCTGAGCCCTTGGAATGTCCTGCCTGAAAAGACTGTCTTTGTAGACCTGGGGCCTCAGGCCACTCCGGATAGTTGATGATAACGATGTGATTTATGGTGGGGCTTTGGGTCACACTGGATCAGCTGGACCTCTGGAGGGGCTGCAATCTGAGAAATAATGTTGGCCACATGGGCCCTCCATGCCTATGTGATGAAACCCCAGTAAAAACTCTAGACACCAAACTTTCAGTGAGCTTCCCTGGTTGGCAAAACTTCACGAGTGTTGTCACACGTCATTGCTGGGAAAATTAAGCACTGCCCACCTGACTCCCCTGGAAGAGGACAACTGGAAGCCTGCACCTGGTCTCTTCCAGACTTTCCTCTGCACCTTTGACATTTGCTGATGTTATCTGTATCCATTAACTGTAAGGAACCATAACCAGGAGTACAACAGCTTTTCTGAGTTCTGTGAATCGTCCTAAAAAATCATTGACTCAGAGGGTGGTCCTGTGGACCCTAACTCAGTGGTCTGCTCACATCTATGAGAGAGTCAGTTTGGTGACTTTGGTGCCCTGCAATATTGTCTGCAAGGAAGGGAAGCTACCTGTACACTCCATAGAGTTAGGTGAGGCTTGTTGCTGGGCAGCAGGCAGACATGGAGGCTAAGAGCCCTCTAGATGGTCAAATCAGGCCAACATTTATTCTGTGGGTCCTGTAATGGATCATCACGTTTAACAGTAGATGACACAGTGCGAGACCCCCAATGGGGGTCTCAGTGAAGACTTGCTAATGTGCTTTCACGGGAGTCCTGGCTATGGGGCAGGTCCTTGGTCCTTCCTAGCGGAAGGAATGGGTAGAAAAGAGGGCAGCATGGGGGGGCAGCCAGGTTCCCAGGGTCGCAGACAAGAAAGGGATCGTCTGGGTACACTGGCTCCTGGGCCATAACAAGGTACTTAGTTGGGGGACCGAGCCCCAGTAGAAGCTCAAAGCCGGCGCACTGTGACGTCCCAGGTTCCCAAATATCCCTTGGACCAGAGAGGTCAAGCTGAGGGAAGGGGGCGGCCAGGGTTCCCGTGGCTCCCTCTCCCCGAGGGGACGCCCCAGCCGGGCCTTGGAGCTGGCGGAAGCAGAGGGGGCGCCAGGCGGCGGGAAGAAGAGGCCATGGGCGCGCAGGTCGGGACGCTGCTGCTCGCGCAACTGTTGGTGCGGGTCGAAATCGCGAGGCAGGGTGAGCTGAGGCGGGGGCTGCCGGCGCAGCTAGGGGTGATGGGGGAAGGGCGGGGCGCGTGGAGACCAAAGGGAGCTCACTTTCTCTCCTACCCGCAGCGTTGCGGGATAGGGACCTGTTGCTTCCAGGTAAGGCGTCCAGGGGGCGCGCTTCCCTGCGCAGGGCACCTGAGCCGGAGCGCGAATGGCGACTCATCTTTTCCTCTCCCCGCCGTAGGTTTCGAGAACTCATCTATGCTCGCATGTAACTGATGGGGCCCCCCCCTGGGTGTGGGGGAGGGGCGTGCGCCTGTGGACCACGTGGGGCAGGTCCCCAGCGTCCCCTTCTTCCTGGGCGGCAAGACCCCTGGACGCGCGGTTCCCCGGGGCGCCCCTTTCCTTCTCCCACCCGGTGGGTGAGGGTGGACGGGGTGGGCCTGCCTCCCGCAGCTCAGCCTGGTGTTCATTTGTCCATCCCAGGGCCATGTGGCCAACGGACTGTCCCGACACGCAGAGTGGGTGGAAAAGATGCAGAGCTTGGGCGCTGGTCGTGGCAGGGCAGCCTGCGCCTATGGGGCTCCCACTACTGCGGAGCAAGCCTGCTCAACCGCCGCTGGGTGCTCTCGGCCGCGCACTGCTTCCAAAAGTGAGTCTGGGGGCGGGCGGCCAGCTGACCCCGGGCCCTGGGTCTGCACCAGGACCTGCTCGCATGCCCCACGTGGACACGGCCCTCGTGTGCTCCTGAGGCGCAGTCCCGGCTGCAGACCGTTACGCACCCACGCGAGTCCTCCAGGGCGCTCCGGGAGAAAACCCTGTGCGGTTTCTACCAGAACGTTCTCCCAGAACTTTCCCACGCACGTTTGTTTGTCTTGTTCTTTTCTTTCTCGCTTCACTTGTCCCCAAATGGCACCACCAACCTCCACCTTCCTCACCCCACCTCCCAGCAGAGGTGACCGCGCCCCCCGCCCCCCGCCGGGGGGAGGAATGAGCTGAAGTAAGTGCTGGACACACAGCCTGGCCTGTGGTGACAGTGGCCCCGGTAGCTGTTTTGAGCCCAGCCTGCTGTGGCGCCCATGCACCTGCTCGTTGCGTTTTGAGAAGGGTTCTTGGAGGTGACAGGTGGTTGAGTGACTGGCCAGATGAGCTGGCAGGGGAGGCACCCTCCTGCCAACACCCCCAAGTCCCCAGGTGTGGGACTTTGTTTGGGGCTGTCTGGGCTCTCCCCGTTTCTACCCTGGCCTCTTTGGTCGAAGGAAGACCTGCTAATGGTGCCTGGGGTGAGCCCCGCAGCAGCCTGGGGGTCTCAGCTCAGGGAGCAGCTCCAGGTGTGCTCAGGTGGCCCACCCTCCCTCTGAGGACCCCTGACGGCTCTCTCCTCTCCTGCCAGCAACAGATATACCTATGAATGGTCGGTCCAGTTTGGCGAGCAGTCTGTCACACCACCCATTTGGAGCCTGCGGGCCTACCTCCATCGTTACAGGGTGAAGAGTATTATTATATACTCCAAATCCAGGAATTATTTGCAGGACGACAGCTCCCTGCTGAAGTTGTCCTCCTCCGTCACCTTCAATAAGCACATCCAGCCCGTCTGTGTCCTGTCCTCCTCCTCTGAGTTCAAGAACCGTGATGACTGCTGGGTGAATGGCTGGGGGGACATCCATGAGAAAAAGAGTGAGGTTGGGGACAGATGGGTTGGGAAGGGGAGTGTTATTCACCACGTCCTGTGCCAGCCACACCAGCTGCAGTGGCCCCCACCTTGGTCTGGGTGCCACTGTGCTTTGGCTTTGGCCCGCTGAGCAATCCCTCCTCACCTCCTTTCCACACCCCGCCCCCCTGTAGAGCAGGGCTTTCTGTACCCACACTCAGCCCCCCCTCCCTTCCAAGTCTGTGAGCCAGAAACCAGAGAGGGAGGCGCCCCCGCACCGGCCCAGGCCACACCCCCAGCCTGCGGGGGTGTGTGAGGTTTTGGGGTGGACTTGTCAGAAAGGCATCAGGCATTGTTTGTTTTGGGGGGTTTTTTGAAGTATACTTCAAAAACCATAAAATTCATCCTTTTAAAGTATACAATTCAGGGACTTCCCTGGTAGTCCAGTGGTTAAGACTCTGGGCTTCCACTGCAGGGGGTGTGGGTTCGATCTCTGGTTTGGGAACTAAGATCCCACACCCCGTGAGGTGCAGCCAAAAAAAAAAAAGGCATACAATTCAGACGGTTTTTTTTTTTAGTATATTCACAGAGTGGTTCCATCACCACTGTCTAATTACAGAACATTTTCATCATCTCAAAATGAAATCCCATGCTTATTAGCCATTACTCCTAATTCCCCGTTGTTCTAGGGCCATAGCCCCTGGCAGCCACTAATCTGCTTTCTGTCTCTAATGGATTTATCTACTCTGGACGCTTCATATGAATACAGTTATACACTACGTGCTAGCTTCTTTCACTAAGCATAATATTTTCAATGTTCATTCATGTTTTAGTGTGTGTCACTACTTCACTCCTTCTTTCTTGTTAAGGTTTAACTCATATAACATTAACCATTTTAATTCACATATATTTATATATATAATTCATATATAATTCAATGGCATTTAGAACATTCACAGTGCATAACCATCAACTCTATCAAGATCCAAAACATTTTCATCACGCCCAGAGGAAATCCCATAACCATTAAACAGTCACTCCCCATTACCCCCTCGCTCCAGCCCTTAGCAACCACTAACCAACTTTTTGTCTCTATGGATTTACCTATTCTGGACATTTCATGTAAATGGAATCATACACTGTGTCACCTTTCATGTTTGGCTTCTTTCACTTAGCATAATGTTCTCAAGATTCATCCATATTATAGTATGTATCAAAACTTCATTCTCTTTTATGGCTGAATAATATTCCATTGTATGGATGCACAATTTGTTTATCCATTCCTCCATTGATGACATTTGTGTTGTTTCCATCTTTTGGGTATTTGTATTAGTATACAAATTTGTGCTTGAATACCTCTTTTCAATTATTTTGTGAATGTATTTAGGAGTGCAATCCTGGATCACATGGTCATTCTATGTTTAACTTCTTGAGGAGCTGACAAACAGTGTTCCATAGCAGCTGCTCCATTCTACATTCCTATCAACAATGAGGGTTATAATTTCTCTCCATTCTTCTCAATAAAAAACTTGTTATTTTCCAGGTTTTTGTTTGTTTGTTTTGTTTTGTTTTGTTTTGGCCATCCTAGTGGGTGTGAAGTGGTATTTCACTGTGGTTTTGATTTCTCTAATGACTAGTGATGTTGAGCAACTTTTCATGTGCTGGTTGGCCATTTGTATATCTTCCTTGGAGTAATGGCTATTTAAGTCCCTTACCCTTTTTTTTTTTTTGGTCACACCACGTGGCTTGTGGAATCATAGTTCCCCAGCCTGGGATTGAAACTGGGCCCTCAGCAGTGAGAGCAGAGAGTCCTAACCACTGGACCTCCAGGGAATTCCCAACCCAATTTTTAAAATTTATTTATTTATTATTATTTTTTTTTTTTGCGGTACGCGGGCCTCTCGCTGTTGTGGCCTCTCCCATTGCAGAGCACAGGCTCCGGACGCACAGGCTCAGCAGCCATGGCTCAAGGGCCCAGCCGCTTCATGGCATGTGGGATCTTCCTGGACCAGGGCACGAACCCGTGTCCCCTGCATCGGCAGGCGGACTCCCAACCACTGCGCCACCAGGGAAGCCCTGTTTGTTTGTTTTTAAATAAATTTATTTATTTTATTTTTGGCTGCATTGGGTCTTCGTTGCTGCACGCGAGCTTTTCTCTGGTTGCGGCGAGCTGGGGCTACTCTTCGTGTGCGCAGGCTTCTCACTGTGGTGGCTTCTCTTGTTGGGAGCATGGGCTCTAGGTGCACGGGCCTCAGTAGTTGTGACACACTGGCTCAGTAGTTGTGGCTCGCAGGCTCTGGAGTGCAGGCTCAGTAGTTGTGGCACATGGGCTTAGTTGCTCTGCAGCATGTGGGATCTTCCTGGATCAGGGCTCAAACCCATGTCTCCTGCACTGGCAGGCAGATTCTTAACCACTGCGCTACCCGCCAACCCTTTTTTTTTTTTTTTTTTCGGTACGTGGGCCTCTCACTGTTGTGGCCTCTCCCATTGCTGAGCACAGGCTCCGGACGCGCAGGCTCAGCGGCCATGGCTCATGGGCCTAGCCGCTCCGCAGCATGTGGGATCTTCCCGGACCAGGGCACGAACCCGTGTCCCCTGCATCGGCAGGCGGACTCTCAACCACTGTGCCACCAGGGAAGCCCCCCAACCCATTTTTTTTTTTTTTTTTTTTTTTTTTTTTGTGGTACGCGGGCCTCTTGCTGCTGCGGCCTTTCCTGTTGCGGAGCACAGGCTCCGGACGCGCAGGCTCAGCGGCCATGGCTCACGGGCCTAGCCACTCCGCGGCATGTGGGATCTTCCCAGACTGGGGCAGGAACCCGCGTCCCCTGCATCGGCAGGCGGACTTTCAACCACTGCGCTACCAGGGAAGCCCCCCCAACACATTTTTAAACTGAGTTGTCTTTGTTGTGATGTTGTAATCGTTTTTATATATTCTGGATACTAGACCCTTTTTAGATACATGATTTGCAAATATCTTTTCCTATTCTGTGGGGGTTTTTTTTCCTTTTTTCTTCTTTTTTTTTTTAAACTGGTTCCTGGGTCTCACTCCATGGATTTAATTGGTCTGGGATGTGGCAGAGACATTGGGATATTTTTAAGCATCCCAGGTGATTCTAATATGTAGCTAAGGGTAAGACCAGCTGGCCTAATGGGGTTCATGATGCTTAGAGAGCCAAGTGATGCCAGGAAGGAGGCAATAATCTCCAGGAAAAGGACGAAGAGCTAAAGGTTTGAAAGTTGAAATGAAGACCTAGCTGAAGTTCTGCAGAACAGGTAGGCTTTGGTGTCAGAAAGTTGTGTTTTGAATCCTCTTACTTAACTCTTCAGTTTCTTCGAAAGAGGCATCATAGCTCCTTCCTTCCAGGTTGTTCCATGTTGTCAGTCCCTGGTGTTGATGGGGAAAGAGCACTTCAGATGCAGGACTGAGCCAAGACTCGTGGACCACATCTCTTTTCACTTTCATGATAGTATCTATTGATGCACAGAATATTTTAATTTTGATGAAGTTCAGATTATTTTTTCTCTGGCGCTTTTGCTTTTGGTGTCATGTCTAAGAAATAATTGCCAAATTCGAGGTCATGAAGATTTACCCTCATGTTTTCTTGAAGAGTTTTATAGTTTTAGCTGTTATATGTATATCTTTGATTCTTTTTTTTTTTTTTTTTGCGGTACACGGGCCTCTCACTGTTGTGGCCTCTCCCGTTGCGGAGCACAGGCTCTGGACGCGCAGGCTCAGCGGCCATGGCTCACGGGCCCAGCCGCTCCGCGGCATGTGGGATCTTCCCGGACCGGGGCACAAACCCGTGTCCCCT
>NW_021703769.1:50671750-50729530 GCF_005190385.1 Monodon monoceros
GACCGGGGCACAAACCCGTGTCCCCTGCATCGGCAGGCGGACTCTCTACCACTGCGCCACCAGGGAAGCCCTCTTTGATTCATTTTGAGTTGATCTTTGTTTATGGTGCGAAGTAGTGGGTCCAACTTCATTTTTTGCATTTGGATATCTAGTTGTCCCAGCACCATTTGTTAAAGAGACTATTCTCTACTCCACTGAATTATCTTGGCACCTTGTCAAAAATTAGTTGACCAAAGAAGAATGGGTTTATTTTCTAGACTCACAATTCTGTTCCATTTGTCTGTATGTTTATCCATTTGCCAGGACCCCATTGTTTGATTCCTATAGCTTCCAAGTATGTTTTGGAATTGGGAAGTGTGTATTCTCCAACTTTGTTTACTTTTTCAAATATTGGTTTTGTTATTTGGGGTCTCTTGATAGTCCCTCTAAATGTTAGGATGAGCTTGTCAATTTCCACTAAAAAGGCCATTGGAATTTGGATAGGGATTGCATTGAATCTGTGGATTGCTTTGGGGGAGTATTATCATCTAAATAATATTAAGTCTCCAGTCCATAAACAGAAGATATGTTTCCATTTATTTATGTCTTCTTTAATTTCTTTCAGCAATGTTTTGTAGTTTTTTGTGTACAGGTCCTCAATTAAATTTAACTATTTTATTCTTTTTGATGCTATTGTAAAATGATATTTCTTTTCTAATATCCTTTTGAAATTGTTCATTGGTAGTGTATAGAAATATAATTGACTTTTGTGTCTTGATTTTAGATCCTGCAAATTTGCTGAATTCATTTATTAATTCTAGTCCTTCTTTGTGTACTCTTCATTATTTTCTATATATAAGATCATGTCACCTGTGAATAGACATAGTTTTACTTCTTCCTTTCCAACTTGGATGTGTTTTATTTCCTTTTCTTGCCTAATTGCTCTGACTAGAACTTCCAGTAAAATGTTAGATAGAAGTGGCAAAAACTGGCATCATTATCTTTTTCCTATTCTTAGGGGGAATGCTTTCAGTCTTTCACAATTCTGTAGCTGTGGGTTTTTCACGTATGATCTCTATCATGTTAAGGAAGTTCTCTCTATCCTTAGTTTATTGAGTGTTTTTATAATGAAAGTGTTGGATTTTCCTGCATCAATTAGGATAACCATGTGGGTTTTTTTTTTTCCTTCATTCTATTACTATAGTCTGTAGTATGTTATATTGATTGATTTTCGTATGTTGAACCCACCTTACACTCTGGATAAATCTCACTAGGTCGTGGTGTAGAATTCTTTTAATATGCTGCTGGATTCAGTTTGCTGGTATTTTGTTGAGCATTTTTGCATATATGTTGGTCTGTAGTTTCTTTTTTTTTTTTTTTTTTGCGGTACGCAGGCCTCTCACTGTTGTGGCCTCTCCCACTGCGGAGCACAGGCTCCGGACGCACAGGCCCAGCGGCCATGGCTCACGGACCCAGCTGCTCCACGGCATGTGGGATCTTCCCAGACCAGGGCACGAACCCGTATCCCCTGCATCAGCAGGCGGACTCTCAACCACTGTGCCACCAGGGAAGCCCTGTAATTTCTTTTTGTGTGTGATAACTTGCTTGGGCTTTGGTGTCACAGTAATGCCAGTCTCATGGAATGAGTTAGGAAGTGTTCCTTCCTTTTCTGTTTTTTGGAAGAACGATTGATGTTAATTTCTTCCTATGTTTGATAGAAGTCACCATTTAAGCCATCTGGCCCAAGGCTTTTCTTCATTGGGAGGTTTCTGACTAGTGACTAAATCTTTTTACTTGTTATGTGTCTGTTCAGATTTTCTATTTCTTCTTGAGTCTGTTTTAGTTTTTTGTGTGTTCCTAGGAATTTGTCCATTTCCTCTAGGCTATCTAATTTGTCGGAATACAATTGTTCATAATATTCACTTATAGTCCTTAATTTTTCTTTAAGGTCAGTAATAATGTCCCCACTTTCATTGTCAATTTTGTTGATCTTTCAAAGAACCAACTTTTGGTTTTGTTGATTTTCGCTATTGTTTTTCTGTTCCCTAGTTTGATTTTTTTCCATTCCTCTCTTTATTATTTCCTTCCTTCTTCTACCTTTGGGTTTAATTTGCTCTTTTTTTTTCTAGTTCCTTAAGTTAGATTGTTGATTTGAGATTTTTCTCCTTTATTAACATAGGCATTTCCAGCTATAAATTTCCTTGTGAGAATTGCTTTTGCTGCATCCAATACGTTTTGGTATGTTGTGTTTTTATTTCCATTCATCTCAAAATACTTTCTAATTTTCCTTGTGATTTCTTCTTTGACCCATTGGTTAGAAGTATGTTGTTTAATTTCCACATATTTGTGAATTTTTCAGTTTTCCTTCTGTTATTGATTTCTAGCCTCAATCCACTGTTTTCTATGATGTCAATCTTTTCTAATTTATTGCAATTTATTTTGTGGCCTGACATGTCATCTATCTTGGAGAATGTTTTGCATCCACTTGAAAGGAATGTGTATTCTGCTCTTGTTTGGGTGGATTGTTCTGTATATGTCTTTTAGGTCTAGCTGCTTTATAATGCTATTCAAGTCCTCTGTTATCTTACTGATCTCTCTGGTTGTTCTATCCATTAATAAAAGTGAGGCATTGAAGTCTCCAACTGTTCTCATAGAACTGTCTATTTCTTCTACCAGTTACATCAATTTTGCTTCATGTATTTTGGAACTCAGTTGTTAGATGTGTAGATATTTATAATTATTATATCTTGAGGACTTGCCACTTTTGTCAACATATAATGTCCTTTGACTCTTTTTAAAAATATTTATTTATTTATTTATTATTTATTTTGGCTGCGCTGGGTCTTAGTTGCAGCATGCAGGATCTTCATTGCGGCATGTGGGATACTTAGCTGCAGCATGTGGGATTTCTTAGTTGTGGCATGCAGACTTCTAAGTTGTGACATGCAGACTCTTAAGTTGCAGCATGCATGTGGGATCTAGTTCCCTGACCAGGGATCAAACCCAGGCCCCCTGCATTGGGAGCACAGAGTTTTACCTGCTGGACCACCAGGGAAGTCCCCCTTCTTTGACTCTTGTAACACGTTTTGAGTGAAAATCCATTTTGTCTGACATTAGTATAGCAACCTCAGCTCTTTTTGGTTACTATTTGCATGGAATGTCTTTTTCCAACCTTTCACTTTAAACCTATATTTACCTTTGGATCTAAAATTATTGTTGGGCTTCCCTGGTGGTGCAGTGGTTAAGAATCTGCCTGCCAATGCACGGAACACAGGTTCGAGCCCTGGTCTGGGAAGATCCCACATGCCGCGGAGCAACTAAGCCCATGCACCACAACTACTGAGCCTGCGCTCTAGAGCCCGCTAGCCACAACTACTGAGCCTGCACTCTAGAGCCCACGAGCCACAAGTGCTGAGCCCATGTGCCACAACTACTGAAGACTGCGCACCTAGAGCCTGTGCTCTGCAGCAAGAGAAACCACGCAATGAGAAGCCTGTGCACCACAACAGAGTGGGCCCTGCTTGCCACAACTAGAGAAAGCTCGCATAGAACAACGAAGACCCAACGCAGCCAAAAATAATAAATAAATACATTTTTAAAAATTAAAAAATAATAAAATTATTGTCTTGTAGACAGGATATAGTTGGATCTCTGTTTTTAATCCATTCTGCCAGTCTCTTCCTTTTAATTGGAGTGTTTAATAGTTACATTAAAATTAATTACTGATAGGGAAGGATTTACTTCTACCATTATTCAATTTGTTTTCTATATTTTGTCAGATGTAGAAGATATAGATATCTTATATCTATATCATATCTATATCTATACCTAAGTCTTATATCTTTTTTGTTCCTTATTTCCTCCTTTTTGTGTTTAATTGATTTTTATTAGTGTACTGTATTGATTTCCTTCTTATTTCCTGTTCTGTATGTTTTTTAGTTATTTTCTCAGCAGTTTCCCTGGAGAGTACAGTTAATAACTTAAACTTATACCAGTCTATTTTGAATTAATATCAACTTAGGTTCAATAGCATACAAAAGTTCTGTTCCTATACAACTCTATTCTTCTCAAGTTGTTATTGTCACAGTTTACATCTTTATATATTGTGTAACCATATCTTTATATATTGTGTAACCAATCTCTGTGTAACAGAGATTTACAATTATTGTCTTTTAAATTGCATTTGTCTTTTAAATTGTATAGCAAAAAAAGTATGAACCAAAGCTATAATAATACTGGCTTGTATGTTTACCTGTGTAGTTACGTTTACCAGTGTTCTCTATTTCTTCCTATGGGTTTAAGTTACTGGCTATTGCCCTTTCATTTCATCCTGAAGGGCTCCCTTTTCCATTTCTTGTAGGGCAGGCCTACTAATGATGAACACTCTCAGCATTTGCTTATCTGGGAATATCTTAATCTTGCCTTCATTTTTTTTGAAGGATAGCTTTGTCTGATCTAGAATTCTTGGTTGACTGTTTTAGTCTCTTAGCACTTTACATATGTCATTGCACTGCCTTTTGGCCTCCAGGGTGTCTGAAAAGAATGTGGCTGTCAATCTTGTTGAAGATCCCTTATACTTGATGTGTAGCTTCTCTCTCACTGTTTACAAGATTCTCCTTTTGTCTTTGCGTTTTGATATTTTAATGAAAATGTATCTCAGTGTGGATCTCCTTGTGTTTATCCTACTTGGAATTTGTTCACCTTCTTGAATGTGTAGATTCATATCTTTCATCAAATTTGGGAAAACTTCAGCCTGGATCCTGCAGCTATACTAATTATAAACAAGCTCAGCTGCATCAGCCCCTCCCCCTGTGTATGCTTCAGCCATGGTCTCTCCCCACTGGCTCAGGCAGGGCCTGTCATCTGCAGGCTACAGAGAGGGAAACCAAGCCTTAGGGAGGTGCTGTGACAGCCTGTCCATCCATTGGGTCCTTCTGTGATATTGTTCATCACCCACTACATGCTGGGTGCTGGACTAGAGCAGAGGAATCAAGAGCAATGTCCCAGGTACTGTGGATACTCCAGGAAGTCCACTCCCCGTCATACCCCCTTTCCCCAGATGGCAGAGGAGAGGCTAAGGTTGTTGTCTTTCTCTCTCCCACCCTCAACCCCTGACAGATCTGCCACCTCCCTACAATCTTCAGGAAGTGCAAGTCTCCATCATAAACAAATCCAGGTGTTCCTACCTGTTCCATCAGCCTGATTACAGCAGTCACAGCAGTAATATGATTTGTCCTGGCTCTGAGGATGGCAACACTGACGCCTGCAAAGTGAGTACCCCTGCCCCAATAGGGCCATACTGAAACTGGGTACCACCCCTCCCAATCTTGGGCCTGAGAGCAACCACCTTGACCCCCTACCAATCCACCCTTAGAGTTCATTCATGAGAAAATCATTGTAGACCTCATTTATCCAGCCTATAAAACAACCTTCGCATTTTACATTAATTGTACCTCCTTTGATCCTTATGTGAAATTGAGTGGATAGAATATTGCCCCCCTTTGCAGATGCAGAAACTGAAGTTTTTTTGCTTCCAGGGGGAGGAGTGGGATTTGCAGCCAGTCTTCCCAACTCCACAGCCCCTCCTGCTCTACCAGCCTCTCCACTGGCCCCTCCTGCCCCACCCCAGGTCTTGCTCACCCACACTGCTTTCCAGGGTGACCCAGGCAGACCCTTGGTCTGTGAAAAAATGGGCCGTGGATTCAGATTGGAATCGTGAGCTGGGGAGTGGGCTGTGGTAGGCGCAACCTGGCTGGCATCTATACCAATGTCAGTAGTTACTTCAACTGGATCCAGATTCTGGTGGGCTGCAGCACACCCAGGCCAGAACCCTCTCAGTTGCTGCTGCCCCTCGCTCTGCTCTGGGCTCCCTGACTCCTGCAGCTGGCCTGTGCACACCTAAGCCCATAAGGGTGCAGTAGTTACTGCAGCTCCAGATATATTCGCCAAGGGCTGGGGGCACGCCAGTGGCAGGACTGCCTGCTGGACCAGGCCCAGTCCCCTTCTGTCCCCTTTGCTAATAAACGTGTGCATGTTCACGTTGATGCCTTGCACCACGTTCTATGGCCCTGGGTGGATTCCTGGATACCCTCACAGTTACCCACGTCCCATCCACTCGAAGACCACTCCTTAACTCCTAAACCATCGTCACCCATCTGTGCTATACAGGTTTTGGTTGCAAACAACAGAACCCTCTCAGGTTAGTTCAATCAGAAAGATAATTTACAGGGATTTCCCTGGTGGTCTGGTGGTTAAGACTCTGTGCTCCCAATATAGGGGCCCAGGTTCAATCCCTGGTCAGGGAACTAGAACACTCATGCTGCAACTAAAGATATCCTGCAACAAAGATCCCGTGTGCTGCAACTAAGACCCGGCGCAGCCAAATAAATATTTAAAAAAAAAAGAAAGATAATTTACAGGAGGACATAAGTAGCAACAGGGTCCCTGGGGGCTAGGAAGGCTGGAGTGGAGTGCAGAGGAGGAAATGCCCCCAAACACCCCTAGCGCTCATGCCGTGTTCCCCACCACACAGACGCCAGACACTCCTGGTCTCACCACAGTCCCCCAAAGGCTGACCCGGGACCAGGACAAGGGTGCAGATAATTTATTTGGGAGGCGATACCAAGAAGCCCCAGTGAAGAGTGGGGAAACTGAGGCAGGAGGGGTGAGAGCCAATGACGTTTGCCCAGATGAGGAGGTTACCCTTGTGGGCAGCTGAGGCACTGTCTGGCCGGGATCCCCTGAGAAATCACGGGGACACACCTCAGCATTGCCCGTGGGGGACAAGGACCTGGCATGGCCCTTTCTCTCCTGACTCCCCGTGGTTGAGGCTTCTGCTGGGGGCGTGGGGGCTCCAAGCTCCATAGGTGGCCTGGGTGGAGGGGCAGCATCAAGCGTGTCTCCCCCCAGCCAACACTGGGGTCCCAGAACCCAGCCTCAGCATGGCCAAGGGACCAGGCCAGCGGGGCCGACTTGGGCTGCTTGGAACTGCTCGGGCAGATCTGCGTTTTCATGAGATCCAGAGGTGCTATGAGAGCAGAAGGTATGAGAAGTTCTGGTCGATTGACAGCTTGTTTCTGTGAAGAGGCAGGTGGAGGAGTCTTGAGAGGGTGCCCTCCTTGCCTCTGCCCACCAGGACAGCCACACAGGCTGTAGGACACCACGCTCAGGCTTCATGCCCCTCGGCAGCCCTGCAAGGCTGGAGCTTCTCTTCCCCCTCATCACAGTGAGGAAACTGAGGCCCAGCAAGGTGACAGAACTATTCAAGTCACTCAGCTCACAAGGGCCTGTGTCCACCTCTCACTGCATGGCCTGACTCAGAGGGGCCAGCAGGTACCAGGCAGGTGGGGTCTCCCAGGTCTCCTGTAAGACTCACCTGCATTGAGATTTCCACTCCCCCCATCTGCCCTCCCCAACAGCCAAAGCCTGAGGGTGCCCCCACTCACCTCCCACAAAGGCCCTCTGAGTTGACCCAAGCAGAACACTCACTGCCCTGGTGTCCCATGTGTTACTGGAAGACAGTGTGATTTAATGCCCATTAAGCGCTTGGCCCCAGACCGGCCACGCTGCGACACTGCCCTGCAGGCCTGCTTGGACATTGCCCCTCCTCCAGCGCAGGCAGAGTAGCCTCTGGTGGCCCAGTGCCCATGTGACAGACTCATCCACAGAAATACTTTCAAGCCTGCCCAGGTGCACGTCCCACGTCCACCCATAGGGTCCTGTTCAGGGCCACCTACCCAGAGGCTCAAGAGGACTCCAGCCAGGTGCCACGGCATGCCCCTCCCCCGGCCTGGCTCACCCCACACCTTTGTCCCCCTTCAGGCTGCTTTGGATGACCCCTGGTTGTTGGGTCAGCATGGTGTGGGGTCTGGCTGTGGCCGTCCCAAAGGGCCCAGCTTCTGCTGGGACATCAGTGAGCATACCACCTGGATCCTGGAAAGGCCACCCCGTCCCACCTCCTCCTGCTGCCAGGTCTACAGGGTGCCCCTGGGATCTGGCCAAGGGCAGGGCTGGGCCCTCGTCAGAGATGAGTCCTGTGCTGCAGATGGTGGGCTGGGCACCGCCATACTGAAACACACTGGCAGTGCAGCCAGCTAAGGGGACACATCCCCTGCACCTTTGTTGAACTGTTATTTTGTTTTCATTCTTGGCATTTAAAGACTTTGGTTGTAAGCAAAAGAATCCCCTAGTACCAGCATGAGTGAAGGAGAGTTGCTTTAGAAGGATAAAGAACAGCCCACCAAGGGCAAGGATGACTGGAATGAGGAGCTCCAGCTTCACAGGACACTCTTTCTCAGCCTGGAAGGTTGCAGGCTCTCAGGCCAGCTGAGAGTCCTCGCCAGTGGCTGCAGCTATGGCTGCCCCCGGCCTGGGCCCCAAGGGGTCCTCTCTCCCTCCTCCAGGATAAAAATCCCAGGGAAGGATTCTGATTGGCTGGTCTGGGGTCATGTGTCACCTCTTGATCAATCACTGTGACCTGGAGAACATGGTGGGATAATGGCCCCCGTTTGGGTCATTTGCCCTCCCCTGGGAGTGGGGACAGGTCCAGCACCAGAAAAACGTGGGGCTGACTCAGCTATGGCCCTGAGAAGGATGGTTGTGAGAAGGGCAAGTAGATGACATTTGCTGAGGGGCCATTTCTGCAGTGTGACTCAAGGGTGGGACTGAAGGGCATGTGGGCCCAGCAGGGGTCTGTGCCTCAGTTTCTCAATCTGAGACAGGGGCTGGGTTGGGGTGAGCCCCTGGAGCGAGGTTCCTTTCCTACTCCTCTCAGGTTTGATTGTCCAATATTCAATCAGTACTAGATCCTCCCACCATAAGCCAGTTTCTCAGTGGGAATTTGTTTCCTGGTCCCTGCACCCAGGTGTCTGTCCTCCAGGCTTCCCGCCTCACCTAAATTGCAACAGGCAGGCACGCAGCTCCTTCCATCCCGCCTTCCAGTGAACTCCCCTCTCAAGGTTTGGCCCATATCTCCAGAGATAGCTGTGTGTTCCCAGGGTCCCTGGTCACTCTTACTCCCACCTGCCTCTCCAGCTGCCCCAACTCTGCACCAAGGGGAACACTGCCCACCTGGCTCCATTCCTGCCAAGCCCTCTAATGGCAGCTGAATCCGGGGTAACGAAAGGTCAGGAGCCTTGGGGAAGGTGCTTCTTTTATTCTTGTGGCACTTCTATAGCATTTACATCAGCCAGGCACTATTCCAAGCTCTGCGTGGGCTAACCCAGCTAATCTTCACAACCACCTGGGAGGCGGGTTTTACAGAAGAGGAAACTCTCCCAAGGTCTCAGGGCTGGAGGGGGGGCGTTCCACAAGCCGACTCCAGAGTCCTTGAGCGTGGGCTTGAGCCTGCTCCTAGAGTGTGGACAGCAGAGGTCAGGCTTGAGGCTGCCCTCCCTCACTTCGAGTGGAGGGGCTGGGGCTGGGGCCGGTTCGCCTCTAGGTCCCCTCGTTCATATCCTTCACCCTCACTCCCGGCATGATGCCCTGCTGGCCCCTTGCACTCCCAAAGACTCAGTGCCCACTCTGTGCTGGGCACTGTTCAGGCCATGGGGGACTGGTATGCACTGAATGTCTGTGTCCTCTCCAAAATTTATATGTTGA
This sequence comes from Monodon monoceros, assembly GCF_005190385.1. Taxonomy (NCBI): domain Eukaryota; kingdom Metazoa; phylum Chordata; class Mammalia; order Artiodactyla; family Monodontidae; genus Monodon; species Monodon monoceros. The sequence continues at coordinate 50,681,330 of NW_021703769.1, forward strand.
AGCTTTAACCCCCAATATGACTGTCTGTGGAAGTAATTAAGGTTAAATGAAGTCTTAACGGTGGGCTCTGATCTGATAGGATTAATGTCCTTCTAAAAACAGACACCAGCACCCCCCCCCATGCCCAACAGACATAAAGAGGAGGCCGTGTGATCACACAGTGACATGCCAGCCACCAACAAGCCAAGAGAAGAGGCCTCAGAGGGAAACCCATCTTGCCAGTTCCTTGTTCTTGGACTTCCAGCCTCCAGAATGGTGAGAAATAAGTTGTGTTTAAGCTCCCCAGTCTGTGGTGTTCTGTTCTGGCAGCCTGAGCTAAGACAGGGACAGAGACCCAGACCCTGCCTCATGGAGGGAGGACAAACAAATCAAACCTCCTCTATCACACATCAACCCCCACTGTGACGTGGCAGAGGAGGAGGTGTGCTGGGCAGGAAGGCCCCCAGGAGGAAGAACCAAGTGGAGGGCTGCTGGATGACTTGGTAGAAGGAGGTTCCAGAGCCTTCTGGGAGGTGGGCACAGTGCAGGCCCAGCCCGCCGACTGAGCCCTGTCCCCAGCATCTCCCAGCCTCACCCGAGACCGGCAGCCTTGCTGTCCTGGCCACCCCAAATTGAAAAGGAGACTGTTTCCAAAGGTCAAGTCTGCTCCTGCCTCTAGGGTTAAGCGAGGAGAGCTGCCAGGTTTAAACAAGATATTCATAAGACATTCATTCCCCACCCCCCACAAAAAGAACTGTGCAGAGCTGGGGCTGGGAGGGGCTATGCAAGGCCTGAAGCCTGGGCTCTGTATGAGGCTGTCCCGGCCAGGATTTCTGGACAGAACAATGCCGTTCAGAAGCCCCAGTGACTGAGCACTGCAAGGAGCCAGGAGGCAGGATCAGGTTCAGAGATGAGCGGCCAAGGATCCTCTGGAGCTTTGTGGCCTGACCAAAACAACCCTGACCCCCGTTCATCCCCACCCCACATCGCCCCCCACATTGCCTGGCTGGGCACAGGCTCCCGCCCCCAGTTCCATGCACCTTGGCCCAAGCCAGGTTTCCTTTGAGAAATCCAGGTGTCCCTTTCCTGCCACCTCAAAAGCACTGTTCAAAGCATCTTTGTTCAAGGCTGGGCTGATGAAGCCACAGCCCCGCCCTGACCTCCTTCATTACCTCCTGGCCAGGCCCCCACCCCCTCCTGGGTCTTTAAGCCCCCAGGTTGTCCCCCAGCCCAGTTAGCAAGGAGGACACCAGCTGCAAGAGCGAGAACAGAATCCAGGGGCTGCGGGGTCTAGGGGTGGGGGGCACGCAGGAGCAGCTGTCAGGCAATAGAAATACAAGATGGGGGAGGGGCTGGAGTCCAGGGCTTGTATCGAGACCTAAGGTGGCCAAATCTCACAGTGGGTGGGGGGCAGGGGTGGTCTCTGGGGCCTGGGCATAGGGCATAGAGCCTGGGCCACAGGGCTAGGTCTGGGACCAACCAGGGTCTAAAGGAAGACAAAAGGGCCTCTGGGGGGGCTAGATCCTCCTCCTCTCTCTTCAGGTTCCAACCAGAGGGCACCCTCATTCCTAATCTCTGACCTCCCTCCCCTCACCCTGTTATCTGACACCAAACCCATAATCCAGTCCCTTCCCTGCTTCCTCCTCCAGTGTGCCAACCCCCCTCTACTCCCCCCCCCACCTCCCCCAACCTTAGCCCTGTGTCTCCCTGCCCTCATCCTCCTCCCAGTTCCCCGCTCCTCTGCTCGCCCTTGAGTTCCCCTTGTCCTCCCACAGCCTGCGGGCAGCCTCACGTGTCAAGTCTCATCGTGGGGGGCCGGGACACCCAGGACGGAGAGTGGCCGAGGCAGGCGAGCATCCAGCACCACGGGGCACGTGTGTGTGGGCTCGCTCATCGCCCCCCAGTGGGTGCTGACGGCAGCACACTGCTTCCTGAGGTGAGCAGGCAGCCCAGGCTTGGACAAGGGGCATTCCCCTACTCTGAGGGCTCAACGTCGAAGGGGGCAGGGGCGGGTGGAGCAAGACCCACGGAAGGGGGCGTGCCACTTGGTGGAAGCATGGTCCCCAGGCTCTGAGTGAGAGGGTGGCGGGGATGGGGGCCCTACTGGGGGTGGAGAAGGAGCTGCTTTAACTAGACCCACCGCTGTCATGCCAGAGGGCGCTGCCATCTGAGTACCCCGTGCGCCTCGGGGCACTGCACCTGTGTCCTGCCTCGCCCCACGTTCTCTTGGTGTCCGTGCAGAGGGTGCTGCTGCCCCCGCACTACTCAGAGGACGGGACCCGAGGAGACCTGGCGTTGCTGCAGCTTCGCCACCTAGTGCCCTTGAGCACATGAGTCCAGCCCATCTGCCTGCCTGAGCCTGGGCCTTGCCTACCACCAGGCACACCATGCTGGGTCACTGGCTAGGGCAGCCTCCACTCAGGAGGTGAGGCAGAGGGCGGGGCACTGGGGCATTGGGGTGGGACAGGCGATCTCTCTCCACCTCTCTCTGACCAGGAATCCCAGCCCCTCACTGCCCCAATCCAGGACCCAGCGTGACCTCCAGGGACCCAAACATCCTCACAGTTTTTCCACCTCACTGTCTCCCAGCTCTTAGAAGTCCCCCCTTCTTCTCCAGTGCCACTCCCAGAGTGGCGACCTCTGCAGGGAGTACGGGTGCCACTGCTGGATACTCACACCTGTGACCTCCTCTACCACACGGGCACCAACGTTCCTCGTGCCAAGCACATAGTGCTGCCAGGGAACCTGTGCACCGGCTATGTCGAGGGCCAGAAGGATGCCTGCCAGGTGCGAGAAGCTGCCTGGAAACTCTGGAGTCCATGCTGCTACTGCCAGCACCCTACCTCCTTAGAACCCAGGACCTAGGAGGTACCACCTCCAGGGCTCAGTGTCCTGGACACCAACCCAGAGGCACCACCTGGGGGACTGCAGCCCTGGGACCCAAAGTCTCTGGAGGGCTGGGACCTAAGCTCTTCTTTCTCCTGCAGCGTGACTCTGGAGGACCCCTGACCTGCATGAAGTCTGGGCGCTGGGTCCTAGTGGGTGTGGTGAGCTGGGGCAAGGGCTGTGCCCTGCCCAGCCGTCCAGGTGTCTATACCAATGTGGCTACTTACAGCCCTTCGATTCAGGCTCGCCTCAGCCTCTGATGCAGTGACACTGACCTGAAGCCAGACTCTGGAGTCCCTCAGCTGTCTGGTCTGTGTGGGGATTTACACATCCCCCCACGCTGCCCCTTCTGACTTAGGGCTTAGAGGCCTAATAAAGTTAAGGGGCCATCCACCCACCCATTCATCTGTCTATCCCCTGCCTCCTCCTTGGGGCTCACCAAACCCAAGCTGCCAACCCTCCTCCAGGAGCCTCCCGAGTGTCCCAGGGTCTCACACTCCCTCCCTTCCCTTCCTGCTCATATTTAACCCCCTGAGCTCCAGTCAGACAGGCAAAGACAGGCAAGTGAGTCAGTGCTAGGTCTGGTCTGTGTGCCCTTCTTTTCTGGAAGAAGTCAGAGAAACTCAAATATGAGAGGGATTCAACACCAAGGAAATGACTGTCCATTGCTAGCTTTGAAGATGGAGGGACCACGTGGCAAGGAGCTGATGAAAGCCCTTGGCTGACAGCCAGCAGGGAAAGGGACGCCTCAGCACTACTACTGCAAAGAACCGAATTTGGCCAATAACCAGAACAAGCTTGGAAGCCAACTCTACTCCCAGCCTCCAGATGAGAACCCTGACAGGCCAAGCCCTTGATTTCAGCTCGGTGAGATCCTAAGCAGAGAACCCAGTTTAGCCCACCCGCAGAGTAGTGATTTAATAAATTAGTGTTTAAGTTGCTATGTTTGCAGTCATCTGCTACACAGCAATAGAAAACTCAAATAGATTTTGCCCCACTGCAGTGAAAGTGCCCCAGGAGGCAGATGGCCAGCCACCAGGCCTGGCCTTCCCATGAATTCTAAGGTCTTAGGAGTTTGGGGCACCTGACATCATGCCCTCTGCCAAGAGGAGACAGGAGCCCCCAGATAGGCCTGGCCATAGCTTCTGATATCCTTGTTTTTTCTGCCACTGCCCCCATCCATGCCCTGGATGAGTCTGAGGCTGTGTCCTAGCCTTGGCCAGGCCCCCAGGCCCAGGACCACCCCCTTCCCCCACCTGCATCTGGAGACTGGCCTAGGCCCTTTCAACTTCCTGAACACCCTCATGTGCTGGGACCTGGTGTCCTATCCCCTCTCTGCCATCTCCTCATCACCAGGCCAAGGATCATCCATCCCTATAGACAGAGCTCAGTTTCTAGAACAGCAGAAAGAACAAGAACCAGAACAAAACCTGGAAACCCTGAAGCCCCCCTTTGGAGCTGACAGGGCAGTCGGGAAAGGGGGGACAGGGGAAGCTATCATTGAAGGGGCAGCCTGGCTGGGCAGGACCAAGTGCAGCTGCCACCACGCAGGCCTGAGCTTCGTCTCCCTCCCTTCTTTCCTCCCAGGGGAAAAAGTGGCTGCAGCACGTGGTCGCTGCTGGGCCAAGCCAGGCTGGGAGGGTGGGGCTGTGGACTGGGCAGTGAGGGAGCTCTGGGCTGCTGTCTCCCCTAGGCTGAGGGCCGTCTACTGGCTGTCCCTTGTGGGGTCACTGGGGACCAGGGTACCCAGAACAGGGCATGGCTGTGGCAGGCCAGGCAAAAGGCTGTGGGCACATCTGCGGTGGGACCCTGGCCACCCCTGGTGGGTGATGCTGGCCATCCTCCCATCCCGCCCTCAGCCGGGGGCCAGCCCAGAGAACTTCCTCAAGATGCCTCCCAAGGTACTGAGACCAGAAAAAGCCAGGGACTGAGAGCCAGGATGCCTCAGTCTTGGACCTGCCGTGATTAGAGTAATGGATCCCCATTCAGAGCCCAGTGTTTCTTTTCTTTCTTTCTTTGGCTGTGCTGGTTCTTAGTTAAGGCTCACGGGATCTTTGTTGCAGCATGCAGGATCTTTAGTTGCGGCATGCAGGATCTAGTTCCCTGACCAGGGATCGAGCCCGGGCCCTCTGCATTGGGAGCATGGAGTCTTAACTGCTGGACCACCAGGGAAGTCCCAGAGCCAAGTGTTTCTGAAGCATAAGGTGAGAGCTAAGCAGGGGTGTCCTAGAAGTGGAGGGGGCAGGCTGCCCACGGAAGGGAATGAGCAGAAATCTGCTACTCCTCGTTAAACCCTCACCAGACACGGTGCAGAGAGCTCTACTGCACCATCTCATGAGATTCTCACTAGACACTCTGTGAGGGGGGTTTCCCCATTTGTCAGCTGAGAAAACAGGCCTAAAGGCATACAGCTGGTAGACGGTAGACTGCGATTTGAACCCAGGTGGTCTGATTCTGGAGGCAGCTGGGGGTGGTAAAGAGGGTATTACCGCCTTGGTTCTCTCCACTTGCACTCCAACAGTGTGGCCTCCAGGCCCGCCTCCTCTCTGCTTGTTCCTGTTGTGGCAGCCTCACAGGGCTGGACAAGCTACAGCTCTACTCTGTCCAGCAGGCTCAGTGGCATGGCACCCTGTGCTGTTGCATCCAGCCTGTCAGCAAGGTCATTGGGCCTGGAGCTGGGGCGGGGGGGGCGCCGGCGGTGGCGGCGGGGTATGGACCTGGCCCTGCCTCAGTAGCATCCTGCCCCTGGCCTCACAACGGCTGCCTGACCTGCCAGGAGGGAGCCCCTGGAGCGGCGAGGATAGTCCTCAGAACCCACCGGGGACAGGACATCAGGCTCCTGTCCAAGCAAGCATTCTCTAGCTGCTCACCTGCTCCAGTTGGTAGAGCTGCAGCCAGATGGCCCAGCCTCTCCCAGGAGTACTGACTCAACCTCAGTTTCCCCATCTACAATCTGAACTGGTAACACCAACCCTATCATGGCTGTAGGGAGAGTCAAAATGACTCAGTTCTGCCCAGCGAGCACACAGGCTGAGCCAGGCACTGGCGGGCTCTCAGCTGATCTCTGAACACCCGTGAGGTGTTCCCATTTCACGAATGGGGAAACAGGACCAGAAAGGCTAGGTAATATGCCCTAAGACCCACAGCAGGCAAGAGGTGGAACCAGATTTGAATTTGGGCGACTGACTCTAATTCCACACTGAATTGTCACTTCCCTCATAGAAATGAAGCCAGTTGTATGACACAACTAGAGGCACACTAGTAACGAGTGATGATTGACAATTTCTGTTTATTAATCAACACTTTAAAAAGTTTAAGTAGACCAAAGGAGAAGTCCCACCAGGCTGATACCCTACAGGCTTAGTTTGGAGGCCAGGGAGGGCCTCTATCGTGAGCGCTGGGTGGTTGAGGCCACAGGGCAGAAAGGGCCCAGGAGGACTTCCTGTGCAGAGAAGCAAGAGCAGCTGGCCAGCTGGCTCACCCACCATCTTGAGACTCCCATTTTGTCTGTCATGGCCCCCGGGAAGGAGGGCCTGCACCCAGCTAGACCACAGAACTGGGTGGCTGGGGGCTCAGCCCCTGCTCCTCCTTCAAACTTCTCCTGACCCCATTCCCACTGCAGGAGGTGTCACTGTACTCACTGACACGAGGACTGCAGTTACCTCCTGCAACCGACCCACCCACCATAGCACAATGGGGTGCACAGAGATCCCATCTGAGGGAAAGGGCTGCCTTGAGGCACAGGTGTGGAGGAGTCCCAGGAAGGAAAGGGATTTCAAAGGACTCCTGAGGAGCCAGAGGCCAGAAGTCAAAAATGATAACTATAGCTATAGTTTAGGAAACATCTATTGAGTACTAACTCTTGGTGATGTTACCGGCAAACTGGGTTTGCCTCTTGGTGAGTGTCAAGTGAAAAGATCACAACCAAGCCAAAGATGGGGAGAAGGAAGGATTTATTATTATTTGCAGCAAGTGAAGAGAACACCAGGGATCTTTCCCAAAGCAGTGTCTCCCCGAACAGCAAAATTGGGGGAATTTTAGGCTAAGGGTACATGCATATTCATGAAAGGGCTTGCAATGAGGCCAGGCTTAGATCACAAAGTGGCTTAGGCCAAAAATGGCTTCTCTTCTGTCAAGAAAACCATGCTGGGTTCTCTCTCCAGGGACCCCCCCCCCCACCTGCTTACAGCAAGGCTCCACAAACTTTACAAACAGTTATTCCCCAATCTCAGAGAGGGGGAAACTGGGCCTTGGTGAGGTTAACTGCCCAAGGCTGCACACTCAGTGCCAGAGCAAGGATTTGAATCCCAGCAGGTCTGAGCCCAGAGCCTGCATGGCTAGCCACCAGCTTGATTCAGGACCAAGGCAGCAGCATCTTCAGATTCCACCCAATCCAAAGAATCCTCAAATTGTGGCCTCAACAACTGCTGAGCTGTTCAGCATCCAGGGTCACCACTGGCTCATCTCTCATTGGGTGCCACGGCATGCCTTCTCTGGCACGTGCCAGCAATGACTCAGCTGAGGTTCTCCCTCTCCCTGGGAGAGGTTGAAAGAAAAGCCTCCTTCTCTTGCTCTAGTATAACTGCAATTTGGGGCGACACAGGAGAGCATCCAACTACCAAGGAGGGAGGCCTAGGTTGTCAGTAGGTACGAAGGGCAGCCAGAGAGGGAAACCAAGTCCACAGGCCCTTCTGGAGCCTGAGTGGACCTGGGCAGAAAGGCGGGCAGTTACCCAGGGCACCCTCCTCCTGGGAAGCGTGAACACCAACTTTGGCCATACATGCTGCTTCTTCCGAGGATGTTTGCCAGGCCTTGTTATCAAATGGGGGTCCTGCTGCTTGCTGCTCACAATCAATTGCATACTCACAAATGTTGGTGGCAAAGGAAAGGTGCTTTTAATCAGAATGCCAACAATCTGGGGAGATGGTAGACTCAGCGTCCCCCAAAAACCACCTCCACAGATTGTGCTCGGGCATGAAAATTTTAAAGGGCAGAAGGGAAGTAATCTCAGTTAATTGTTGAGATAGCGGGTCAGAATTATTGCCATCCCTCCACTGCATGCAGGCTGGTTAACTTCTTCGGCTCTTCCTCTAGATGTTATCTTGTTCACAGTTTGGTCACACAGTTTGTTCAGGTTACTGAAGGGAAAGCTAGGGAAGAGATCTGGTCATCTGTTAAATACTTGCTCATTGCTCTAAAGAACCAACTAGTTTGGCAAGGTATTGTGTAATTAAAAGATTTGAAAGGTGTGCTTGGGCCAGAGATGGGTAGAACATGGGGTGGGTGGAGGGGCAGTGCCTGGTTTAAAAGTTAGTTACAGGGACTTCCCTGGTGGGCCAGTGGTTAAGAATCCACCTTCCAACGCAGGGGGGCAGGGGGTTGGATCCCTAGTCAGGGGAATTAAGTTTCCACGTGGTGAGCAGTATGCCCCCCCCCAAAAAAAGTTAGTTACAATATAGCTTTGCTAAAGTGACAAGAAAAGGGGCTTCCTGCTGAGGGCGGTTTCCTGCAAAGAGCTGCTTACACACTCCCTAACCCCAAAAGCAGCTTCCAAGGATCCTTACAGGCCCTAAAGCCTCGGTAAACTGGTTTAATCCTTACAACCAAGGCTAGGGCAGGGACATGGGGCTGTTTCCTGATACGGCGGCATAAAGATCCAGAATTTAACACCTCCTCAAAACACCCGCCAGGAAGACCCATAATCATGAGTCAGACTCCCAAATCTGGCAGCCCAGGTCTCGCTGAGATGTGAATGTCTTGCCGCCCTGATGACCGAGACACATCATTCATTCACTCTCATTAGGCTGTGAGGCACCCTACGCTTGAAGTTAGTCCCCACAAGGCTGACATTCCCCACAAGGACGGGAGTCCCCTAGCCTGCATCAACATGGGGAACTCGGTTTGCCACACCCAAGATGGCGCCACCGCGCCGGGCGTCCCTCCCGCGCTCGGTCCCTGTCGGCCTCCCACTACCTCCGCCACTCCACCAACTGGCCCCGCCCCGCGCCACGGCGCCCAGTCCGCAGTCGGAGGCTCGGCCGTAGCGCCCCCTTTACGGATTACTTAAAATGGCGGCCATGGGGCGGGGCCGCCAGGCGCGGGGTACGCTGGGAACAGCGCGCGGGCTGCCGGGAACGGGGCGGAGCGCGGCCGCGCCGGCGCGTCGAGGGGGAGAGGCAGCCGCCGCGATGGTGAGCGGGCGCTGGGGGAGGGGCGCTTGGCCGGGGCCGGGGCCGGGGCCGGGGGCGGCAAGGGTGGTGGGCCGTGCGTGGGGGCCCGGGCTCCGCGCTCACCCCGGCCCGCCGCCCCCAGGACGTGTTCCTCATGATCCGGCGCCACAAGACCACCATCTTCACGGACGCCAAGGAGTCGAGCACTGTGTTCGAGCTAAAGCGCATCGTCGAGGGCATCCTCAAGCGGCCGCCGGACGAGCAGCGGCTGTACAAGGTGCGGTCCCGTCGGTTCCGGGCGGCCGGGAGCTGGGGGAGCGTGCTGCTCGGAACCGCCGCCCGAGCCTGGCCGTGGGCGCAAGGCGGCCCAGTCGTTGATGTAAACATCAGCGACCGGCTGCCGCGGGCCGGAACTCCGCCGCGTGGGGCCGTTGCTCGAACTCGGGGAGATGAAGCCCCGATAGCGGTCGCTACACCGGGGGTCTCCGTTCGGATGGCTTGAAAGTCGCGCGCCAGGCCCTATGCTGAGCGCCGAGGGCCAGCGTCACATCTGATCCCTACAGCGGTCCCACCCGCGACGTGCTGGCCCTTGATTTCCCTGCTCTGCGGTTAAGGAAACAGGCTCGGAGGTGGCCGCTTAACGAGGCCAAGGTTGTTGGCAGAGTCAGGATTTGAACCCCGATGCTCAATCGTGTGCAGGACTCTCACACGCCCCCCGCCCCAGACACGCCTTAATACAAAGAAATGGAGAAATGGAGGGTGTTGAGATGAGTCAGGTCCCACCAGTTCTTCACCCAACAACTGTTTATTACTCCCCAACTTACTGCTGTTCTAAAAGCCCCCGCCCCTTTCCCCCTTACCAATTGCAATTATCCAGCAAGGATGTCGTGGGATTTGGGGTTTTCATTGGGGAGTCCTGTTCGTTGGCCCCTCATTTCAAGTTTCTGGCAGCATGAGGTCCCTCACCTAAATTCCTTGATCTGATTCTGGGTGGAGACTGGGAAACTGATCTTTTGCTGCAGGCTGAGCCTTCACCCGCTTTGTCTCTAAAGGCCTTTTTTTCTTGTTACCTGCTGGGGCTTCTGTAATAAGGACCTTTCCTACTGCCTGAGCTTGTTTCACTTGCTGTGCTCTGTGCTTTCTGTAGGTCCTTTGCTCATTGAAGCCTCTGGCTGCCCTATGAGTTGGGAATTCCAATAACTCCCGTTTTACAGATAAGGAAACTTCACATCAAAAAGATCAACCACCTTGTGCAAGGTGGTAGAGCTGGGATTCAACCAGGTCTGCCTGTGGCCAGATGGGGTCACTGACACTTGAAATTAGATTCACCTGGAGTTGCAGGGGTGTAGATTGAAATTAGATTAGATTCATCTGGAGTTGCAGGGGTGTAGATTCCAGACCCCTACCCTACCCTGGGAGGTTCTGATTTGGAAAGTCTTGGGTGTAGTCCTGGAAACTGTTTGATATACTCGGGTGGTTCTGGGCCCTACTCCGGGCTGTTTCTTTTCCGTCTTCTGACTTTCAGTGTAGTTGCTGACCAGAGAAGTCTTTGGGACTTGCCCCTCCTGGGGCCTCTTCTGAGACCCTGCCTGCCTCTCTCCTCAGGACGACCAGCTTCTGGACGACGGAAAGACATTGGGCGAGTGTGGCTTCACCAGCCAGACAGCACGGCCTCAGGCCCCAGCCACTGTGGGGCTAGCCTTCAGGGCAGGTGAGAGGGACAGCGACAGGGTGGAAATGGCCAAAGAAAGGGGTGGTCAGGGAGCCTGCAGTTGTTCCTCCTGGACCATGTCTCCCAGTTCACCAAATGCAGGCAATATCGTATAATAGTGTGTTTGCTTCCCCATTAAAAACAATGAGAAGCACATGAGATACTTGTAGAAATTGAAGCCCATTTCATGGAGGATTCAAAGATTCTTAGTCACAATACTAGCTTACATTTACAGAGAACTTACTGAGCACCTGGCCCTGTACTCTGCATTTTATTTCTGTTGTCCCATCTAATCCTCTTGATAGCCCTGAGGGGTAAGCACTGCCATCCCCATCTGGGAGACATGGACGCCGAGGCTTGCTGGCAGTCATGTGGGAGGCCACAGTTCAGCTGCCGGCTGCCAGGACCTTGTCTGAGCTGGGCACCATGCCAGCCAGTGTCTCCGTGGTACATCGCTTACTCCCCCAGCATCTCTGTACAGGCCAGAGTTGTATTGTGATCATTTTAAGGATGAGTAAACTAAGCCTGGGGAGGTTAGATCAGGTTCAGCCCTTTCTTGCCCCAGAGCCTGTACTCTCCTTAACCACATTCCACCGTGACCAAAGTTTAGAAACCTGAGGGGTGGGGGTGGTTTATGTTGCTCCTTTTGCCAAGAAAAAGATTTAAATTTTATCCTTTGTCGCTGGAAATTTAAACAGGGGTTATAGGGTGTTTTCACAGCTGTAGACAGACCCAGGGCTGTGTGAATGGCTGGGTAAATCTGGATGAAGTTACAGGGAGTTATTTTTCTAGCTTCTTGTAAGAAAATGTAGCAAGGGCTCAGGAGGGAGCATAGAGCCTTAGCTGCACTTCTCAGTTTCATAAGGATAAACTATGTGAGGCCTCAGCAGCTGTGTCTTCGGGCAGCTACTTCACGCCCCGCCCCTCCCAGACTGGAGTTTGTCTCCATAAAGGAGTATGACACTGGGACCAGCCTCACAGCAAAGCAATGTGAGCCCCCGTGCACCCCAGGCCCTGTAAGCGCTCAGGAAAAAGCAGTTTTACGGGCCTTTGTGTGGGTTCCCTCAACTCTCACAGTGACAGTGAGGCAGGTGAGGGGCTGGTGCAGACTTTGTACAGGGTGGGTACTATACAAGGCTGTTCTCTGAGGCAGGTAAGGGAGGGCTGAAAGCACATCTGTTCTTCCTAAGCCAGGGCCAGGCTGCATTCTTCCAGAAAAAGTATCTCTTCCTCTAACTTGAACAGAGGCACCCTATAGACTTGCAGCTACTCAACCATCTTGCAGGTGAAAAAAATCACAGCACAGTGAGGTTATTTTTTTCTCCCCATGACCCCCACTTATGGCATAGATTGTGGACCCTTGGTGGCATCACCTCAGGTGTGTCATTGCTGTTTTGATAGGGGCTGTGGTGTGGACTGTAGTCTGTCTGCTTCCACTTGCAAAAACGCACTTCTGGGTGGGTAGTTGTTTCCTTGTACAGAGACGGGTCTCTCCCCACCCCCCAAAGTGGTTTGCTTAGTTAGGGAGATATGATAATGTCTGGTGTTAAATAGCATCTTCCAGACTTTATTTCCAAAGAATGGGGAGAGGTGATGAAGGCAAGAATTGTCACTCAGATTTGTGGCTTGGAAGATGAATTTGTTACTAAGCTGGGCCATGTCTTCACCTCAGCGCTGTTGACATTTGGGGCTGGATGATTCTGGGTGAGGTTGTCTTGTGCATTGCAGGATGTTTAGCATCTCTGGCTTTTACGAAAGATGGCCTCTCCCCACTAGAGGCCAGTTGCAGCCCCTCAACCCCCAAAGTTAAAACTTGTCAGACCTGATCGACTTCCCCTGGGGAGCCTAATTGGTTGAGATCCCTGAGCCAGGTGGAGAGAAGTTTCCCATGTAGAAGAAAAAGTTGTGTTCATTTGATCTGTGTAGTAACAGCAGGAATGACAGGGAAAATCTTCCTGGGGCTGCTGTTCTAGTAGGAAAGCAGCTGGTCAAGAGAAACAGGGCATTCGCACTAGCGATTAAGTGTTCCCAGTGTAATGCACAGGGCATTGGGCATGTAGAGTGGGTGGTTGTACAGGGTGGTTGGGGAACGCTTCTCTGAAGAGGTGATTTTTTTTTTTTTTTTTTTGGTTAAACATTTTTTAAAAAAAAATTTGTCTGTGTTGGGTCTTCGTTTCTGTGCAACGGCTTTCTCTAGTTGCGGCGAGCGGGGGCCACTCTTCATCGCGGTGTGTGGGCCTCTCACTGTCGTGGCCTTGAAGAGGTGATATTTTGATTGCCCCTGGATGCCTTTCTTAGGCAGCCAGCCATTCTAAGTGTCAAGCTAGGGAGTGGCAAATGCAGAGACTTTGAGGCAAGAAAGAGGTTGATGTGGGAACATGGGGACCACAAGGAGACATGTGCAGAGACATAATGACACGATGAGATTTTATTCAAAGTATGATGAGAAGCAAGAGAAGGGAACAAGGTGATGGGGCAGATTGTAGGTGGATGCAATCCCAGAGGCTGAGGGATGCAGAGGGTGAGGAAAAGGGCCCTAGCATGGCCAGGCTGGGGGAGGGGAGCAGGATCAGGTTGGTTCTGTAAGGGTGGGAGACTCACTTTGCAGTGGCCACCCCCTCTCCACCAGATGAGGCCTTTGAGGCCCTGCGCATCGAGCCCTTCTCCAGCCCACCCGAGCTGCCAGATGTGATGAAGCCACAGGACTCAGGAAGCAGCGCCAATGAACAAGCTGTGCAGTGAGAGGTCCCTCAACCGCCCTACCCCCCCAATAAAAGAGATTTGGGTGTCCACCTGGTTGCTGCTTCTTTCTACACACCTTCTCCTGACTCGGGCATCACCTCACTGGTGTGCCCCGCCTTGCCCCACCCTCAGCCTCTTCCAGGCCAGCCTGCTGCATCCCAAGCTCTCTGAGTCCAGCTACCAACCCCCAGCCCAGCCTACCCCTCAAAAGGCCATAATGGGGAGAGGAACCCAGGGCCCCCAGGCCAGCCTTCTGCTCAGCCTGGGGATAAAAGGTTTAGAGGCTTTGTTTCTTCAGAGTGGCCAGCCCCCTCCTAGCATGAGCATGCTGGCTCCCATCTGGAACAAGCGTGTTGATTTGAGTGGGTTCTGTGGGGGATCCACAGCCTAGAGCCACCCCATAAGGCTCCTCCAAGGTATGCCCCTTGCAAGAGGGATGCAGCCACAGAATAAGGGCAGCTCCTCTCCTAACTCTCCCCACCCATAATAAACAATCTATAGACCCAATTCCTGCATTTCTCGTTTTTATTTGACAGAAAAAGTTGCTCTTGCTGTACAGATTTTAAAAAACCAAAATGCCTTTAAGAAACGTGAAGAAAAGTTGGGGGGGAGGGGCCACAACCTCACTGGGAGGCCAAGAGGAGCCAACTAATCAACTGCCCCTTTTTTCCAGGTATACCTCACACAGGTCCGCAAGTACCAAACCATCATCCCCCCAAGAACTCGGGGCTAAAAGGGGGGCAGTGCCTCCCAGATCCTTTCTGAGTCAAGACCTGGGAGTCCCCACTGTATCCTCCCCTCCCGCAACTCCCATTCTCATTCCCACCCACCCCAAACCCCCCAAAACATGTGAACCAGGAAAAACTCACAGAGATTAACATTTCACAGAACAAAGAAAAAAAAAAAGAGGGAGGGAAAGAAGGGAGCCCTCCCCCCAGGATGCTGCCAGGGTTGGGGGGGAGGACAGACAAAGACCTCCTCCCACGGCTCTGTTGGGGAGAAAGGGGGCACGTCCTGTGGCTCCAGAACTTGGGGTATGGTGGAATTCCCCAAAAAAGATTCACGGAGACCTGAAATGGAAGAGAATAATCAATGCAGAGGCCCCAGCCAGCCCTGGAGCTCTCAGAAGTGAGCCCAGCCCTAGAGTGTGACAAAGACACATACCTGGAGGAACGGTGCCGCACAGAGCGGGGGCTGGGCGTTTCCCTCCTGCGCTTGTGGCCCGGGGAGTGGCTGTCCCCACGCTGGCTTCTCCGGGAACCCCGTTCACTGCTGCTACAATGAAGGACAGACATGAGACCACACACAGGACACCACCAACCCTTGGTACCTTGGAGCCTTAGAACTTATTTTGCAGAAATCAGTGGCAGCCAGACTGAGCTACTGGCAGGACAGCACACACTGGCAACCCTACCTCTGCTGGTCCCGCGGTGAGGGCTGGGGTGAGGGGCGGCGGCGCTCCGCAGGCGAGTAGCTGAGGGACCGGGAGTCCCGGAGGGAGTCTATTGGCTTCCGGGGGCTGCGGGACCTGGGGATCAGAGTAGGTCCCCATAGTGCCACACTCTTTCAAACCCACAAGCCAGCACTCAGGACCACCCCCACCCCACCCCAGGTCCTGACCACCAAACCTCATACCACGCAGGGCCAACCTCAGACCCACCTTCATCCGCTCACTCACCCATCCGCCCGCACACCATCCACCGAGTACCCCAACAGGCGGGGCACGGGGTGCAGCGGGGGAGGCAAAGATAAAGACAGTCCCTGCCCTTGGAGGGGCTCAGTCTGATGGTGAAGGAAGGCCAAGGGAGGCTCGCTTGGCCCAACGTGTGGGAAGCAGCCCCACAGGACCGATGTACATGGGGTCTGGGGACCCAGGGGAGGGAGACATGGGGCAGGGCAGGGAAGGGGCAGGGTAGTCTTCTTGAAGGTGCTGTTTGAGCGGAGTCTTGCAGAACGAGGAGTTCACCAGGCGGACAAGGGAATTCCAGGCAGGAGGAACAGCATGTCCAAAGGCATGGGGTTCTCCTTAGACTGCAAGGCGCTGCTGAGTGTGGCTGGAGCACAGGGCATGTGTGGGGGCGGGCAGGAGAGGAGAACACAGGGCAGGCAAGGCCAGTTGGTGAAGAGCCTCACACGCCATTCCCGCAGAGGTGGGGCTTTATCCTGCAGGCCACAGGGCGTCCCGGAAGGATTTGTGAAGGGAGTAACCAGATGTGCGTTTTAGAAAGATCCCTCTGGCTACGTGTGGAAGAGAATGGCGTGGAGGCAGGGAGACAGGGAAGAGGCTGTGGATAGAGTCGGGAGAAGATGACGGTGGCCAGACCCTGGCAGTAGCAACGGGGAGACTTAAAAGCTAGAATCCCTGGAACCTGGGACCAGGCTGCATGTCAGGGGCAGGGAGAGGAAGGAACCTAGGACTCCCCAATTCTGGCTTGAGCACCCACTTGGATGACAGCCCTCTGCCAGAACAGGGCACAACAGAGTAAGCAGGGAGAGGAGAGCCCCACTCCTACTGTACCAGCAGACACCACAGTCCAGCAGGGATCTCACAACCCAGGGTCACACCCCACCCCTTCCTTCTCAAGCAAGGCAGCACTCACCTCCGCTCGCCAGGGGGTGGCTTCTTGGGGCTTGCAGGTTTGGGCAAGGCCTGAGGGCCAGGCTTAGCAGGGGAGGGGGAGGAAGAAGTAGAGGAAGAAGAGGAAGACGAAGAAGAGGAAGAGGAGGAGGAGGAGGAGGAAGAGGAGGAAGAAGAGGACGATGAAGAGGAGGAGCTGCTGCTGGAACTGGAGCTGCTAGAACGCCTCTTCCGCTTGGCTGGGGTCGGTTCCTGAGGACGGCCCTCTCGAACAGCCTCCTTTGGGGCTGGGGCGGGGCTGGGGACCCTGTGGGAGAAGAGGGCGTCACAAGGAGACAAGCTGCCCCAGCCCCAACCCTACCTTCCTTGGCCTGGAGGAACGGCAGTGGGGGAGGGGTGCCTGAGAAAGGCCCGGAGCTCTCCAAACCGAGAGCCAGTGAGTGCATTCTCTGGAGAGCAGTGGCCCCAACTGACCCAACCTCTGCTAACACAAGCAACAGGCTGGGGCCCGCAGCAAAAGGGATCAAGGTTAAACCTCAAGAATGTCCCTGATGGAGGAATAAGGTCCCTGGGCTCAGGTGTGGAAGCCAGGCTGGGTGGTCTCCGTCCTCTCCGTCCTCAGAGAGGACGGCCACAGCATGGGGAGGCCTCTGTGTGTGTGGGTTGGCTGGGGGAGGGGCCGTCCTGCCTGGAGGCAGGGAGAGGGATAGGATGACCTCTGAAGATCCTTCCAGCCCAGGGAGTTCCTCTTGAGGTCTAACTGCCATCCCTCCTGCTGTAAAATTAAGTCCATTTCCTCTAGTTCTGTCCTCTGTAGAGACGGAAAACTTATCATTATCCTCTAGAGAATTAACCTTCGGAGACTTTTACCTGTCCCATTCCTCCCCCCCCGTTAACCCCCACCCCGGCATTCTCTTCTACCCCCAGCTTAAGGATCATGGTCCCCATACCTCCTCAGAGAGCCAAGAACCTCTGGATAGGGCTTCTCCCTCCCCACCCCCACCAACCATCCCCAAAACCTTCCCCGTAGAAGAGTTCTAAAAGTCCTCTCACCTCTTCAGTACTACCTCAGGTTGAGTGGGAAGGCTAGAGCCCTCCGAGTCGCTAGAACTGGAGCCAGAGGAGGAGGACGACGACGACGATGACGACGACGATGAAGAGGAGGAGCTAGAGGAGGACGAGGAGGACGAACTCCGCCGCTCCTTTGCTGGCTGCAGGGCAGCCAAAGCAGAAGGCTGCTGGGCCTCCATAGAGGCAGTTGGTTCCCCACCCTCTGGGTGGAACACCCCAGGGACGGGGCCAGAGAGCATGCCATCGTGGTCACCAGCAGAGGATGTGGTCTTTGCCACCGTTCCAGAGGAAAGGGACTGAGACCCTGCTACAGGGGTGGTCTGGGCAAGCAAAGATCGGGACTGGTCAGAAAAAGCAGATGGCACAGGGGACCTAGGCCGATCCTGAGCTGGAGGAAGAACTGACTGTGAGGAAGCCTGTACCATTCTAGAGGCAGGAGAGGGAGCCCGCTCAGATGTCATTCTAGACTGGCTTGGGGCAGATGGTGGGGTTCTGGAGCCTGGGCCTCCTGGTGGGGTTCTGGACCTGGCTCGGTCAAGGAGTGGTGGTGAGGTTCTGCCACTAACGCGCTCATAGGCAGAGAGGGGCACCCTAGGGCTGGTGAGGTTTGCACCAGACAAGGCTGGAGCCATTCTAGCACTAGTGAGATTTGCAGGGGCCAAGGCTGGAGGGGTTCTTGAGCTGGCAATATTCACAGGAGCTGTGGCATGTGTAGATCTAGGACCCACCAGGTTTGCAGGGGCTGGAGCCTGCGGTGTTCTGGAGCTAGACGGATAGTTTGCAGCAGTCGGGGCTGTGCCAGAACCCGTGAGACTCAAAGCTGCCAAAGCAGCTGGGGTTCTGGCTCCTGCCAGGTTCACAGCTGGCGCTGTGGGGGTACGAGGGTCAGCAAGGTTCACGGCCGAAGGTGCCACTGCTGTTCTGGGGCTGGCCAAGTTCATGGCTGCTGCTGCAGCTGGCGTTCTTGAGTCAGCCAGGTTTACTGCGGTTGGGATGGCAGGTGCCCTGGCGCTGGCCAGGTTCATGGCTGCTGCAGAGGCTGCAGGAATCCTGCTGGCAAGGCTGGCAGCTGGGGCTGTTCTGAGACTCATGAGAGGCACTGGAGCTGGAACCTGGGACATTCTTGCAGCAAGGCCAGCTGCAGACATGGACGGAGGAGGCCGAGCGGTGCCAAGACTGATAGCTGTCAGGGCAAGTGCAATTCTAGACTGAGCATGGTTTTCTGGCACAGACGTTCTCGGGTGGTCAGGAATTCGGGGACCTGGACCATCCATCATGGAACCACCAGCTTGCTGCAGGACAGACATGGGTGTTCTAGAGCTGCCAAGGGGCTCAAGCATTCCAGGTGATCTACAGCGGTCAAGAGGAGTTGGTGACATGCTAGGACGACTGAAGCAGCTCATTCTGGAGCTATTGAGCGCTACTGGAGGTGTCCGAGAACCAGAATGATTTCTTGTTGCTGGAGGAGTAGCAGAACGTGAACGATCAGAACTGCTTCCAGACGCAGAACGCCTGCGGATAGCTGGAGGAGATCTTGTTAAGGACCGTTTGCCCCGAGTTGTTCGTGGAGTACGGGACCTAGAACGGCGGCGAATAGCAAGTGGTGAGCGACTTCGAGAACGCTTGCGTGCTAACAATGGGGTTCGAGACCTAGAGCGGCGCCGAAGAGCTAGAGGAGTTCGGGACCTAGATCGGCGGCGTGTCACTGGAGAGGTTCGAGAGCGAGACCTCCTTCGAGTTACCGGAGACGTGCGAGATCTTGACCTCCTTCGGGTGACCGGGGATGTTCTGGATCTTGATCTTCTGCGAGTGATAGGGGAGGTTCTGCTTCGAGATCGCCTTCTGGTTACTGGTGGGGTCCTAGATCTGGACCTTCTCCGAGTCACTGGTGGAGTCCTAGAACGGGAGCGTCGGCGAGTCGGTGTTCTGGACCTTGAACGACGGCGGGTTACTGGTGGTGTTCTGGACCTAGATCGCCTTCGACTCACTGGGGAAGCTCTTGATCGAGATCTTCGTCTGGTCACCGATGTCCTGGACCTTGATCGCCTCCGGCTGACTGGTGAAGTTCGAGACCTGGACCTCCGTCGGCTAACCAGGGGTGTTCTGGACCTGGATCGCCGGTGAGTGGCTGGAGAGGCCCGAGACCTGGAGCGTTTCCACGGGGCTGGTGATGTGCGTGAGCGGGAACGCTTCCGACTGGTTGGGGGTGTCCGAGAGCGGCCTCTTCGGCGTCTAGAGGAGGTTCTGGAACTCTCCTGCCGGGCAGGAGACCTTGAATGGTAACCGGAGCCTCCCCTGCGACGCCGAGTAACCCGAGACCTTGACCGGCTCCGCTGTCTTCTCCGAGAGGTTGACTGAGAAGATCCAGACCTATCTCGACGACGGGTTGTTCTGGTTTTCTCCCTCCTCGAGCGGGAACGGGACCTCTGCAGCCCACGAGGCTTTGGTGAAGGAGAACGGCCTCTCCTTGAAGTTGTCTTAGTGCGTGGAGATGAAGCTGAACGCCGCCGGCGTGAGGATCTTGACTTTTCGGCTGGCTCTGGGGAAGACACTGAGGGACTTCTTCGGCGTCTTGGGGGAGTTCTAGAGCGGGTCTCTGGTGAGGATGATGCAGAACGGCTTCTACGGGAGAGCCTGGCCTTCCTAGTCAGCTCAGGAGATGATCGAGAGCTGCGACGGCGAGGGGGAGTACGAGACTTGGTCTTGGGCTCTGGTGATGACCTAGAACTTCTTCTAGTAGTTCTGGATTTGGGTGGGTGTTCTGGAGAGGACTCAGAACTGCTGCTTCCTTCAGGCGAAGGGCCTCTGCCTTTGCTTGATGAACCTGATCTGCTTCGTCTTGGAAGGACCCGAGGGACAGGAGCCTTGGGTTCAGGAGAGGAATCAGAACCACTCTGTGCCCTGGGTACTGCTCTTGGCTTATCTTTAACTTCAGGGGATGAGCCAGACCTACTACGCCGAGGAGAAGGCCGGGATTTGCTGTCCACCTCTGGAGATGATCCAGAGTGACTCCTTTGTCTAAGTGGCATTCGTGTCTTAGCTTTAGAATCTGGAGAAGAGTCTGACTCACTTCTCTCCTGAGGCGATGAACTGGGTTTCCCATCAAGTTCTTGAGAAGATCCAGACCGACGTCTCTGCCCAAGAGGAGTACTAGTCACAGTCTTTTGTTCAACTGATGACTCTGACCCACTTCTTTCTCTCTGGGGGGTAAGACACTTATTGTTGAGCTCCGGGGATGATGGAGAATGACTCCTTGGCCTAGGAGTCTGAGGCAAAGCTTTTGCTTCTGGAGAGGAATCACATTCACTCCTTCCCCTGGATGGTGTTCTAGGTATATCTTTCATTCCAGGAGACGACCCAGATAGGCTGTGCCTTGAGGGAGTCCCAGACCCATCTCTAAGTCCTGGGGAAGACCCAGACCTGCTTCTCCTTGAGGGGGTTCTGGGTAAACCATCCTTCATTTCAGAAGATGCAGAACTACTTCTTTCCCTTGAGGGTGTTCTAGGTATAGCATCAAGTACTGGCGAAGAGACACTCTGATTTGAAGACATTCCTGCTTTTTCTACCACATCTGGGGATAACTCAGAACTGCTGTGTCTAGAGGACCTTGTTGATTGTTCTTTCACATCTAGAGATGGATCTGTCTCCAGCTGATTAGGAAAAGGTCCATTCAAATCTTTAATCTCAGGAGAAAATCCAGTATTCATTTCTGCAAGAGGGCCAGAGTTTCTAAATTCTAAAGGTGATCCAAAGCTATTCTCTCTGGGAGGAGAGTCAGACAGTTCTTTATGTTCTGGAGAAAAGTGTGGCCCGCTCCAAGCTGAGGCCACTGCAGGGACTTCTACCAAAGAAGCCTGTGACTGGTTTTGGTCAAGAGTCAAAGACATGGCAGATCTTTCTTCTATTTCAGGTGATGATTCAAAGTTACTTCCAGCCATTTCTTTAAGTTCTGGAGACAAATGGGGCAGGACCTGGTTTAAGGATTCTTCAGATTTCTCTACCACCTCCATTAATTCCTCATCTTGGCTTGGCTTAGTTAATGCACTACTTCGGTCTTTTGTATCTGGAGATGACTCAACACCACCTCTTTCCCTTGATGGAGTTCTAGGGGTGTCTCTGAGTACTGGTGAGGACTCAGGCCTATCCTGCACAGAAGGAGGACTCAATTTGTCTCTTGGTCTTGGAGATGATGCAACATCCTCCTGAAGGAGTAAGCTCGTTTTTTCTTTTGATTCAGAAGGCTCCAATCTACTCTGCCCCAGAAGAGATTTAGAGTCCACTGCAGGATATAGGGAAGAGTCAGACTGGGACCCGCTCTGCTCAGAAGACATTCCAGATTTCAGCCTAGGACCTTCTGACAATTCACTTCTATCTTGTCTTGTTGGAGATCTGGGTGCCAGCTCAGTGATTGGAGATGAGGACCTGGATTGGCCACCCTTAGGAGTTGTCTGAGATTTGGTCTGCAGATATGGAGATTCAGAATGACTCTGCCTCATTTCTGGACTTGAAGTACCAGATGTGGAGTCTGGTGAAGTTGGAGATTGTCCTTTCTGTTGCAGAGCTGAGGGTGGTGTGCAGGACTTTACTCCTGGACAGAGGGAGAAAAATCCAGAGCAACTCTGTGCTGATGTATCTTTAGACTTCTCTTGGGAACATGGTGACTTTGATCCAGGAAGATTATGCCCTGGTGGAGTTTGGGGCTTTGCTTTGGGGCACGGCGAAGTAGACCCTGAGTGACTCTGTCTTGGTGGTGTTCCAGGTTTCACTTTGGTATCTGGAGAGGAGGATCTAGAATGGCTGTGTCTTTGCAACGATCTAGATTCTGTCTTGGAGCATGGAGACTCTGATCTGCTTTGCCTTGAAGGTGTTTTAGATGTCACTCTACTAGGACTTGGAGAAGAGAAGCCAGAATGGCTTTGGATTGGTGACGTTACTGCTTTCATTTTGGGTTGTGGAGATGATGACCCAGATCGGCTCCGTCTTGGAGGTGTGCTAGATTTCACTCTAGAAGGAGAAGACCCAGAGCAGCTATGTCTCGAAGGGGTCCTAGACTTCACCTCAGGGTCAGGTGATGATTCAGAACGGCTCTGCCTTTGTGGTGTTGCAGATTGTTCATTTACCTGGGGACTTGTTACAGACTCTTGCCTTGGTGTTCCAGATTTCACGTTAGGTTGAGGAGATGAACTGGAATGACTTTGTCTTGATGGCGTTTTAGATTTCTGATTAGGAGGCGGAGAAGAACCAGAGCGACTTCGCCTTAGTGGTGTTCTAGATTTAGCTTTAGGTTGGGATGATCCGGAGCGACTGCGCCTTGGTGGTGTCTGAGACTTTTGTTTAGGGCATGGAGAGGACCCTGAAAGGCTTCGCCTCAAAGACAAGCGGGATTTTACTTTGGACCTTGGTGAAGAGAGAGACCTGCTCCGCCTCGAAGAAACTCGAGATTTCTTCATTTCTGGGCTTGAGTTGGACCTGCTCCTTCTCTGTGATGCTCTGGATTTGTTCTTCCGCTCTGATGATGAGCCAGACCTGCCCCTTCTTTGTGGTGTTCTAGAGTGAGATCTTCCCCGTCTAACTAGACTTCTACTACGGGATCTTCCTCGTCTTGCTGGTGTCCTAGACTGAGATCTCCCTCTCCTGGTTGGTGTTCTAGAGCGTGACCGGCCACTTCGTCTAGCTGGGGTTCTGGAGCGCGACCGCCCACGCCTGGCTGGGGTTCTGGAGCGTGACCGCCCACGCCTGGCTGGGGTCCTAGAGCGTGACCTGCCACTTCTCCTGGCTAGCGATCTACTACGAGACCTCCGTCGTACTGGTGATCGGGTCCTAGATCTGCGCCTAGCAGGTGTTCTAGACCGAGACCTGCCCCTCCGGGCTGGTGTTCTAGACCGAGACCTGCGCCTAGTGGGTGTTCTAGATCGTGACCTCCGCCTGGCAGGTGTCCTAGACCGAGATCTGCCCCTCCGGGCGGGTGTTCTAGAACGAGATCTGCCCCTAGTTGCAGGGGATCTAGAGTGTGACCTGCCTCGTCTTGCTGACCTAGACCTGCCTCTTCTCTGTGTATTTCTGCTCCTGGACCAGCCTGGTCGCTGAGGAGACCTAGAGCGGCCACGTCGCTGGGGGCTCCTAGATCGTCCCCACCTCTGTGCAGACCGGGACCTACGCCACTGAGGTGACCGGGACCGAGAATGACCTCTCTTGGTAGGGGTTCGAGACCGAGACCGCCCCCTCTTAGTGGTAGGACTACGGGACCTCCCCACTCTATGAGAAGGAGTATGAGAATGTGACTTATCCCGTTTTGTTCGGCCATGTGAGCGACTCTTGGATGCAGGAGAAGAAGAAATATCTCGGCGGGACCCAGGAGCTGGTGTAGGTTTAGGACTTTCAGGGGAAGAGCTGGCGTGCCGAGAAACTTTGGTAGGTTGAGGGGAGGGCGGGCCGCTCTCTGAAGAAGATTGGGGAGGTTTCTCAGGAGACTTAGGTGGTGAATGGCCCTGGGCTGGAGAAGCCTCAGAAGGGGGGTTCACTGGCTCCTGACTTAAGGGGGTTGTTGCAAGGGGTTGTGGGGAGCCGCCATATTGCTCAGCAAGGAGCAGAGTGGGAGCAGGTAGTTCTGGCCCTGTGCTGCTCCTTTCCGGAGAGGGGCTAGGTTGAACTGCAGATTTCTAAGAGTGGAAAAAAGAGTAAGGATACGGATATGTAAGCACCAAAACTTCCTATCACCTGTAAGATCCCAACACCCTTTCCTATGAAACTTTTCCTCTATGCACCCCATTATACCAACTGGTCCTTCTCCTCACCACAGGCAGTCACATTCATTCAATAACAAGAGATCACATAATATAAAACACAGTGAGAAACGTACGAAAACAGAATCTACAATCTCGAGTCTTCTATCCAGAGAAAAAACATAATGCAAACTAATGTACTATATTTCACAACAGACAACCATTACAAAATGCTGAGTGCAAAAAAGAAGGTATTTTTAAATGGAAAGATAAAGCAGTTTCCCAAAATGACTGACTTCACCCTTAAAAAATAACTATGTTAAAATAAAAGAAAAAAAAAACAAAGATTTGAATACGTGACTTATGTGAATAAGAAAGACCAGAATGAAGTACAGGGAAATACAGAAAGAGACCAAGTTATAAAAGCTTTAAATATTAAAGTCAAGAGCAACAGGAAGTAAATTAAGTTTCTGAGATGATCCAACTTGCAGTTTGGAAAACCAACTCTGGGTAACATGGAAAACAGACAGGAGAGCTACAAATATAGCAAAAAGCAATTAAAATTATACTGTGATTGTTGAAGTAAGAAAACATGATTAGAACTTGAATTTCTTTTTTTTTTTTCTTTGCGGTACACAGGCCTCTCACTGTTGTGGCCTCTCCTGTTGCGGAGCACAGGCTCCGGACACGCAGGCTCAACGGCCATGGCTCACGAGCCTAGCCGCTCCGCAGCATGTGGGATCTTCCCGGACCGGGGCATGAACCCGTGTCCCTTGCATCGGCAGGTGGACTCTCAACTACTGCGCCACCAGGGAAGCCCTAGAGCTTGAATTTTAATAGCAAGTATAAAAGAACAGGTACTGAATAGATCTTTCCAAAGTTGTGTTTTCAGACTGCAAGCAGCAACCCAGTGGGTTGAAAAGTTTTAATGAGCCACAACCAGCATTTAATGAAACTGATACTAGAAACACTATAAGTAGTAAAGTTAGGTGTAGTTCAAAAAATTTTTTTTGTTCCAGTTCTATCAACTTATAAGTACAAAGAAGACAATGATGTAAAACTTACTAACACCCAGTAAAGTTTGAAAGCCACAATTCTAAAGGATTTGCAAATAAAAAAGAGAACTTTATGAATAACTGAGAGGAATGCAAAAAACAAAACCGGACCTTACTTCTCCCTTAACTTCACACACCTATCCTGAATCCACAGCCCTTGCAAACCAAAGAATATCCATTAACTCAGGAACATACCTCCTTCTTGTCTTTATCTTTGTCTTCATAAGGGCTGCTAGGCTGCTTTGTAGAAGGCTCCGGGCTACTAGGCTGCCCTATGTTGGTGATACCTGGTTCCCTGGATGGTACATCTCCCTCCCCTCGACGCCCCGAAGCAGGGGAAGGACTTCGCCCAGTCAAGGTAGTAGTATGGGTTTTAGCTGCAGCACTTCGAGACCTGAGGGAGGTAATTGAGGATGGGAAAAGAGGAAGAAAATCAGTTCAGGGGAGAACAGAAAACCCCCTCCCCAGCTCCCATCCACCTTTCTTCAATATAACCCTCTTCCAAAGAACCTTCTCTTACTCACAGGATTCAAGTAACTCATATTGAAATTCAAGTCCAGTTCACTTTGCTCCTTCTCTTCTCAACATCAGTCCCCAAAAATGTTCTCCCTCTACCCCTTTATATTTACCTCCCCCAAACCTCCCAAAACCCTCCACCCAGTCCATTCCCTACCCGCTTCATTCACAACTCACCTCTGAGCCCACCTCCTTCAGGAAGCCTTCCCCGATTAAGGAAGCCAGGGTAAGGATTCCTTCCTCCCCCAGACACCACGAACAAACCACCACCCTCCCTATTCTGGCAGTCCATATATATCAGAACAAAACAAAAAATCACAAACAAAAGAAAACAAAAAACAAAAAACAAAAAAAAAAAGAGAAGGGGAAATGTATATGTCTGTCCATCCTGTTGCTTTAGCCTGTCAGCTCCTAGAGGGCAGGGACCGTGTCTTCCGAATGGTCTGTGCAGCGCCTAGCACACCGTGGGCGCTCAATAAATATTAAATTGATTAACCCACAAGTCCCTCTCCCTCCCTTCCTCCTGGACCACCCCTTACCGACTGCGGGAAGTATCTGAAGAGGAAGCAGAGTCTGCAGAAGTTGAACGGTGCACCCGTCGGCTCTTGGGGGCTGGTGTTGTACTTCGAGACCTGAAGGAAGACCACCACCACAGCTCAGGGTGCTGTCACACCTGCACTGGGTTCCCCTTATCCACCCTTCAACCTTTTACCAGTCAGGGACGTGATTTGATTCTGCCCTATCCCCAGGTGGCACTCATCTACTCACTAAGCAAATTCCCCTCTAATTCACTCACCGCTTCCGTTTCTTGTCCTTAGATTTACGTTTGCTCTTTGGAGTAGGAGACCTAAGAAATAAGGCAAAATTATTTAAAATAAAAATTATTTTTAAAGAAAGAAATAAAATGAAAAGTAAAATAGAAAGAACTGAGTTACTGACAGTAGGAGATCAAGGAACTGAGCTTTACCCCAAGAAAAAAAAAACCCCAAAGAGCCAGCAAGGCCATCAAGCAATGGCTCACCGCTCCATGTGCCACTATGTTCCCTATGCCACAAAGAGCTCTTACCTATGCTTCCTTTTCTTGGATTCAGATTCTGACCTGTTGGTAAAAAATAAGTAAAATTATTATTTTTTACCTAGGCCTGGACTCACCAAACCTCTCCAATTATTCCCACCTCATACCTGTGCTTCTTCTTCTTAGAGCTCTTCTTCCTCTCTCGTCGAGGAGAGCTGCTCTCTGACCTGCTAAATGTGGGTTCAGAAACAGGTCATTCAGCCTGCCTCCTTCCCTGGCCCACCCACTTATAATCCATCCCCAAAAAGGCTTCTAAAGCACAGAACAACTCCAATAGCACCAACGTGCCGACCTAAGCCCAGAACTTATTTACTCTCCAAGAGGCGTAGGTACCTCCCTATTATATAGCAACAAACCCCAAAATGGAAAGAACAACATTAACTCCAAAATGCTGCTGATCAACCCTTCCCCACTGAAGCAGCACACATTATTTCTTCTACCAGCTGAGACCTGAATGGTAACTCCCTCTTCCCTGACTTTTCTGACAACTCTCTCCTACTTCCTAAAAATAAGAATACTCTCTTTCCAGAGAGAGAGAAAAAACATGACAGGTTTGGTCCTCTGGCTACTAGAATAGCTTTCCAACTAACTTACCGTCCTCTATCTTTCTTCTTTTTCTTCTTCTTTTGCTTTGGGGTTGGTGAGCGAGAACTGCTAGACTCCCGGACAAGGCTGAGGAAAGATGAAAAACGGCAGAGATGGGTGCTAAGACAAACTTTCTTAGACATTTCAACTTCAGAAAAACAGAATCTCAAGAATTTGAAAAGACATAGTCCACACACAAAAAATGGAGCACAGTGCTTAGAATTAGGAAGAGAAACTGACACTGGCTTCTTGGTCTTGTGTACCTGTAAGGTTTGGGTGGCTCAGGAACTGGTTGTTTAGCTTCTCGAGCACGACGCTGAGGATCAAAAGAGCTGCCATCCACATAGGAATCACTGATGCCAAAGGCAGCTCGGAGTCGCTCGTTCTTCTTCTCATTCAATTCTGCCAACTGGTGAGTCTCCGTTACCCTAGAGGAGAAAATGTCAAAGGTCTAAAGGAGATAGAGAACAAAATGCAGAGTCATATTCACACAAACAGCCATGAGAAAATGAAGACAAGAGCAGGGAGAAAGTCCAAACTAAACAGAGAGAACAGCAAAAGCAGAATAGAGTCCAGAGAAAATCGAGAGAGGGAAACACTCACGCTGGCCTCTGCCCTGGGGTCTCCTCCTTGCCCCCAGGGTTCACATCCTTCTCCAGCAACATGAGTCGAAAGGTCGCCACTTTTTCCTGAATTTGCTGTTCCTCGTACCTGGAGAACAAAAGCCTTCAGGGTTAGAGGTTGACTAGACACTCTCCCCAGTCCCAGGTTTACAGTTCCCTCGTTCCCAGCAGGATCCCTTCCCTTTCCATGCACACATACAATTTTTCACTCACTGTCACCCAAAGGGCCCTTCTATTAAATCCTGCTCTTTTCCTGTCATCTTTCTTCCCTCCACTGACTACACCCTCTAGAACAGTGGATTTTAAACATGCTACACTCCAGGGGCCAAGAGAGGAAAGTTAAGCAGGCAGAGTTCCAGGTGTTCCTCCCCAAATCCAATCAACAAGAACAAGTCTTTCATTTCCTGGGATTCCAAAGGAACATGCATTATATGAAACGGGCGCCACTGCTGAAGTTTGAAAACCACTGCTCTAAAAGGTTTTCTGCCTTAATAGGTTCCTTTTCCAAAATCTCAATTCCCTATCCAACCCATGATCCCTTTTATCCGGGTATTATTCCAATTCCTGTTTTCCTGCCTTTGCTACTGTCCAAGGCCTCAATCCTTAAATCCATTTACCTTCCTTTTCTCCACCAATGACAACACATATCAGCTTACCTAGCTAGCTCTTGTCTCTTCCCTGGTCTGCTTCCCCACCTCTCCCTTAAAGCACATATTTGCTTCTCAATGGCCCCCCTCTTTCCCCATGTGCCTCCATCTAAATATCTCATAAAAGGCTCCCTTTTATATCCCAGACACAGGTTCCTCATCTCTCACTTTGAACTGTCCCTTAACTCCTTTCAATCCGCTAGCTCCTTTACCTCCTCCCCACCTACAAGTCCTCTCCAGGCCTCTTTCAACCAGCCCTAAGCTCCCTACATCCCACCTAACTCCCCCAGCTCTGCACTCATTCAGTGCTTGGCTCTCCCCCAGCCCTCCCTCACCCCTGCTCTTCCATCATCTCCTCCAGCTCGAGGCATCGCAGCTCCACGCGCCGCTTGCGCTCGTGGTCCAGGATGTCAGGATTAGGCCGCTTCACCAGGGCAGCCTCCAGGCGCCGCAGTTCCTCCTCTCCCTTGTAGTCAGGCCGCTCACCGCGGCGGCCCCGCACCAGGGACAGGTTGCGCTGGACGTAGCCGTTGG
The DNA here is from genome assembly GCF_005190385.1 of Monodon monoceros. NCBI lineage: Eukaryota > Metazoa > Chordata > Mammalia > Artiodactyla > Monodontidae > Monodon > Monodon monoceros. Next base: position 50,710,224 of record NW_021703769.1, read on the forward strand.
TGCCGCTGCCCCGGGGCGTCGGCAGCCCGATCCCGTTGTACATGGCCCCGTGCCCGGGGTGGGGCACCACCGCTCCTGAAGGGGAGCGGGGAGACACGGGTCAGGCCCCTGGCCCCAAACTAGCCACTTACCACCACCCAAATCCCTGCTCTTCTTCAACCCTACTTCAACATGTCTCTCCACACTAAACCTCCTTTAGCTGCATAATCCTCCTGGTCTCCTAAAAAAACCTGTTCTTCATCCTTCCAGCACTGCTTTCTTTCCACCAAATCATAGCCCAGCTCTTACAGCCTTTCCCCACAATGTCCAAGAGCCACTCTTGTTTTCACCTAGCTTTCCTGTTTCCACCCAAAACAAAGATCCCATTTCTCCCAAATTTCTCCACACACTCTCTTTATTCTCCTTTAGCCCCAATATACACAACTGGTATCTTCACCAACTACTCTAATTCCTAACCCTGGCAACTGACTGAGGCCTCCGAACAGGGCACAACAAACACCAAACGAAGATCTGTGGCACCCAAAGGCCTGCAGTCCAAGTCTAGACTCTTCAAGAACTGACCTAAGCATTTCAGGCTCCCCTGAAGGTAGCCAGAAATTATGAATACAATCTGACTGAACAGCCCCTAGATATCCAAAACGTGGCCCAGGCTAAAGGCCAGCATGCACATCAGAAACACATGAACTTTGGATATGTAATCCTCTTATACTTCACCTCTTAAGTAGGGGCCATTTCCAATCAACTATCCTGACTAATAATATATTCCTTCAATTTCCTTCCCAATAGGATTTCTCACATGGTTTGTGGCTCACCGAACTCTCACTAGCTCCTGTAAAATATTACATTTTCAACTCAATGCTCTAAATACACCAAACAAGCCTCCTCTGTTCCAACTGTCCCCATACCTTCTCTACATTCCTTCCCCTACACTTACAAAACCCCCACTCTTCATACCTCACTTTCATTAATGTCAAACTGTCAACTTTCCCTAACAGTCCCGTTATCTCATTTCCTAGTTTTTCTCTTCCAGGCCGTCCTTAACCCTCTCATTATCACGTGCCTCCTACCAGGTTCTATCCTCTCAATCTGTCCCAACCCCAGCATGACTCTGAAGAGCCCTCTAACCCTAGTTTTACTGATTAGATTTCTTGGCTACGTACACTCTATTCCTTTCTCCAGCTACATGTACTCTGTTTTTTTCTCCAACTCATCCTGTCCGAGATAGTTTCACATGGGGAAATGTGTGAGGGAAAATGATCCCAGGAAAGAACCCAAGGAACAAAGTGGAGAGATTAGTGAAAGTAAAGGGGAAAAACATAGAACTGGATAAAAGAAAAGGCTTCATTTTAAAAATTCTGAAAGAAACATCATACAAATACCTGGAAGAATGTACTAAAGCCCTCCCCCCCCACCATACAGGGAGATGCTGAATGAAAGGGAGCTAGGACAACTCTAGAACAGTTTGGAGCCCCTTACCCCCCAACTCTAAGGCTGGGTCCCTGCCCAATCCCAGTTGCAGACTCTAGAGATCTGAAAGCAAAACAAAACGAAACAACAATACTGGGTTAAAGGAGTGACAAATGATGCTAAATCTATGAAAGGCAAATGGAACTGTGCAAAGAAATGAAAAATTTCTTTACAGCACAAGAAATCTTCCAACCCTCACTTTTATTTTCTTAAATTTTCTCCTCCCTATTCTAAAGCTAGGCCTTCTTTGGCTCTCTATACCCTACCCAGTTTCTGCTTCCCTTGCAGAACGCTTCTGACCTGCAATCAATTCTTCAGCTTAACCATTCACCCACACTTCCATACCACCTCACACAATAATCCTCCCACTCCCTGGAAAAGGATAACCAGCAGCTGCTAAGCAAAGGATATTAAATCACAACAGACTGGAGAACTTTTACGGAATGAGCCAAAAAAGAAGGAAAAAAAAAAAACCCAAACAAACAGAAATACCACAGCATCTAAGACAGTGCTCAAAACACTAAAAGGATGGATGGACCAAAAAGTGTATTAATAACAACACAAACACCAATCACCAAAACCTAAGTAAGGACACTTAAACTGGGGTCCAGGACTGTGGGTATGCAAAAATCACCCAAGCTAAAAGCTGACAGTAAAAGCTGCAAAAAAAAAAAAAAAAAAAGACAAAAAGGAGTTTTTTCTGTTGGAAAATTATCACGATGCCCAACTAACCAGGCAGAAAGGGGTCTTGAAATTCAGTATGGTAGTCAAGAAAAAAAACGCACCAAAAAGGGAGGAGAGTGTGCAAGAAAATGGGCAAAAGTAATAAGCACAACAAGCTCAGCACTGGGGCACTGTAGTAGCTGAGGAGACACTATAAAACGCCAGAAGCTAAAATACTGGCTCAGGTAGAGACCTAGACTCACACTCAAGAGGAAACACAACTCTTCAATTTTTGACCCAGAAGATATCTTAGAAAAGCGTCCGAGTGAAAACCAAGGCCTAGAAAATTGTGTGCCAAATAATGACAAAGTCCAGCGTTTTCTCCTCAAGGAAGGGCTGGCAGCCTCCTCCCCAGCCGTAACACAACTTTGGGGGAGATGATGAAAAAGTGCAAGAAAGAAAGGAGCATGTGATCTGCCTTTACATACCTAAACCAAATACGTAAATTTTTTTAAAAACGTTTAGAATCCTTCTCTTCCTAATACCTCATGACAGACAGTAATGAATCCAAACTGCCTAACTCTCCCGGACATCTAGTTCAAGGCCTTCTCTGCACTGGCTGAGCGGCCAAGGCCTATTTTCAGCCTTGAGAAATAAGGGAGGGGGCTGCGCGGCGCCCCATAGTATGGGAGGCTCCGGGCCCGACCCCAGGCCCCCGGGAGGGACGGGTAGGCCGGACGCCGGAGAAGCGCGGGAGAAAGGAGCCGGCAGCGGGCCCCGGACGCCGCAGCCCCCTCCTCGCCGAGAAAATGTCGGCAAAGACAGCTGCAGGAGAGCCTCCTCGCCGCACGCGTCGGGGAGGCGAGAAGCCGAGTCGCGCGCTCCCCCCTCGAGAGCGCGCGCGAGCCCGAGTGCAGTCGGCGGCGCGCGCCGTTGCCATGGGGGAGGGAAGAATAAAAGCCCGCGCGCGACAAGAACCGCGAGAAGGGGGGAGGGGAGGCAGACCAGCAAGGACGTCCGCGCGCGAGCTAGGGGCGGCGAGCGCGCGTGCGCGCGGCGGCCTGAGCCGTTCTCCGCGCGCTTTGGCCTTGCGCCGGGGCCGCCGCCCCTCCCCCACCCGGCTCGCGCGCTCTCTCACCCGCCGCCGCCGCCTCCGCCCGCCGCCTCCGAGGGGGAGAGGTGCTGCCGCTGCCGCTGCCGCTGCTCGAGGTCCTGAGTCCCTCGGGGCCTGGAGCCGCCGCCTTGGCTCGCCGGCCCGCCCGCCTCAGCCAACACCGCCGACTCCTCGCTTCCTCCGGGGCCGCAGCGGACTCCGACTGCGCCACTCGCACCCCGCCTGGGCCGCGCTGCACGTCAGCACGACCAATTATGTGCGTCAGCACGCAGCTGCGCGCGTCGCAGGGCCTGCCGGGAACCGTAGTACGCCCCGCGGCCTTGTGCGCAGGCGCCGAAACCGCACCGGGAAGTGTAGTTTCATAAGGCCCGAAGGAGGTTCAACTCTGTCGTCGAAGAACTACGATTCCCGTCAGCCAGTTGCGAGGAAGGTCTGGGGGTCAGACCGGAGCAAACAACGCATTCCAGAGACTTTCCACTAGGGGGCGGGAGGACACAGGGCCTAGCGACGCTAGCGCTCTCCTCGGCCTCCCGCCTTCGACCCAGGTCATCCTGGGAGTTGTAGTTCTAGCGTGGCATGGAACCCGTACGTAGCTTCGCCCTCCCTGCCCCCACACGACCGCCATTTTGTCTCCCCGTGTTGGGAGGCGATGAGCCCGAGCCCACTGATACAGCTGTTTGCAAGTGATCGCAGGCTTCCTGGGGCGAGCCCGGGGCCGCGCCGCACCCGTCCTTCTGCACCCAGGAGAACCCGCCCCCCAGACCCCGGCCAGCGGACACCCCCGGAACCCCAGAGCCCAGCTACAGGCCCAGGGCCTGAGCCAAAGGCTGAGCCAGGAGGCCGTGGTGTTCGCAGCTTCCAGCCGCTGAACCCGGCCGGCTGCCCCTGGGGAATGGTTTTTTTTATGATCTCCGAGTAAGGCGCCCAGGCAGCGATGTGATTTTCGCCTACAGAACCTGGGACATGTTATATACGTCGTGGGCGGGCAAAAGCGTTACAAACACCCTTAAGTTTTTCACCCTTCTGCAGAATGTCTTAGGTTAATGGTTTTAAGTCCGTTTTCTTTGAGCCTGAGAACCAGCCAGTCTCCCTCAGAGCAGACTTTGAAGAAGCTGGGCTTCGCAGGCAGGCCAACATTTTAACCTGACCTTGGGCTCGCACTCAGCAGTCCTGGCACCCTCAACAGGACCCAGCACGTGGCAGACACATAATGAACTGTGGTCCGTTTGAGTTTGATTGTGTTTAATGTTAGTTTTCTTTGTAACCAGGGAAGGATAAAGTCATCTCAGACGCTGTAACTGGGCCACCCACCACTTGGCGTAGGAACTGTAGCTTCGGTGTACGGTGCCCGGGATGTTGTAATCTTGCCTCTTTGAACTGCGGCAAGTGCTTCCATGAGCTGGATGAACCTTTGGAGTAATTTATGGCAAAGTGGCAAAGCCTGTGTCTTTTCTGGGCCTAAGCTGGTGTTTCTGAGGTTGAGGGTGAAGGTGGTGGTTTCTTAAAACCCACCACCTTCAGTGAGACCCTTCCCTGTAATCAAATTCCCCATGATGTTATTCCCTGTATTTACTGAATATTTTGTGCTAAATTCTGTACATGAATCACTGCAGTTAATGCTCGTGACAATCTCCTTTTCCTATGGGGAGAACTATGAATTCCTTTACATATCCACAGCACAGTTTTCAAAATATGAAAAGTAACATGGAAATAATACTATAATCTACAAACCTTATATAGAGGTGTTATCAATTGTTCTGATAATATCCTTAATAACAAAAGAAAATTCAAAATCATGCATGTTGCATTCTTAGACTCCTTTAACATACTATAGATACTCTTTTGCACTTTACTGTTTTTCACTTAGCAATATATCCTGGAAATCATTGCATTTCAGTTCACAGAGATGTATGGATGGACTTTTATTTAACCACTCTTTTACATATGAGCATCTAAATTGTTTCCAATATTTTCTAATTACAAACCATGCTGCAATGAGTAACCAGGAGCATATGTATTTTCATATTGTTAGCGGGTATCTCTTCAAGGTAAATTCCTAGAAGTGGGATTGCTAGGGCAAAAGGTAAAGACAAATGTAGTTTTGTTAGTAAGGACAGAGTCCTCTCAATAAGGGTTATACCAGTTTGCTTTGGCAAAATATGGGAGGGCCTACTTTCCCACCACCTCACCAACAGAACACATTTCTGTGCTTTTCCATTTTTGCTAACCTGATAGGTGAGAAATGGTATTCTAGTGCAGTTGTTTTGTGTGTGGTAAAATGCACATAAACATAAAATTTACCATTTAAACTATTTCTGAGTGTACAATTCAGTGGCATTAAATACATTCACAGGGACTTCCCTGGTGGTCCAGTGGCTAAGACTCCTCGCTCCCATTGCAGGGGGCCTGGGTCCGATCCCTGGTCTGGGAACTAGATTCTGCATGCATGCCACAGCTAAGAGTTCACATGCCGCAACTAAAGATCTGGCTCAGGCAAAATAAATAAATAAATAAATATTTTTAAAAAAATAAATATTTAAATACATTCACAATGTTGTGCAACCATCACCACCATCCATTTCCAGAAGTTTTTCTTTTTTTTTTTTTTTGCGGTACGCGGACCTCTCACTGTTGTGGCCTCTTCCGTTGTGGAGCACAGGCTCAAGGACGCGCAGGCTCAGCCGCCATGGCTCACGGGCCTAGCCGCTCCGCGGCATGTGGGATCTTCCCTGACCGGGGCACGAACCCGTGTCCCCTGCATCGGCAGGTGGACTCTCAACCACTGCGCTACCAGGGAAGCCCTCCAGATGTTTTTCATCCCCCAAACTGAAACTCTGGACTCATTAAAGGCCAGCTCCTCACTCCCCCCTCCCCCCAGCCCCTGGTAACCTCTATTCTATCTTCTGTCTCTATGAATTTGCCTATTCTAGGTACCTCATTGTATGGTCAGGCCACTCGAGATGGCTGTTCTCTTGCTCTCTGTATATTCCCCTGCCCGACCAGTGCCTGCTTCACCTATATCTTAAGCACATGACTGACCTTCCTACGTACTTGCCCCAGGCCCCAGCTAGTGATTGTTCTTATCAAAGGGGCAGTGAGGGGCGTGCCCCTATAACTGGTAATCAAACCTCCCACCCCTCCCCACAGAGAAGACTGCCATTATGTCCTGCCCACCCTCAGCTGCACACGGTGGGGAGCTGCTCCGGGACCTTGCTTCAGACAGGTAAGATCCCCCCTATCCATTATTATTATTTGTGTGTGTGTGTGTGTGTGTGTGTGTGTGTGTAAGCCAGCTTTGTTTTTTGAATTTTATTTTTTTATACAGCAGGTTCTTATTAGTTGGTGGTGTGATGAATTAGGAGATTGAGATTGACATATATACACTAATATGTATAAAATGGATAACTATAAGAACCCCCTATCCATTAAACCATTGACGTCTGTGTTGATGACTCCGGGCTCTTTCTTCGTTCTTAAAGCTAGGCAAGTGCAGGCCTTGTAGGCCTGTTGTGTGCAGCCCAACACTCATAGGGTGGAATCATAAAATATCTGTCCTTTGGTATCTGGCTTACTGTACTTAGCATAATGTCTTTAAGGTTTATATTGTAGCATGTATCAGAATTTCATTCCTTACTATGGCCGAATAATATCCCACTGAATGTATATATACCACATTTTGTTTACCCATGTGTTCACTGATGGACTTTTGAGTTGTTTCCACATTTTGGCTACTGTGAACTGTGCTGCTATGAACGTTACTACGCAGGTCTCTGTGTGAACAAATGTTTTCCTTTCTAGACTCTAAAGGTGGACTCTTCTCCGGGTTCCCAGCCTCTGGGCTTCCCCTCCAACCTTCATGGGACCTCCAAAAAGATTTTTAAATTTTCCTTTGAAACTTTATTTGTATCCTACAGTGTAGTAGGTTGACTAGTGGCCCCCCAAACTTCATGTCCATCCAGAACCACAGAATGTGACCTTACTTGGAATAAAGGGCTTTGCATAGGTAACCAGTTAAGGATCTCCAGAAGAAATCACCATGAGTTTGGAGTGGGTCTTCAATCCAGTGACTGATGTCCTTAAAGGAAGAGGAGACGCAGAGATGCACAGGAGAGGCCATGGGAAGATGGAGGCAGAGATTAGAGTGGTGCAGCCACAAACCTAGGAATGCCAGCAGCCACCAGAAGTTGGAGGGTGGGAGGCTCTGCAACACCTCAATTTAGGACTTCTGGCCTCCAGATTGTGACAAATTCCTGTTGTTTTGTGCCATGCCGTTTGTGACATTTGTTATGGCAGCCCCGTGAAACCTCATCCATATAGGTAAGCCACAGTCATTGTAGAAAACAAGAAAATACAGATAAGCGAAAAGTCAAACCGCACAGAGGCAATTCCCTGCCCCCAGAAACAACCACAGTTAACACTTTAGCATCTATCTCATCAGAGTAAGATTTCTAAAATGCAACCTTCTGAAATGCTTAAAGTTCTCCCAAATGCCTTCAGGATAAACTCTCAAACTCCTTAATAGGGCCTCAGAACCAGGCCTTTTTGTAGCCTCTTTTCCTTCTACTTGAAGAAGAATCAACGTGCACACCTGCCTCTGCTTGTTCCCCCAGGCGGACAGGCCTTGCCAGTGCCTTCAACCTCTGATTCCCTGGCCTCCTCGCAACACCCCAGTGGAAGCACTCCTCCTTCTGGAACTTAAGCTGCTGGACCACCGGAGCCTGAGGTGCTGGTGACCTCTGGGGCAGGGGTGAGTGGAGCCTCTCCCACCTCCACCTCTTGATTTCTGGACCCAGGAATCCTGGAGCTGCCATTCCACCCAAGGCAATACAGACCATAAACAAACAAATAATAGGCAATTACCAATCATGGGAACAGCAAGGAGGGTGTAAATAGGGTGGGAGGGCAGGAGGTCTAGAAAAGGATCTCACCCTCCCTTCCAGAGGGAGACCAGGCCCCAGCAGGAGGGCAGCTCCCAGGACTGATGTTGAGGCACACTGGGCCAACTGTGAGGGTTTCCAACATGGTCTTTTGATCTGGAGGTCCCCAGTCCCAGCTCGCCCCCTCCAACAGGCCTGTAAGCATGGTCCTGGCCAGGCCTGGTAGCTTCCAGGCCCTGTGTGGGCTCGATGGCCTGGCTGGGACCAGGTAGCCTCAGCTCAGGTTGAGGGGCGCACACACCAGTCAGAGTGTCTGCCTGAGCAACCTCCCAGCAGCACTCGGCCCCCGAAGAAACCTCGGATCCAAGGCCCTGGAAGATGACCCTGATCTTGTGCCCAGGACAGGACCCTGATAAGGGAAGCCCTTCCATGGACAACAAGGGTTGTCCTGGTCCCGAGCCTTCACAGGCACTGCCTCCTTCCCTGTGGCCGGCAGTCCTTGTGCAACACGCCCTGGCCCAGGGCAGCACCGTGCTCCCCATCCCTTCCTTCTCGGGGTGGATGCTCTCCGTAATTTGGGGGTTTCTAGAGCTTTTAAAGCACTAACTTTATTTTGTTAGGACTGCATATTTAGTCTCTTTGGAGAGGTTAGCAGTTGAGGCTTTATGAAAATTCAGATGAATTATGACTGCCAGACGTGGCACTTTTTTTTAAATTTTTGGCCATGCTGCATGGCATGTGGGATCTTAGTTCCCCAACCAGGGGTCAACTGACATCCCCTACAGTGGAAGCATGGAGTCTTAACCATTGGACCACCAGGGAATTCCCCGCCACTTTTTTATTTTAAAAAATACTGAGGAAAAAACCCCCAAACACTGAAAAGTAAAAGATCAACCAAAATCCCATCACTTAAAAATTATAAACATATTTTATAAAAATATAAAGCGATACTCCCCCAACTGGTACCCTCACACCGCAGAGCCCCCAGAGCCTTGGTGGGAGCCGCTCCCTGGAAGGGTCACAGAGTGCCGTGCCGGCTGAAGATCAGAAGGTGACATCCATGCATGCATAGTGTTGGCACAAGTTCATAATATGAAAAAAAATGGGAAAAAGCTAAATACCCATCTATAGGATATTAGTTAAAGTAACGGTGAAACAACCTCATGTTAAGAGAGGAACTCTATTCTCCTGGTTGTCAAGGCACACGTATCAGGCAGGCTGCATTCTCCACAAAGGTAGGTAGTTAGATGCAGAGATACAGGGATGGTGGGTGGTGGACAGCAGATGGTAAGATGAGTGGCATTTTGTATGTGTCAGGGACCCTGGGCCCCCCCCGCAGGACCTGTCCCCAGGAAGCCTCAGTCTCCCTCCTGCTAGCCCTCCCCAGGACACCCCTTGGTCACTGCCTTCCCAAGCCCAAGTATCACCTCCTCCAGGAAGTCTCCCAGGACTGAAGGCTCCCAGCTGCGAGCTCCCAGGGTAAGCATCTCCTGCCAAAAATGTTGGCTCTAGGGATTCTAATGAGTATGAGCTGGGGGCTACAGACTGAGAGGGCAGGGATTGGACATAGGGGCTGCACTTAAAGCTGTGCTTACACAAGGAGCTCAGCCTCCTCTCCAAAGGGCTCAGAACTGTGGAGTCTTTGGCCCCACTTCCTGCAGCTAGTGGCCCAGTGCCTCTACATTCCTCCTCTACCAGCCACATGGGAAGCCTGCCCAGGAGCTGGGTGCTCCCTCTCCCCCTCACCTGCACCCACAGTGCCCTTAGTTGTCCCACAACTAGGTACATCTTAAATGCTTTTATTGTAGAGCAGGTGAAAGAGAAAATGAAATGAACCATCATAGCCCCAGAAAAATGTCACGTGGTTTCAGTGAAGCCACTGTTTTTCTAAGAAGCCATCATGCGGGCACAGGAGGGAGGAGCAAGGAAATAGCACGCCCAAGTCCATTTCCTGTCCTGGCCTAGCTAGAGGCTAAGAGCCAGAGAGGAGAGAGCTTGGCTCTCTTCAGAAGGTGAGGACCCGGTGCCGGGCAGGGGACCAGGGTGGGAGAGCTGCCCCACCAGCATGTGGGGGTACCTTTGAACTGGCTAGGGAGTAGGGGGAATTGGGCAGGGAGTGTGAGTGGGGCAGGGGAGGGAGGGTGCCAAGCTGCTCCTTTCTCTGCACCCAGCAATCCCTGGGGTCCCCCACCCCACTGTCACCTGCCAGAGGACCATCCCCCTCAAGTCAGCTCCAGGCTTGTCCCATGGCATGTTCTCAGGACCAGAGGATCCTGCTGGGAGCAGTGAGATGGGGGAGGGGGGCATCAGGATCCTGAGCAGGAACAAAATTTCAAAATTGCCTGGTGGACATGAAAAGGGGCAGAGTGGGGGCGGGGGTCAGGGAGCTGCTGGTGGGTGTTCCCAGATGACATGGGAAGCAGAGGAGAGGGGCCCAGTGGCCAAGCCTGGGGCTGCAAGTTGGAGGGGGCAGCTGGAGGAGGCTGAGGAGGATGGGCAAGAGGAGAGGGCAGAAGGGAGGGGGCCAGACCAGCGGCTGCAGGAGCTCACTCAGGAGACAGTTTCCTGAAGTGGGTCAGGGTACAGGTAGCCATGAGGGCTGACCCCAGGGGAAGCTGTCACCAACCATAGGCCCGAAGGGGCCCTGGGAGGAGTCCAGCCAGAGCTGTAGCCTGGAAGGAGTGAGGCCAGGAGCAGGACAGCCACTGGCCGAGTGGGGCGAGGCAGGACATGTGACCCTCCTCCTCTCAGCTCCAGCCTTCTGCCGCTGCCTCCCCTGTCAAAACCAGAAACCAGAAACCAGAACTGCAGAGACCCAAGGCCCCTGGCAGAGCAGAGATGTGGGGTGGGTGGAGGGAGCAGGCGCTGTGACGGCCCCTGGGGTGTGTTCCCTTTGCGGCTGGGGAAGGTGGCTCTGCAGGGCTGTGGGGAGGCAATGGGCCCCCAGCCCAGAGTCCTGAGGGGGATGTGAGCATCCCCAGGCCTGTGGAGGGACTCCTGAGCCCAAGGCCCTGGCCTCAGCCTCTGGGGAGGGGATCCCCGGGGGTCTTGGGGGAATCAGAGTGTGTGGGAAGGAAGATGACTAGGCATGTCCCCGCCCCACACACAGGGGTGAGCTCTGATACCTTGAGAAGATGGTGGCAGGAGAGATGCCCACGGCAATGGCCATCAACATGTTGAGAGACATGTCCCCCCTCGCAATCAGCCAGGCCTGACCAGGCCCAGCCGCCAGGTACCGGGACAAGAACAGGACCCTCGTTGCTTCCAGAACAAATAAAGTCTCCAGGGATGGGGGGAGGGGTAGGGGGCTGCTTCCCCTGGACTGAGACCCCAAGACATCCCCAGCTACAGGCCAGGAGCTTCAGGGGACCTGAGGGACCCCTCAGCCTCCATCCCCTGCCAGGGGTCTAGGCATGTCTGGAGCCGTGCTTGAGGAGCCAGAGGGACCCCCTCCCCCCAGACCCTGGAGCCTGTACCTGGCTCACCTGGAAGCACTCCCTGCAGCCAGCCCTGTCCCAGGTGCCACCATATGTCCACTTGCTTCCTCCCACCAGCCCAGGGGGTGGAGGGTGCCATCTCCATGAGCTGTGAGGAGGCAGAGCTCCGAGGGGCCAAGTCACTGCCCTGAGGCCACCAGATTGTCACTACAGAGGGTGGGGCAAGGCTGGCATCTACCTTGGAGCCCATTCTTTCTGCTCAGCTGGGGAGGGGGCATCTCGAGTGTCCCTGTCTTTTCTCTGGTTCCTGCCCCCGTGTCAGCCTGGGACCCTGAGCCCTACAGTCCCCTTACTGTCTCCATCCTGTGGGGTCACCCTGCCCCGTTTCCTCCGGCCCTGAAATTAACGGCCTCCGGGTCGGCAGTGTGGCACACTGTGATAATAATGATTGACGGGATGGCCTTATACAGCTGGATGAAGAGCAGAGCAAGCCGGAGCTTGCACCGTGGGAGGTCCCAGGGTGGCCGGAAGTAGGGGTCAGGGAGTGCCTGAGTAAGAGGAAGGCCTGGGCATGGTTTGGGGGAGGCACAAGTGAGGTGGCGAGAGGGTAGTGGGAGACCCCCTCCCTTGGCCTGGCCGCCCCACCCAACTGGCCACCATTGTCCTCCTCCCATGGTCAATTCTGGGCCCTGCCTGACCCCACCTCCTTCTCTTGCAGGTAAAAATGAACAAGAACAAGAACCCTAAAATGTATTGACAAGAATCCTCTCCAAGCTCCCTACAGACAGGAGAGCCCACCTTCCTGGGGATGGGAATGCTGTGAGGTAACATTTTACCATTGAGGTATGAACAAAGTCAACTTGTGGGCAAAAATAAAAATTCACTGAATGCACATGTATTCAGTGCCTACTGTGTGTGCCTGACTCTTTTCCAGAAGTGGGCTCCAAATCCCAGGATTCTGGGTCCTTTGAGGCCCAGCTCCAACCCTAGCAGCCCTGGGCCCTCCCCACCCCCAACCAGCCCCGACCTGGCCCTTCATCAGGGCTGTCTGGCCTGGGCCACCTCTCAGCCCCAGGGAGGCTCTATGGGGCCTCTGTGCCCTGAGGTCCTGAAAAGGAAAAAACACCCTGCTTTCCCTCTCCTACACTCATAGTCACACACCAACACTTCTCACACCAAATGTGTGGGATTTTTCACACCCACCAATTTTCCAATTTCCTGTGGACACCAACTAAGATTTCTATGACTTAATTCTGACGCTGACAGAATTTAGCACAGACCCCACATGTTAAAGGCTCAGTCCTACAATACTGCTCCCACTTCAGATGCCAATCCCAGGTAGTGGGTCCCCAGGTTACCCACAAACATCTGTCTGACTTGGCTACAGATCATGTGTTCCCATGACCCCCTTCTTGGGTTTAATAATTTGCCAGAAGGGCTCACAGAACCCAGGAAAACAGTTTCCTTACTAAGATACGGGTTTAGGGAGTTCCCTGGTGGTCTAGTGCTTAGGATTTGGCACTTTCACTGCCGTGACCGGGGTTCAATTCCTGGTTGGGGAACTGAGATCCTGCAAGCCCCGAGGTGTGGCCAAAAAATAAATAAATAAAATAAAATAAAATAAAATAAAATTGTTGGGACTTCCCTGGTGGCGCAGTGGTTAAGAATCTGCCTGCCAATGCAGGGGACACGGGTTCGAGCTCTGGTCCTGGAATATTCCCACATGCTGCAGAGCAATGAAGCCTGTGTGCCACAACTACTGAGCCTGCACTCTAGAACCGGCGAGACACAGCTACTGAGCCCACGTGCCACAACTACTGAAGCCCGCGCACCTAGAGCCCATGCTCCACAACAAAGAGAAGCCACTGCAATGAGAAACCCACACGCCACAACGAGGAGTAGCCCCCACTCGCTGCAACTAGAGAAAGCCTGCGCGCAGCAACGAAGACCCAACTCAGCCATAAATAAATAAATTTATATTAAAAAAAAAGAATCCGCCTTCCACTGCAGGGGACACAGGTTTGATCTCTGGTCAGGGAACTAAGATCCCATATGCCGTGGGACAACTAAGTCCATGCGCTGCAACTACTGAGCCCGCATGCTGCGACTAAGACCTAATGCAGCCAAAAAATTTAATTAATTAATTTTAAAAAAGACTGCTCCTTTAAAAAAACAAATAAGTAAAATTGTTTAAAGGAAAAAGATGGTGGATATTATGGCATGTGAATTAAATCTCAATTAAAAAAGAAAAAATGTGGGAGTTTGGGATTAGCAGATGCAAACTATTACATATGGAATGGATAAACAACAAGGCCCTACTGTATAGCACAGAGAACTATATTTAATACCCTGTGATAAACCATAACGTAAAAGAATATGAAAAAGAACATATATGTATAACTGAATCACTTTGCTGTACAGCAGAAATAAACACAGCATTGTAAATCAACTGTACTTCAATAAAACAAATTTTTTAACAATGAAAGGGAATTCCCTGGAGGTCCAGTGGTTAGGACTCCGTGTTTTCACTGCTGAGAGCCCGGGTTCAATCCCTGGTTGGAGAATTAAAATCCCACAAGGGGCGCAGCGTGGCGAAAAAAAAAAAAAAAAAGTTACGGGTTTATCATGAAGGACATGGCTGAGGAACAGCCAGATGGAAGAGATGCACTAGACAAGGTATGAGGGAAGGGGCGAGGAGCTTCCATGCCCTCTCTGGGTGCACCACCCTCCCAGCACCTCTGGGTGTTCACCAACCCGGAGGCTCTCCAAATCCCATAGTTCACGGATGTGTATGGAGGGTTCATCACATGGGCGTGACTGATCATTAACTCAATCTCCAGACCCTGTTCCCTCCCCAGAGGATGGGGCTGAAAGTTCTAAGTTTCTAATCAAGCCTTGGTCTTTCTGGTGGCAGCCCTCATCCTGAACCTAACCACCCAGAGCCACCACATTAGAACAAACGACACTCCTGTCACCCAGGAAATTCCAAGGGATTTGGGAGCTCTGTGTCTGGAACCACAGGCAGAGATCAAATATACTGTATAATTCTCTTTTTTTAAAAATAAATTTATTTATTTTATTATTTTATTTTATTATTTTATTTTATCTATTTATTGTTTCTGGCTGCGTTGAGTCTTCATTGCTGCGTGTGGGCTTTTCTCTGGTCGCGGCGAGCAGGGGCTACTCTTCGCTGCGGTTCGCGGGTTCGCGGGCTTCTCATCGTGGTAGCTCCTCTTGTTGCGGAGCACGGGCTCTGGGCGCGCGGGCTTCAGTAGTTGTGGCACGTGGGCTCAGTAGTTGTGACTCGCGGGCTCTAGAGAGCAGGCTCATTAGTCGTGGCACACAGGCTTAGTTGCTCCGTGGTGTGCGGGATCTTCCCGGACCAGGGATCGAACCCGTGTCCCCTACACTGGCAGGCGGATTCTCAACCATTGCACCACTAGGGAAGCCCTACTGTATATTTCTTGTTATGTCACAGGACCTCATACTCCTGGGCCCCCTCTACCTGGAAAACCAGCCACTAGGTAGGGTCCCTGATGTTTCCCCTTCCTGTGGTCCTTGACCCAAAAGGGGACAGTGGGACCTCCAGCATCACCTTCCCCTGGTGACCTCTTTTCCAGCCTTCACTGCCTCAGTCATTTTCAGTTCATAAGACCGTCCACACAGAAGAGAAATTTTACAAAGTAAACGTAAAGTAAAAGTACAGTCTTTCCATCCCATTGCCCCCAATTACAGTTCTCATTTCTGGTGGATTGGACCTTGTCCCTCTGGATGTTTTGGTGCAGAGACAATCCGAAGTAGGTGTATCTGTTCTCTGGGGCTGCCACAATAAACCACCACGAACTGTGTGTCTTTTCTTTTCTTTTTTTTTTGGAACAAGGAATAACAATTTGAATCAGAAAGCTAGCAGACCCAGAAGATGGCAGACTAGCATCTAAAAAACAAAACAAAACAAAACATTTTACCTCAGTCCAAATTCCGACTCCTTTTATAGAGAAGAGAGGAAGAGGAGAGGCCCACTGTGGCGCCCACCAGTGGCTGAGCGGGACCACTACCTGTGGTCATTGACAGTTTCTTGCTTTGGGGAGGGGTCCGCTGCTGCGCCCACCAATGGCTGAGCGGGGGTTGCTAGAGCAGCGAGGCTGCTATAGCTGGCGCCTGCCCCGCCCCTATTACAATTCTTCTCCCTCTCCCTCTTACACGCTGTTAGATGCCTTTTCCCCAGGGGCTCAGACTCACCCTCCTGGAATTCAGGCTTCAGGTCATGCTTCGGAGCCATTTACAAGCGATTCGCCGCCTCCTCCTCCTTCTCCTCACCCCCGACTACTGCCCCCTGCTCTCTATCCCACCCAATTCCGCGTCAGGCTCGCCGTCAGGCACGGCCAGCTCTACATCCTGGGCCCGATTTGCCAGCTCTGCATCCTGGGCCCGATTTACCAGCGCCCGCAGATCTCACAGCATCTTGACCCGCGCAGCCGCCGCTCCAGCCAATGAACTTTGTGTCTCAAAACAACAGAATTTTATTCTCTCTCACTTCTGGAGTTCAGAAGTCCAAAATCTGGTTGTCACTCCCTCTGAAGGTTCTAGGGGAGGATCCTTCCCTGCCTCTTACAGCTTCTGGTGGGTCCAGCATTCCTTGGCTTATGGACACGTTACTCCAATCTCTGCTTCCATCTTCACATGGCCTTCTTGCCTGTGTCTCTCTGTGTGTCTGTGTCCCCATCCCCTTTCTTTGCCCTTAGAAAGACACCAGTCATTGGATTTAGAGCCCACCCTAAATCCATGATGATTTCCGCTTGATATCCTTAACTTTTTACGTCTGCAAAGACCGTATTTCCAAATAAGGTCACATTCACAACTACTGGGGGTTAAGACTTGAATGCATCTTTTGGGGGACACAATAAATTGTATTTATTCTAAAATAAAGTGTGGAGAAGACACATTTCTCTAACCACAAACTAGAGTTTTTAAAACTTTGTCTTTTGAAATAATCTTATATTTAGAGAAAAGCTGAAAAAAAAGTATAGAGTTTTCCCATATATCCTCCACCCAGCTTTCCCTAATGTTAGCATCTTACATAACCATAGTAATCAACCATAGAAAAGAACATTGATACAATCCCATTAACTAAAGCCCTCAAATTTCACCAGATTTTCCACTAATGTCCTTCTCGGGTCCAGGATCTAACCCAGGATCCCAAATGTATTTCTCTGTCATGTCTCCTTAGCCTCCTCCAATCAGTGACAACCATCTAGAATATTTGTACAGCCATTAGTAATTTAAAATGTATGTATGATCCAAATTTTCATTAGTTCTACATTATTTTAAAAATATGAACCATGGAGGGACTTCCCTGGTGTCCCAGTGGTTAAGAATCATCCTGCCAATGCAGGGGACACGGGTTCGAGCCCTGGTCCAGGAAGATCCCACATGCCATGGAGCAACTAAGCCCATGTGCCACAACTACTGAAGCCCGTGCGACTGGAGCCTGTGTTCCACAAGAGAAGCCAATGCAATGAGAAGCCCGCGCACCGCAACGAAGAGTAGCCCCTGCTTGCCACAACTACAGAAAAGCCCGCGTGCAGCAACGAAGACCCAACACAGTCCCAAAGCAGCCAAAAATAAATTAATCAATTAAAAAAATTTTTACTTTTCAAGCTACTAAAGAAAAAGAGATAAAGTTTCAAGATATATTTATCCCAGGATTGAAACTGAAACTGAATACTTTAGAAATGAGAACCACCATCTCCTGTGGATACATGTGCCTAAGCATAAGGCACATTGGTAATTTGATTCCAATGGTACACTCGCTGGAGTACACATCCCTTCCTCACCTATGGAAAGGCCACTTCAACACTTACACCATCAGATTGAAAAATGTACAGACAGTGAAGCCAGTATCCATTAACGCCAATGAGTGCAGGATCAGTACAAAACATATCAGTGATCTTTGCAAGTACTGTTTAAACAATGATTTTAATGTGAAAGAAGTTATGAATATAGGCAGAAAATGCGTGTCTAGAATCAAGGAACAAAAGATATTTTAGTTTCACTTTTTGGTATTTAAAATGAAATTATAGGGGTGGGATAGGGAGAGTGGGAGGGAGACACAAGAGGGAGGAGATATGGGGATACATGTATATGTATAGCTGATTCACTTTGTTATAAAGTAGAAACTAACACACCATTGTAAAGCAATTATACTCCAATAAAGATGTTTAAAATCTTAAAAAATAAAGTGAAATTATATAAAGTAACTGAAATTATGGCTATGATATACAAACCATTCTTGAGGGAGCAGTTTTAATATATATGCCACTTTTTAAAAAAATTAATTAATTAATTTATTTTTGGCTGTGTTGGGTCTTCGTTGCTGCGCGGGGGCTTTCTCTATTTGCGGCGAGCAGGGGCTACTCTTCGTTGCAGTGTGCGGGCTTCTCATTGCGGTGGCTTCTCTTGTGGGGCACGGGCTCTAGGCACACAGGCTTCAGTAGTTGTGGAACGTGGGCTTAGTTGCTCCGTGGCATGTGAGATCTTCCAGGACCAGGGCTCGAACCCGTGTCCCCTGCATTGGCAGGCTGATTCTTAACCACTGCGCCACCAGGGAAGCCCCTATATGCCACTTCTTGATCCTTCATTTTTTATCTTTGTTTGTTTGTTTTGGCCGCATGGTTTGTGGGATCTTAATTCCCCAGCCAGGGACTGAACATGGGCCCTCGGCAGTGAAAGCCCTGAATCCTAACCACTAGACGACCAGGGAACTCCCGATATTCACCATTTTAGAGTGTACAATTTTGTGGCTTTTAGTATATTTACAACGCTGTGCAACCATCATCATTATCTAATCACAGAACATTGTCATTACCCCAAAAGAAACCCAGTCCCCTTTTAGCAGTCACTCCCCATTTCCCCCCAAATCTCCCAGCCACCGGCAATCACTAATCTACTTTGTCTCTATAGATTTGCCTGTCCTGGGCATTTCACATGAATGGAATCATGCAGTATTTGTCCTTTTGTGTCTGGCTTCTTTCACCAGAGTATGGTCTCCCAGGTTCCTTCGCGGTGTAGCAGATATCTGTATTTTGTCTCTTATTATGGCTGAACAATATTGCATTGCAGGGATAGCCCACATTTATTTATCCAGTCATCATTAGATGGACATCCGAGTTACGTCATATTTGTTTCACTGTTATGAATAATTCAAAAAGCCTTGAAGCTAAATCCGTGTCGCGTCAGCATAGGCCAAGGAGCGAAATTGCGATGCAACAACTATGTCAGAAGGATAAACAGGAGGTCTTCTAGTTATTCGGTAACGGGGGGTGGGGGAGGGGAGACCAGACACAACACCCCTTCCCTCTGTGCACACGACCTCTGTGCTTTTCCTCGGTCAACGTGGAGAGCGGATTACGATCTCACCCATGTTTCCCGCCGTGGACAATGTATGGCTGATGCTCCTGGCGGCCGGGAGGGGGCGCGCGCGGACGCCGTCGGGCCCAGTGGACCCCGGAAGCCCACCCAGGCCCTTTTGAGACCTGGGCATCGGCTCTAACTTGCCTTCTGCGGGGGTGGCGTTTGGGCCAGAAAGGATTCCTCAGCAATGACCCGGCATTTGGCCCGCTATCCGAAGAATGCGGTGACATCCTTACTCCACCCCGAATTCCAACATAAATCGCAATACTAATTGCAGGCCCCCCTTTCGATCTCCTTCCTTCCTTCCTTCCTTCCTTCCTTCCTTCCTTCCTTCCTTCC
>NW_021703769.1:50729540-50810081 GCF_005190385.1 Monodon monoceros
TCCTTCCTTCCTTCCTTCCTTCCTTCCTTCCTTCCTTCCTTCCTTCCTTCCTTCTTTCTTTCACAACGCTTTTTACAAAATCAATTTTCTTGAAATACAGTTGACATAGGATAAAAATTTCCCTTTGGAAATGTACATTTGCCATATACAAATATAACCACTGCCCCAATCAAGAAATGGAACATTTCCATAACCCAAAACATTCCCTCAGATAGCACAAACTATTGATATATAGCAAGGTATATAACTTTAAACAAACTATATAACTTGATCACTTATTATATCTATTTTATTACGTCTCCTCCATTGACCCTACAATATGGGTTCCTGGAGAGCAGGATCTTTATTTTGTTCACTGAGGTTCCCAAGTTCACAGTGTCGAGTAAATAGTAGCTATTGAACACACATTTGTTGAATAAATAAATTCCAGGGGACTTCACTGGCAGTGCAGTGGTTAAGACTCCGTGCTTCCACCTTCTACTGCAGGGGGCACAGGTTCGATCCCTGGTTTGGGGGGCAATGAGAAACTTAATTTTCAATCAATTAAAATTAGAGACAAGTCCCTAAGCAGTATCAGTATTTTGAAACGATTTGATAATATAAATAAATAAATAAATAAATTCCAAAACATGAGAGAATCAAGTGGAAAGGGAGAAATTATCAAATCTTTAGAAAAAGGTAAAAGCAAATGCTATGAGTTGAATTATGTCCCCACCCCCCCCCACCCAAAGAAGTTTAAGTCCTAATCCCCAGTGCCTGTGAATGTGACCTTGTTTAGAAACAGGGTCTTTGCAGGTGATTGAGTTAGGTGAAGTCATTAGGGTGGACACAACCCAAACGACAGGTGTCCTTTTAAAAAGGGGAAATCTGAACACGGAAATGCACACGGGGAGAACACTGTGTGCAGACAAAGCAGAGATCAGGGTAATGCATCTAGAAGCCAAGGAGAGAGGCCTGGAACAGATTCTCCCTCCCAGCCCTCAGAAGGAGCCCACCCAGTCCACACCTTGATCTCAAACTTCTGGCTTCCAGAACTACCAGGAAAAATTTTCTGTTGTTTAAGCCACTCAGTTTGTGATACCTTGTTCAGCATCTCTGACAAACTAATACAGAAACTATCCAGTATTTATTCAAGTAAGTATGGGAAGAACTTGCTTAGGATAATTTTAAAAAACAGAGAAACTCAAATTGGAAAAGACCACTAGATGCAGCTGTGTAGGGAATTCCCTGGTGGTCCAGTGGTTAGGATTCTGTGCTTTCACTGCCAAGGACACGGGTTCAATCCCTGGTCGGGAAATTAAGATCCCACAAGCTGCGAGGTGCCGCCAAAAAACAAACAAACAAACAAACAAATAAATAAATATTCAGATGTGTAAACACACACACCTATCATACACCTATTTTCCCAACCTCCTCCCCCACCAAATGTAAATAATAAAATAGCTCCATCACATGTGGAACGCTAGGGTTAATCTGAGTTCAATAAAAATGTTTCTTAAATCAGTAAGAAAAAGATGAACAAGCTAATAGAAAAATGAAAGTGCAGCTGTTCTCAAGGTGTGTTCTGGTGGCCCCTGGGGGTTCCCAAAGACTTTTCAGAAGGTCCATGATTATTTTCATAGTAATACTGAGACAATGTTTGCCTTTTTCACTGTGATGACTTTGCACTGATGATGCAGAAGCAATGGTGACTCTTAGTGTGAATCAAGGCAGTGACACCAAACTGACAGAATTTATTGCCAATGATAAAATTCTAAGTCTTCTGGCAAAAAGTACAATTTTGGAAAACTTGTATGCCACCTTTAGCTTCACAGATTCCCAATATGTCCAGACTTTTGTGTTAAGATTGGTGGCAGTATTAAAGAATGTTATACATTTTATTTATATTGTATAATGAGATGTGTCAACATTTGCAAGATCTGTATAAGTCAATGAACAAATATTTTTGAAAAGATCAACACATGATTTATGAAATCACATGAGGGTAAAAGAGCCTTTCAAAGTGCAAGACAGATCAATGGATTTTCATGTAATAGAACACAAAAAGCTCACTGATAACATCTCAGATTCCATGTTGCAACTAACCTTCAAAAAACTACCATGTTTTGAGTGTTGGTGTAGTATCAAAGAAGAATATCTACAATTATCTGAAAAGGATATTAAAATACTCCTTCCTTTTCCAGTTTTTTATGTGTGAGGCTAAATTTTCTTCACATACTTCAACCAAAGCAGCGTATCCCAATAGAGTGAAGGCAGACACAGATATGCGAACCCAGCTGTCTTTTCTCAAACGTGATATTAAATAGATTTTTTTCTTCTTTTTTTGGCCATACCACACGGGATCTTAGTTCCGTGACCAGGGATCGAATCCGTGTCCCCTGCGGTGGGAGTGAGGAGTCTTAACCACTGGACAACCAGGGAAGTCCCCAAACAGATTTTTTTTTTAATGTAGAACATTGCCACTCTTCTCACTCATTTTTGGTTTGAAGATACAGTTATGCAGTGAATTTATTATTGCTATTTTAAATTCTCATGTTAAATTTCTGATATTGTAAACATTGATAGATGTAACCTACATAACCAAAAGCTCTTCAAGCTGCTTAATAATTTAAAGAGTATAATCACTCTTTAAAGGGGTCCTGAGACCAAAAAGCCTGAGAACCGCTGGACTACGGAATATAAATGTTGGAACCCACGACCCACAGGATAATACTCTGTGAATTCTCACAATGACTCCATGAGGTGAGTGATGTTATTATACCCATTTATCAAATGAGAAAACTGAGAGACAGGGAAGCAGTTGCCTGTCATACAGCAAGCTAACGCCAGAGCTGGGATTTGAACACAGGCATCTGACTCCAAGCTTGTGCACTTCCTTGGGGACAATCTGGCAAAATGTTTAAAAAGCTCTTATGGACTTCCCTGGTGACACAGTGGTTAAGAATCCGCCTGCCAATGCAGGGGACAAGGGTTTGATCCCTGGTTCGGGAAGATCCCATATGCTGCAACTAAGCCCGTGTGCCACAACTAGTGTGCTTGTGCTCTAGAGCTTGCGAGCCACAACTACTGAGCCCTCGTGCCACAACTACTGAAGCCCGCGTGCCTAGAGCCCATGTTCTGCAACAGGAGAAGCCACCGCAATGAGAAGCCCGCGCACCACAACCAAGAGTAGCCCCCGCTCGCAACAACTAGAGAAAGCCCGCGCGCAGCAACGAAGAACCAATGCAGACAAAAATGAATAAATAAAAATAAATAATTTTTAAAAAAACTTATCAAAAATTAAATAAAAAGCTCTTAAGACATTTGCCTTCTTTTACTATTTTTTGAAATTTCAAGAAAGGGGATAATCAGATGTCAGGAATTTAGATACAAAGATATTTATAACGTAATAAAATTAGAAACAACCAGTAGTTAGTGGATTATTAATAGATAATGGCAAATAAATTCATGAAGGCCTTTGAATGACTCTGAAGAATACCCAGGAAATGACCTGGCCCCTGGAGAAAGGATTGGAGTTCGGTGGAAGCCGTGGCTGCTGAACCGAGGGTGGTGATCAGGGATCTGCAGAGCCAGGGCGGCGGTGGCGGGGTGAGGCGGGGGAGGAGGGAGCTAGGAGCCTTTGTAGAGGCAGTTGCAGGTTCTGCTGATATTTGGACTTGAGGAGGAGGATACAGGAGAACGCGGGAGAACTGGAGGACACGGCGGATGCAGAAGATGCGGAGAACGTGGGAAATGCCTAAGTCCAGGTCAGGCAGGCCTCATGGCACCTGGACCTGCACCTGCTGGGAGCCCAGGAGCAGCGTTAGAGCAAGAGAAAGAAAGGAGGAGAAGAAGAGGGGTGTCCGGGGAGTGACGTTTTCTAGAGAGCAGCAGCGTCTTCATTCTGCCAACGTTAGGACGCGCAGCTAAAAGAGTGGGGGCTCTAGCGGGGCGAAGGGGGACGGGCGGAGGGCTGTGGAGGGTCGCAGTGAGCGGAGGGCCCGGGGCGCCGTGCAGGAGGGGAGGCGGGTGAGAGGCAGGGCGGGTGTCAGCTCGGAGGATGCTGGGCCACTCTGATCGCCACCCGCCAAGTGTCCAGGAAAGCAGCCCCCAGGCCCCCGCCGCTCCCCGTGTGGGAGCAATCCCGGTCTCCACCGCCCAGGGTAGTCAGAGAATCAATGTGCAGTGACTGTGTGCTGTGAGTGCGGGCTGGACCGATGGGCGAAGGCCGGGATGATGGACGAGGTCTGCACCTGTGGCGGGGGAGGGTGGGGGAGCACCAATAACGAGGGAGGGGCCAATGGCGAGGGCTGGACCGAGGGTCGGGGAGGGACCAATGGCAAAAATGCTGCGCCCTCAGGGATGCTGGGCGGAGCGGAATCAGTAGCTTTGATGAGCATACTGAAAGTTCTTCCCTCTGCTCGCTCAGAAAAACGACGGAGACGATCGAGGCCTTTAAACAAATGCTGTGACTTCTTCTGCGCGGAGCCGAGGTCAAACACTGGGGGAGGTAGGGTGGTCTCAGTTAAACCCACCCCCCTTGTCCTGGGAGAGCCCCGCCCAAAACTCGAAGTCTGGCCACTGGAAGGCTGAACCCCGCCCCCCGGGGGTCACCGCCCAATAACGACATGGTCCTGCCCCCTCGCGAGCCCTGGCTCCGCCCCCGCGCGGGATTGGTCAGGCCGCCAGTTCTGCCCCGCGAGGGGAAGACCCGGAGAAATCGAGTTAGCCCAAGGAATGGGCCCCCCACAAGCCCTGCTGCGCATGCTCGCTCCGTGACCCCAGCTTGAGGTGACTGCCCGAACCCAGACGGGGGCCCCAGGCACGGAGGCTGAGGGACCTGCCGCGGCTCGGTCTCCGGAGAGGGAGGGCCCCGCTGCCGTCGCCGCCCGGCCGGTGCCCGGTGAGGACGGGCCCCAGCGGATCGGGGAGGGTCTCGGGTCCCTGCCGGGCTCCTCTGGGGATCCCCAAGGGCTGCTGATGCTGGGGGGTGCCCCCCAGCTCTGCATATCAGCGCTCAGGCCGCCTCCTTGTCCTTCACCAGCGATTCAGCTCTTCTCCTCGCTCGTCCTTCCCCAACCCACCCTACCCCAGGACTGAGCCCTCACACCCCAAGTCAGGGAGCCCCACATTGGTCTGACTTTCCTTGACCGTGTCCGCCCCGCCCAGTACTGCCCCCGCCCTGCACCCATCCCCAGTCCTGTCCCATCCTTGTGGCTCTAGAGATGCTCGCAGGGATGGCAGTTGGAGGTCTGAGATGTTGGGGCGGGGGAGGCACTCCGGAGGCTTAGGAGGTGGCGGTAATGATGCGAGAGGAGAGAGGCGGGGAGCAGGGGCCATTTGGGCGCAGCATAGACAGGTCTTAGGACAAATTGCAGTGGGTAAGGAGGAGTAAAAGTAACTAAGATTCCAAGCCATGGTGATTAGGGTAAGGAGGTGCCATTACATGAAATTCCCACTTTGGGGAAGCTGTTCCCTGCACACTATAGAGTAGCAGTTCTTGACCCATTCTGGGTCTTACTGCTGCTTTGAAAATCTCTCTGTAAGGATGTGTACCTGCATATCTAAGTGGGTCCATCATCCCACCAGCAGCCCTCCAAGAACCACATGGGACAGCGATTATAGAAGGGGCATCTGTCAGTATCATTGGTAACTTGAAGACTTCACCCTTGCCTGCCTGCCTGCCTGCCTGCTCTTGAGAGCCCCTGCGAAGTTCACCACTACTCCCATTACATAGGTGAAACAAGCCCAGAGAGTGTAAGGGGTTGGCCTCTTAGCTGAGAATGCAGGTGTTGGTGGACATTGATGGTATTTCTCTCCCATACATATGAAGGTAATGGTAATTCTGTTAATCCATCATCAGTTTCCAGGCAATGATCCTGGCTTTCTTTTTTTTTTTTTTTTTTGGCCACGGCATTTGTGGGATTTTAGTTCCCCAATCAGGGATCGAACCTGCGCCCTCAGCAGTGAGAGCAGGGAGTTCTAACCACTGGACCGCCAGGTAATTCCCATGATCCTGGCTTTCAGAACCTCACCATCAAGGGATTGGACCTCGTATTAGTTACCTACTGCTGCCATAACAAATTACCACAAATTTAGTGGATTAAAACAACACAGCTTTGTAAAAGTCATGCAGTGCTGGAGGTCAGAGGTCTGACATGGGACTCACTGGGTTAAAATCAAGGTGTGGGCAGGGCTGTAACCCTTCCAGGGGACTCTAGGAGAGACAGTCTGTTTCTTTGTCTTTTCTAGAGGCCTCCAGCATTCCTTGGCTCATATCCCCCTCCCTCCACCTTCAATGCCAGCAACATCGAATCTCTCCTCTCGCTGACCCTGCCTCCATCATCACACCACTTTTTCTGACTCTTTTACCTGCGTTTCCTGCTTTTTAGGATCATTGTGATTGTGATGTAACCACCTGGACAATCCAAGATAATCTCCTAGTTTAGTAACCTTCATGCCATCTGCAAACTTAATTCCCCCTTTGCCATGTAAGGTAACATATTTACAGGTTCCAGGGATCAGGACCTAGACAGCTTTAGCGATGGGCAGCGGGGAGGCATTATTCTGCCTCCCAAGGTGTCTAAGAGGCTCCTGCCAGTTCTTAACATTGTGTGGTTTGGGGTTTACACTGAGCCATCTTACAATATCATGACAGCTGGCTAGGGTAAATGGGTACTGGAGACCCATAGCAATATCAAACCATCCGACTGGGGATGCAGGTGGAGGGTGTAAAGTGAGTGAAGTAAGGTAAACTATTAAGCCTTTTGATCTTTTTAATTCATTTCTGCTTCACTTCTAAAAATTCTGTTAATTCAATGAACTTTTATTGAGTAAAAAGTTAATTTTCAAAATAGATGTTTTAGGCTTAAAATAGCTGCCTGTCAACTCTTCCATTCACATCTCAAAAATAAATTGCTAGAAGGTTAGGGATGAATCCAGAAGAGAGACTGATCCAGCCTGAGGAACTGTCCACCCCTGTACATGGAGTGGTGGAAAAACAGTTCAGCTATGAACTAGAAATTAGAAACTTCTTAAACAGAGGGCCCATGGCATCAACCATGTTTCACAAAGTATCAGAATCAAATAGGGTACTGGTAAAAAAAAAAAAAAAAAAATGTAGATTCTCAGGTCCCTCTCCAGACCCACTGAGAAAGAAGTCTGGGGGTGGAGGAGTCCAGAACTGTGCATTTTTAACAAGAATTCTGGGTGATTCTTAGGTATCATGAAGTGGGGAAACCACTGATTATAGACTTAATTTCTCTTTTCTCAATACATAAGTTTTATTGAGATAATTTACATACCATGCAATTAACTCACTCACAATGTACAATTCAATGGCTTTTAGTAAATTCACCAAGTTGTGCAGCCATCACCACAATCAGTTTTAGAACTTTTTCATCACCCCAGAAACCCCATGCATACTAGAATTCACTCCTCACTCTTCTGGTCCCCATCCCTCCCACCCCCAGCCCTAGACAATCACAAATCTACTTTCTGTCTCTATGGATTTTTCTACTCTATAGATTTTCTATAGACTCCAGGTCATTTTATAGAAATGGAGTGTATAATATGTGATGTTTCATGACTGGCTTCTTTCACTTAGCTAATCTTTCCAAGGTTCACCCATGTCGTGGCATGAATTTTTTTAATTATCAAAAAATATTCCATTGTGTGGATACATCACATTTATTCATTTATCTGTTGATAGATATTTGGGCTGTTTCACTTTTTGGCATCTATGAATAATGCTGCTGCAAATATTCATGTACAAGTTTTTATGTAGACATCAGTTTCCATTTCTCTTGGGGATACACTTAGGAGTGGAATTGCTGGATCATATGGTAATTCTATGTTTAACCTTTTGAGAAATCATCAGACTGTTTTCCAAAGTGGCTGCACTATTTACATCCCCAGCAGCAGGGTATGAGGGTTCCATTTTCTCCTCATCCTCACCAACACTTGTTATTGTCTGGTTTTTTTGTTTTGTTTTATTAGATCCATTCTAGTAGTGTGAAATAGTATCTCATTATAGTTTGATCTGCATTTGCCTCATGACTAATGATGTTGAACATCTTGTGCTTACTGGCCACTTGTATATTTTCTTTGGAGAAAGGCCTATTCAGATCCTTTGCCCATTTTAAAAATTGAGTTATTTGTCTTTTTATTACTGAGTTATGTGTTCTTTATAAATTCTAGATACAAGTCCCTTATCAGATGTATGATCTGCAAAAATGTTCTCCCATCCTATGGGCTGCCTTTTAATTCTCTTGATGGTGTCCTTTGACTCACAAAAGTTTTAAATTTTGATGAAGTCAAATTTTTGTGTTTCTTTTTTGGTTACCTGTACTTTTAGTGTTGTACTGAAGAAAGCTTTGCCTAATCCAAGGTCAGGAAGATTTACTCGTTTCTTATTTTTTTTAAGAGTTTTATCACTAGCTCTCATAATTAAGCCTATGGTCATTTAGAGTTAATTATTTTTATGATGTGAGAAAGGGGTCCAACCACCTGGAGTTTCATCCCTGGACCACAGAGGTGTGGGCTGCTGGCCAGGGTTGTACACCAGGCCAGTCAGGGTGTGGGGGCAGGGTCCTGTGGGTGGGGCTTCCCACCATAACCCTTTCCTGCCCAGAGTGGTTCTCTGGGTCGGGGTGGGGGGGGGTAGGCAGTGTCTTTTCTGCTGGGCCCCATGTCCCCCCAGGTCCCAGGTACCACCATGTTGCCTGCCCTGTGGGGCAGGATGGGCAGAGCTGGGAAGGACCACATGGGAGGAGTAGGGGTTAGCTTATCCAGGGGCTGGACCAGGGACAGGAGGGATAATGAGACATCAATCCCAGGGGTGCCTGTGGTCAGGTGACTTGCTACCAGGAAGCATTTACCTGAGGCTACACCCCCTGGAGGTGGGGGTCCTCCTCTGTCGCAGTTGGGAGGTCTCTGCTTTCGTGTCTAGTTGTCAGGTCTCTGCTTTCATGTCTAGTTGACTGAGAAGGGGAGCTTGCAGGGGGCAAGGCACCCCAACCATGCACTGGCCTTGCACCTCAGGCTCCTCTCATGGATGAAGGGGTCTTCGAAGACTTTGGGGTGCGGGGCATGGACACCTCAAGCCATGTGCATTGGAGGGGCCCAGAGAAACACAACTAAAAGCCAGGTTGGAGAAACAGGTCTAGGGGGCCAAGTAAGAGTGTACGGGCCTCGGTGCTGCCTGAGTCCTGGACAGGGAGGGTGAGATGTCTGCCAAGGCGGCAATCTTGTTTCTGGGCTAAACTGGAAACTGAGAAAGACCCCGCCATCTGCCCACCACCCAATCACCCCCAACAGACAAAACAGCTAGCCCACACTGATGCCCCAGAGCCCCGGTCTCCAGGCCAGCGCTGCCCCTGTCATCCATTTTTTTCTTTTCTTTTCTTTTTTTTTTTGGCCATGCCATGTGCCTTGTGGGATCTTAGTTCCCTGACCAG
This sequence comes from Monodon monoceros, assembly GCF_005190385.1. Taxonomy (NCBI): domain Eukaryota; kingdom Metazoa; phylum Chordata; class Mammalia; order Artiodactyla; family Monodontidae; genus Monodon; species Monodon monoceros. The sequence continues at coordinate 50,738,978 of NW_021703769.1, forward strand.
ACATTGAACCCGGGCCCCCCGCAGTGAAAGTGCAGAGTCCTAATCATTGGACCACCAGGGAATTCCCTGTCATCCATCCTTTCTGCTTCTCCAGACCAGAAGCCAGGGAGCCCTCAGTGACCACGGATTCTCTGGACACCTCCACAGCCCTGTCCCCACTCAGCTGAGGCAGAGCCAGCACCAGCTCAGACACAAGGTCACTGCCCTCGTGGGGTCCTAGTGTCCCCTAGCACTGGGTGCCCTGGGGCCTCTGGCCTGGGATGGGGGCTGGATCTAGTTGTAAATCTGGAGAGCTCTGCCTCCCAGGGCCCAGCCCATGTTCCTGGTGACACAGTGTCAGGGTGAAGGGCACCGGGCATTCTGGGAGTATCAGTGACCTGAGCTCATGTCCCCAAAGTACTTTTCCCTGAAGACTGGTGCTCAGGAAGATGAGTGTCCATTATCCTGGACAAGGTACCCCAGGTGCTGTACGGGCGGGCTCTGGACCCACCTCGACTGGACTCCCAGCTCTGCCTTCATGGCTGCATGCCTCAGTGTCCTCATCTGTAACCTGGGTCAATGAGAAAGATCAACTTTCATAACATGGGGGGGCTGAAGGTTAAGTGGAAACACCTGTGGAAGCACTTCACCCCGTGCTCAGCACCTGTGGGCCTGGATTCCTAGTAACTCAGCTGTCAGCACCTTGGTCACCCCAGTAACCCCTTGAGAGCCCTGTTTTGGGCACATTTTGTAGATGGGAAAGTGAGGTTTGGCTGGGGGAGGTGACGGACCCAAGGCTACCAAGAGAGCAGAAGCACCAGCCCAGGGTTCTCTGGCTCCATTCAGGTCCTTTCCCGGGGGCACCGAGGCAGCCCCATCTGCCCCAACCTCCAGCCCAGATTCTTCCTGAACCCAGGCCTAAGGGCACCTCCACTAATGAGATTTTGCCTCCTGCCTTAGGACAGAGCTCTTGAACTGCTGGGTTCCTTCCAGGGAGGTGGAGGAGAAATCCATCTGCTGGGGCCTGAGCGTGGCCTGGGGGCCAGGCCATCGGTCCCGGAATGCCCCTGCCCGAGCCCAGTGAGCAGGAGGGCGAGAGCGTGAAGGCCGGCCAGGAGCCCTCCCCTGAGTCCCCTGAGCCGGGCACAGATGTCGTCCCCGCAGCCCCCAGGAAGCCCAGAAAGTTCTCCAAACTGGTGCTGCTGACGGCCTCCAAGGACAGTGCCAAAGTGGCGGGGGCCAAGCGCAAAGGAGTGCACTGCATCATGTCCCTGGGGGTGCCCGGCCCCGCCACCCTTGCCAAAGCCCTCCTCAAGATCCATCCCGAGGCTCAGCGGGCCATCGAGGCCGCCCCCCAGGAGCCTGAGCAAAAACGCAGCAAGCTGGACACAGGTGAGGCCCCAGCCCAGCGAGCAGGGCGGGAGCAATACCTTCCTGGGGCCGAAGTCCCCTGTCACCTGGGCAGCCAGGGGGACAGCAGGCTTGGCTGGCTCAGGGGAGTATGTGTGTGCTGTGAACATTTCTGCGTGCATCTGTCTACATTATCTCAGTGTGAATCTCTGCGTGTCTATAGGCCTCCGTGTGTGTGTGTGTGTGTGTGTGTGTGTGTGTGCGTGTGTGTGTGTGCGTGTGTTTCTCTAAGGTTCTGTCTCCCTATGTGTGTATTTGCCTAGGAGAGTAAGTTTGTGTGGGTTCTTATATGTCTGTGTTCCTGGGCCTATTTCTCTCCGTGTCTACTCTTATGTGTTTTTCATGAGATAGGGGCATCCCCAGCCACAAGCCTAGAGTTCTCAGGGGACCTGAGGGACCCCTCAGGCTCCATTGCCTGCTGGAGTCAGGGACCCCAGAGCCTGGAGGCCCCTCTGCAGTGGGCCTGGCTCACCCTTGAGCCCTTCCACCAGCCTGTTCTGCTCCAAGCGCCTCCTCATGTCCACCTGCCTCTGCCCAGTGCAGAGAGGGTTCTGTCCTCAGTACCTGTGTGGAGGCAGGGCTCAGAAGGGCCAAGTCACCACCCTGAGGCCACCAGCTAGCTCACTGCAAAGGATGGGGGGGGCCCCCTCTGGCTCAGAGCCCATTCTTCCAGCTGAGCTGGATGGGACAGGCCATTTCTACCCCAACTGAGACCTCTGCTCACTTCTCAGATCAGGCAGGCTCTGGGGCCATATGGACCCCACCCCATATGGCACCTTTGTGAGAATCAGGACAAAGTCACCCTTCCTCAGATGGAGAGATGAAGAGCGGAACAAGGGCTGCAGCTTGGCCCCATGGGCTCCCCTGGGCAGGTGCTCATGGGCAGTCAACACCTCTCAACCTGCCTCTCTGTCTTTACCTCCAGACCTGTCCACGGCCCTCCCCACCTCCTGCCCCGTCCTGGGCCAGGCAGCGGGGAGGGAGCAGCAGCTTCCTGATGCTCAGCCCAGATTTGGCCCAAAGTTTCCTGGAAACAGCCTCTGTGTCCCTGGGCCAGTGGCCTTTGGGAGCATGTCTCTGGAGTCAGCAATCCCTGCCCCTGCTCTGGCAGCTGGGAACCCCAGGTTTGCCCCCCACCCCTTCCCCCTTTTCCTTTGACAACAGCCTGACCCATCCCCTTCTCTTCCAGACGGAAAAGAAGATGGAAGGTTGGCAGGACAGCCTGCCCCCAGTCCCTTGGTGGATGGGGAGGAGTCCACCATGGGCCCCATCGTGTCCAGGGAGGACCTGTAGCCCTGACAACTGAGGGTGCATCCTGGCTGGGTCAGTGAACTTGGCTGCAACTTCTACACGTTCCACTGCGCTCCTGTCTGCGGCCCAGCCGCTGACTGATTTTCACTTTCAACATTGTAATCTTTTTCTGATCAAGCATAATTTACTTTTGTAAGCAGAAAAAAAAAATTAAAAAGAGAATAAAAGAAGCTGTACACTAGATCCCACCACGGGTAGGTTTTTAAAATTCCATGATTCTGGGTCCTTTGAGGTCCCAGCTCCAATCCCCACCCCCCTGCTCCTGGGCCTCCCCAACCCCCACCAGCCCTTACCTGGCCCTGCTCCAGGGCTTCCTGGCCTGGGCCATCTCTCAGGCCCAGGAGGGCTCTCCAGCGGCCTCCATCCCCCAGGGCCTCCTCAGCCTGGAAAACCCGACCACTGACTCAGAGACTAGGTGGAGTCTCTGAGGTTTCCACTTTCTGCTGCCTTTGGTGTCCAGCCCTGAACCCCTGGGAAGCCAATCCTGCCCCTCCCTGGCTCTCCTTCCAGGGCCAGTTCCCAGGAGGCCTCAGCCTGCTTCTTCCTGCTGGACCCTCATAAAGGCCACCTCCTCCAGGGAGCCACACAGGACTGACAGCCCCTGTGCACAGGGGCCCTGATGTCCATGGCAGCCCAAGGTTCTGCTGAGGAGGTGAACCTGCGGTGTGAGGGGGCACGCCTGACAGAAGTGTATTGTGCCCCTGCCATGTTCCTTCTGGGTGGTTTGGGGGCTGAGGGAGATTCCTGGGAGCCTGAGCCCCTCCTCAGGTCCCCTGGGTGCTGCCCTGCTGGAGGGAAAGATGAAGAAACACTGTTCCCCTCCTTCAACCATAAGTCGGGGTCCCCTGAGAAAAGGCATCGGCCTCAAGTTGCTTCAGCCCACGTGGTCCTCATCATTTGAAAACTGCCTTTGGGCAAAAGGAAATGGATTATTTTTTAAAAGTAGAGTTTAGAGGACTTATGTTTTCAAACATTTTCCAAATTTAATCAGTATCTGTTGACTCCCTCTTGGGAAAAGTGAGTTACGCAGCACATCCGCAGCGCCCAACTCTCCGTTTTGCTGTTATTTTTACAGCATGGTTGTCTGTAACAATTATATTCTGTAACCATAACTTGAAAAGTTGTTTTGTCTGAATTCTATATTTAAATAGATTCCCATCCCCCACAAGATTTCTCCTTTCCTGAGGCTCTGAGTCATCCTGGAGGGCTGGTTCTGTCAGTTGAGGAGACCGCCTGAGGGCTTGCTCTGGTTTAACATTTGGTGGTGGAGGAGGCATGGAGTAGAGGAGTTGGGGAGAGGGGCTGGCCAGCCTTGACCCCTGCCACTCATCCTGGACTCCAGGCAGTCCTGGCCTGGGCAGGGTCACTGCGGGCGTCCACTCCCCTGCATTTTGCTGTGGCACCATCGACCCCTTCTGCAGCTGCCATGGGAGCCTGGGGCAGGGGTGGCACTTGGGTCCCCAGTGAGGGGCCCTGGTTGACTAGGTGGCCCCTGGAGGCTGGGTGGGGGCACAGGAAGGGTGCACCTCCCTCCGGGGGCTCAAGCGGCCTGTGGTGCCTGTCATTTGCCAGGAGGGTGGGAAGCCACTGCCAAGCCAGGCAGGGAGCTCATACACTGGATCCGGAGGTGTTAAGCTTTTCTTATTTTTTAAATTTTGAAACATTTCAAACTCCCATAAAAGTTGAAGGAACATGCAGGCAACACCACATATCCCTCACCTAGATTCACCCTCCCTCTCCCTCCTAGTCCTGCCGATTTCTTGCCTCATCACTTCTTGAGGACCTTAATGTCTGCCCAGGGCAGGGTACACAGGACCTAGTGGTAAACAGGTCACAACCCCAGCCTCCCAGAGGTAGACAGGAGACACAGGACATCCTGCTGATGAGTCCATGAAATCTGGGGCTAAGGGCTGCCCAGGAGAGGACCAGGAGCTCCTCAGCATATGACAGGTGCCTGAGGAAGCCCCGTGGAGGGAGCTGAAAGGTGAAGAGGGCGGGCTTAGGAGGAGTGAGCCCAGACGGAGTAGGACAGGAAGGCCACGAGGCAGGAATGGTTGGCAGAGGCTACTGGCCCAGGGCCTTGAGGCCACAGGTAGGTTCCAGGCTCATCACGGGTAGTAGGAGGTTGGGACGGATTTATGCAGAGGAGGAATGTGGTCAGTGTCGTTTTACAAAACTCCCTTGGTGCCCTGAGGAGAACAGACTGGAGGGGGTCCCAAGTGGGAGCGGAGAGGCCGGTGAGGGCACCACCACAGCCCGGGGGAAAGAAAAGGGAGGGGAGATGGGAGATGCTAGAAGGGGACTGAGAAGGGCTCAGTGAAGGCCTCTTTTGGGGGACAGTGTTTGAGGGAAGACTGGCCTGCCCAGTCCGGGATGACAGTGCCATCCACCAGGAGGAGAATCCAAGAGGAGAAGGCAGCTGGGGGCAAGTGGCCTTCCAGTTCACACAGTTGGCATCCTGCTGGACGGGTGTGTTCCTGTCGGTCAAGAGTGGTTCCCACCAGTGTCAACGGAGCAGAAATCCCTCAGAAGTGGCAGATTGATACCAGTTCTGAGTCTCTGCACTCAGTGAGTGGTTGGGTGGGGGCATTAATTATGATGGGGATAAAAAGTAAATAGGATGACTACTGTACACTTATTTTTTAAATATTTATTTACTTGGCTGCACCGGGTCTTAGTTGCAGCACATGGGCTCCTTAGTTGTGGCATGAATGTGGGATCTAGTTCCCCAACCAGGGATAGAATCCGGGCTCCCTGCGTTGGGAGCGCAGCGTCTTATCCACTACGCCACCAGGGAAGTCCCTACACTTACTTTTTAAAAATATCTTGCATTGGTCTTTCCTTCAGGCTAAAAAACAAACAAAAAGTAATTCATGGTCATGAAAATTAACAGAAAATATTGATTATGAAAAAATATTACAAAATCTACAATAATTCCACCATCTAGAGATAAGTCTATGATAAATATTTTTTATATTCAGCAAATTGGGGTGATAAAGTGCCTTTTTTTTTTTTTTTTTTTTTGCCGCACTGCGTGGCTTGCGGGATTTTAGTTCTCGACCAGGGATCAAACCCCGACCCCGGCAGTGAAAGCACGGAGTCCTAACCACTGGACCACCAGAGAATTCCCTATTTTTTTCTTAATGTATTACAAATGTCTCTCCAGCGTCCATTTTACAACGTACCACTACAGGGGTGGATCATTTATCCAACCAGTCCTGATTGTTGGACGTATCCGTTGTTTCCAGGTTGGTAACAATCCTTTCAAAAGCCTTGGGTGAGATTCCTGCACACGGGTTGGACACAGCCACCATCATTCCACCCGCGGCCCGTGAATACCCGGCTCTCAGGCATCCTTGCAAACATCCGGTAATATCATTAAGAAGAAAATATTTAAAAAAAGAAGAAGAAGAAAATATTGATAACGCCCCCCACTTCATCTTGTGTGCACAACCTCTGCGTGCTTTTTCCTGGGGGTTGCATTTTCCTTGGTTAGCTTGGAGAGCTGGTCCAGGCACGCCCCCGTTCCCCCAGCCGCCGCCAGGCTCAGTGCGGCTGATTCTCCTGGAGGCCGGGAGGAGGCGCGCGCGGACGCCGTCAGGCCCAGCAGATTCCGGACGCCCACCCAGGCCTTTTGAGGCCCGGGCACCGGCTCTAACTTGCCTTCTGCAGGGGCCAGGGATGATTCCTCAGTGACAATCCGGCAGATGGCCGGCTATCCGAAGAACGCGGGTGAGATCCGTACTCCTCGTCATCCTCAGACACTCCAACACAAGTCGCAGCCTCTCCTGCTCCCTGTCTGATTGCCCCACAGCAAGTACCTCTTCTAAGAGCCCATGTGACTCATTGTTTATTATTATCTATTGCTTCTCCCCAACCCACCCCCCATAACGTAAGCTCAACGCCACCACGGCAGGGGTCTTTGTGGACTTGGGCTCCTAAGGTGCCCAGGGTGGAGACCTGGCAGGGGAGCGGGCGGAGAGGCGCAGGGTGCGGATGGGGTACGGCACTCGGAGCCCAGGCAGGGGCAGAGGTGCGGGGACCCAGAGCGCGCAGTCGGAGTTGGGCGGAGCGTAGGTGCGAGAGGAAGGCGCGGAGGATGAGGCAGTGGGAGGCGGAGGACTGAAAGCAAGGATGGGAAAGGGGGCGGGAGAACGCGGGAAGGAGGGGATTCGACGGAGGATGCGGAGAACGTGGAAATGCGGAGCGGGCGGGGGACCAGGGCAGGAGGGCCCCATGGGACCTGGACCTGCACCTGCCTGGAGCCCAGGGGCAGGGGGGCGGCGGGGACTTCCAGCAGCAGCTTTAGAGCGAGAGGAGGAAGGCGGAGGGAAGGGGTGTCAGGGTAGTGGCGTTTTCTAGAGAGGAGCAGCGTCTTCACTCTGCCAACTGGGAGACTGGGGGCTCCGGCTGGGCAAAGGAGGGCGGGCGCAGGGAGGAGTCCGCGGGGCTGCGGAGGGTCGCGGTGAGCGGAGGGCCCGGGGCGCCCTGCAGGAGGGGAGGCGGGGGCGTCGTCGCGCCTGGGCAGGCGAGAGGCAGGGCGGGTGTCCGCTCGGAGGATGCTGGGCCGCTCCGGTCGCCACCCGCCAAGTGTCCAGGAAAGCAGCCCCCAGGCCCCGCAGCTCCCCGCGCCAGAACAATCCCGGTCCCCACCGCGCAGGGTGATCAGAGAATAAGTGTGCAGTGATTGTGCGCTGTGAGAGGGGGCTGGACCGATGGGCGAGGGCTGGATAGATGGGCAAGGGTTGGACCAGTGCAGAAAAAGATGCTTTCCCCGCACGGAATCCCCTCAAAGGGGCAGATTTTCTTTTTCTGACGTTTTATTTTGACATAATTTCACACCTACAGAAAAACTGCAAGTGTACAAAGCATGCCTATATACTTTTCACCCAGGTTCCCCAAAAGTTAGGAATGAAGCCAGCCACAGCAGCAATAGTGAAATTTAGAAACGTGTCCACAACTGCTGAGCCCGCGTGCCGCAACTACTGAAGCCCACGCTCCTAGAGCCCGTGTTCCACAACAAGAGAAGCCACCACGATGGGAAGCCCGCACACCACAATGAAGCGTGACCCTCACTCGCCACAACTAGAGAAAGCCCTTACGCAGCAACGAAGACCCAACGCAGCCAAAACTAAATTAATTAATTAAAAAAATGCTTAAAAAGTTTTTTTCTTCAAATTGAGTTGGAGGATTCTTCTGGTTAGAAATTCTATATCAGATCATGTGATCTGAAAAACGTTTAAATGTTTTCCCTGAATTTATATGATGTATTATGATGGAAAAAAATGAGATCTGGGCATCTTATAAAATACATTTGCCTATAAAAAAAGAAACTAGTGTCTAATAGGAAAATAACTAAACTATGTAGCCAGCCATATGTAAATACGGTTATAATATGGGGGCGGTGAGTTTTACAATATACAGTTAGGTGGAAAAAGCAGGAATACTTGAAAATAATTGCCATGGAGTGTGTTTGCAATGATGTAAAATTTAAAAGAAGATTCATTTTCAAAAAGATTGACAAGAAAGATGACAACTGGAAACTCAAGGGACCCAAAACGAAAGGGAAAGAACGAAGTTGGAGAATTCACACTCTCTGATTTCAAAACTTACTGCAAACCAACAGTAATTGAGTCAATGTAGTGCTGGCACAAAATAAACACAGACCCATGGATAGAATTGAGAGTCCAGAAATAAACCCTCACATTTGTGGTTAACTGTTTTTCAACAGGGGAGCCAAAATAATCACAGAGAGGAATTAACAGTCTTTTCAACAAATGGCACAACTCAGATATCCATATGCAAAAGAATGAAATCAGAGCCCTACTTTGCCCATAAAAACAAACAAACAAACAAACAACTCAAAATGGGTCTAAGTCCAAAATGTAAGAACTAAACTATAAAACTTTTTAGAATACATACAGGTAAATCTTTGTGAACTTGGATTAGGCAGTGGTTTCTTAGATGTGGCATCAAAAGCACAAGCAACAAAAGAAAAAACAGATAAATTGGACATCATCAAAATTAAGAACTTTTGTGCTTCAAAGGACACCATCTTAACTGGGAACAATAAAGTGAAAAGATAACCCACAGAATGGGAGAAAGATTTTGTAAATCATATATCTGACAACGGAAGTGTATCTAGAATATAAATATAAAGAATTTTTAGGCTTAATAATAAAATGACAACTCAATTTTAAAATGGGCAAAGGATCTGAATAGACATTTCTCCAAAGAAGATAGGCAAATGTCAAATAAGCACTTGAGAAGAGGATCAACATCATTAGCTATCAGGGAAATGCAAATCAAAACCACAATGAAAAGCCACTTCATATCCATTAGCATGGTTGTAATCAGAAAGACAGATAATAACAACTGTTGACAGGGATGTGGAGAAATTGGAACCCTCACACACTGCTGGTGGGAATGTAAAATGGAGTAGACCCTGTGGAAGACAATCTAGCAATTCCTCAAACGGTTAAACATCCACCCAGCAAATCCAATTCCAGGTGTATACCCAAAAGAATTGAAAACATCTGTCCACACAAATTTGCACATAATGTTCACAGAAGCATTAGTCATAGTAGCCAAAAAGTGGAAACAATGCAAACGTCAGTCAACAGATGAATGGATAAACAAATTGGGGTATATCCATACAGTGCAATACTATTTGACGATAAAAAGAATGAAATACTACTGGCATGCTACAACATGGATGGACTCTGAAAACACTAGGCTAAGTGAAAGAAGCCACACACAAAAGATATATGATTGTATGATTCCATTTAAATAAAATGTCCAGAATATGCAAATCTATAGAGACAGAAAGATTAATAGTTGCTTAGTGTGGGAGGATGGGGGACTTGGGGGTGATCGCTAAAGGTTTCTTTTGGAGTGATGAAATTGTTCTAAAACTGAGTGTGGTGATGTCCGCATCTCTGTGAATCTATTAAAAACCATTCAATTGGTACACTTTAAATGGGTGAACTGTATGGTATGTGAGTTATATCCAATAAATCTGTTACCAAAAGATACAATAATAAACCCTTTATGTGTTAGCATAACATATTTTTATGAAAATCACTATATTTTCCAAATCAAAGAAATTTTATAAGAATGGCGTTGTTCTTTTTTTTTTTTTTTTTTGCAAATCTCTTTAATGTAGGCTTAATGGAGGACTACAGGTTCTCATCTGTGCTTTGGCATTCAACCTGTTACACGTCATGTAACCTTTGGAATATCCCACAGGGACTTCCAGGAACCCCAGACTACACTTTGAGGACCATTTGCCTACTGTAAAATTCATATTTTTCCTCTTGTAATTAATAAATGTATTGTGGGGAAATATGTACTTTGGGAATATGTAAATACTAGTTCCTTGTTAAACTTCCACCCTCCGGTCTTAGCGGCCATTGATAATTTTTGCCCGAATCAATTATTACTTACGATGGTCGCCAAAGGGTGATTTTCCGCATCCTTCCTTCTGCATCTATTAGTTGGCATTCTACTGTAAGAGCTTTCCCATCTCCCCATTTACTTACTTACATCACTATCGATCATGGCTTCTTATTTTACTCAGTTATAATCTGTTATTATCATTATTTAGTTTGAATCAAATTGACCCAGCTTTGGGGTAGGTCATTTTAAAGTTTCTGTGAAGTCCATAGGAAATTTCCTTCTGCTGGCTAACGAAAGTGACGGGCCTAATGATGCATTTAAATGACCGCTTCCGTAGTAAGTCAGAAAGAGAAAAACAAATATCGTATATTAACGCATATACGTGGAACCTAGAAAAATGGCACAGATGAAACGGTTTGCCCGGCAGAAATAGAGACATAGATGTCGAGAACAAACGTATGGACACCAAGGGGAGGAAGTGGCAGAGGGGTGGTGGAGTGGTGGTGGTGAGATGAATTGGGAGATTGGGATTGACATATATACACTAATATGTATAAAACAGATAACTAATAAGAACCTGCTGTATAAAAAATAAATAAAATTAAAAAAAAATTTTAAATGACCGCTTCCGGGTTTCCCTGGTGGCGCAGTGGTTGAGGGTCCGCCTGCCGATGCAGGGGACACGGGTTCGTGCCCCGGTCCGGAAAGATCCCACATGCCGCGGAGCGGCTAGGCTCGTGAGCCATGGCTGCTGAGCCTGTACGTCCGGAGCCTATGCTCCGCAACGGGAGAGGCCACAACAGTGAGAGGCCCGCGTACCGTAAAAAAAAAAAAAAAAGACCGCTTCCGATCAGTGAGCTCAGACTCAAATCCTGGATCAGGTTTGGGGTTCTCAAGCCCCCCAAATCTCTTCTTCTCTGAGGGTCCACCGCCCCGGAGGCCACCCCCCCGCCCCCGCCCCCGCCCCCGCCCCCGCCGTCCAAGCCTCAGGTCAGATCAAAGCTCGGTCCCCGGCTGCCGCAGCCCAATCCTGGGCTTGCCCCGCCTCTTTCGCCAGCCCTGGCCCCGCCTCCCAGCGCCGATTGGTCCGGCCGCCAGCTAGGCACCGCGCACGGAAGACCCGGAGAAGTGGTGTTTGCCCAAAGAATGGGCTCCCCGAGGACCCGCTGCGCATGCTTGCTAGGAACTCTCTAGTGCGCTCCTAGAGGCTGGCTACCCCGCGGGGCGGTGCGCGCTCCCTACGGCCAGCGGGGCGGCGCGCGCGGCACGGAGCTCGCTCCCGAGAGGGCAGGTGGGGGCGGGGAGTGGGCACCCGGGTTGCGGTGGCTGGAGGGGCCTGGGCCGCGAGGTCGGCGCCTGTGGCTGCGGCGGCCCGAGGCCAGAGGACCCGCCGCGGCTCGGTCTCCGGAGAGGGAGGGCCCCGCTGCCGTCGCCGCCCGGCCGGTGCCCGGTGAGGACGGGCCCCAGCGGGTCAGGGAGGGTCTCGGGTCACTCGGCGTGGCCGCGCCCCCAGCCGGGCTCTCCCGGGGGTCCCCAGGACTGCTGATGCTGCGGAGGGGGGTGTCCCCGGACTCTGCGTCTCGGCGCTCAGGCCGCCTCCTTGTCCTTCACCTGCAATTCGCAGCCTCCTTTCTCCTCGCTCCTCCTCACCCCCCTCCACCCACCCGACCCCGGGACTGAGCCCTCACACCCCAAGTCAGGGAGCCCCACATGGGTTTGCCTTTCCTTTACCGTGTCCGCCCCACCCAGTACTGCCCCCGCCCTGGCATTCACCCCAGCCCCATCCAGTCTTTGTGCCTCTGGAGGTCCCAGTGACCTTGCACTTTTTGCTGTTGTTACACCTGCTTCCACTCCTGCATACCTAGATTACCTGTTGGGGCTTTCAAACTTTTTTGACTCAACCTACAGTGAGAAATATATTTTACACGCCTGTAGATGCAGATTACTGAGCGATAAGTTTAAAGGGAGATTTTTACCCCAACCTCACATGACGCAGCCAGATCTACTCTACGTGGGTTCTAATTCCAACCTATCCTATCCTGTCCTGTCCTGTCCTATTCTATTCTATTCTGTTCTGTTCTTTCCATTCCAAAAGTCTGTTGCTAACCCATTAAACTGATTTCAGGACCTAATGAATCTGCACAGTTTGAAGCCCTTGCTTTAACGACCAGTCTTTTACTTCCGTTACCCCTTACCTTTGGAGGATGCAGAGGTCCAATAACAGATAATCACGTGTAAACTTAAATTCCAAAGAAAGGGTATATTTTTATTATTTTGACATTAATGCTTTTCGGGGCCAAAATCATCTCCAGGACTTGGTGCGATTCAGGCAGGTTTACCTTGTTCCTCTTCCCAAAAGCTCCTAGTTGGACTTGGGGAAGAGTTCGTATGTGGAGGCTAGATTATAGAGCGTTTATAATGGAGACGGACGCTACTTTTATTGGAGAGGGAAATGTTTCAGCTTTAGGAACTCAGCACTGCGTAGGGAGAATCGGAACAGCTGGATGCCGGGCAGAAAAGCCATTTAGGAGGTGGTGGGTATCAAAGCCTTGAGGTAATGTGGGGTGGGAAGGCGTGGAAGATGGTGTGACCAGGTGCCCAGAGATGTGAGGACGAATTAGGCCTGATATGGGAGGCATGGAAATAGCCACGATTGTGCTCTAGGGGCGTTGGGGGATCTGGGGCTGGGAGTACTATTAGCTGGAATCTCCCTTTCTGTGTCCTCTGCCTCTAGTTGCTTTGGAGCAGTGGTTCTCCAGGGACATGCAGCAATGTTGGTTGTCAGGATTTGGTGGCTGCTACTGGCATCTCACAGGCAGAGGCCAGGGATGCTGCTAAACATCCTTCATTTCACAGGACAACCCCCCACAACAAAGAATTATCTGGTGCAAAATGTCAGTGGTGCCAAGGTTGAGAAGCCCTGCTTTGGAATATAATTTTTATTTTATTTTATTTATTTATTTTTGGCTGCCTTGGGTCTTCATTGCTGCGGGCGGGCTTTCTCTAGTTGTGGTGAGCGGGGGCTACTCTTTGTTGCGGTGCGCGGGCTTCTCATTGCAGTGGCTTCTCTTGTTTTGGAGCACCAGCTCTAGGCACGCGGGTTCAGTAGTTGTGGCTTGCGGGCTCTAGAGCGCAGGCTCAGTAGTTGTGGCGCACGGGCTGAGTTGCTCCGTGGCATGTGGGATCTTCCTGGACCAGGGCTCAAACCCTGTCCCCTGCATTGGCAGGCAGATTCCTAACCACTGCGCCACCAGGAAAGTCCCTGGAATAGAATTCTTAATATTTAGGGAGATCACTGCCACCTTCACCTCTCCCAGGACTAATGCCTGTATGCACACTCAGAGACTTTGCACATAATGGTAGGAGGGTCCCTGAGCCAATCAGTGTGCACCTCTAATTTTCATAGCTTGCTGGGGGTGGGGGGCGGGGCAGCTTTTGGAATCATCCAGGAGCTTTTTCAAACATCAGGATATTCGCTCCTCCCCCTTCCACTATTCAGAACCTCTGCTGGGCCTGGACAAAGTACTCCTTGTTCTTACATGATGATTCACAGTTTATGGAAGAATTTCACATACAGTATCTCATTTGCCACTTTTCCTGTTTCACAGATGAAATCAGCCCAGAGAAGTGATGGGATTTGCCCCAGGTCTCCCACCCAGCAAGTCAGCGCTAACGACGGGTGTTGGCGGACAGTGATGGTGGTTCTCACTCTTGTGTATGAAGGTAATTCTGTTGATCTGCCATCAGCTGCTGAGCGAGGCTCTGCCTTTCAGGATCTTAGGGCTTGGACCCACTGGTGTCTGAGAGGCACCTAACAGTTTGTAATATTGTGTGTGTCTTGGGTGTTGGGTTTATTTGAGCAGGCAGTCTGAGTATTGCACTCAGATTGCTCTGTACCTCAATTTTGGGGGAGGGGAAACAGCATAAGAGAGTGACCAACTGTAAACTGTGAGGCTCTCCTACTTTCCATTTACATCTGCCTGACTTAAAAATATTCTAGCCAACTCAATAAATCTTTACTGAGTAAAAATGGAATGTTATGAAAAAACATATTAGGGCCCAAGTATTTACCTCAAAACAATGATCATCCAAAAATTTAAAAATACATTTAAATCCACCTAGAACAAATATATAAATTTATTGCAAATAGAAGTTTCATAAAATAATGCTCACTTCTGTTACACACAATGCAGATTGGTTATTTCCTATGTAATTTTTGAAATTGCTGCCTGGAACCCAAAGATTATAAGAGCAATGACCAGGGAGATTTGAAAAGCAGAGGCTTAGACCAAAACAAAGAAAATAAAACTCTTTCATACAGATACTAAATGAACACGTGTGTAAGCTTTTACTTAACTCATCAATCAAGGAAGCAGTAAGATCTTACAATCAGTTTGCAGGAGACTCCAAAAAAGATTCTGGAAGACTGTAGATTAGGAATATTGACATGAATGTGCAAATGGAGGCAAAACCAGAGAAGTTACTTACTTATCTGTATTTATTTACATGGCAAGAAAGAGAGAACGTGTCTACAGAATAGAATTATTTTACCTTGTTCCGTTATCTGTGCAGAGCTGCAGAAGTAGCTCAAAGGCAACAACAGGCTAGAATCGTATAACCTGAAAGGCTGTGTTCTAGACAAAACCCAGTTCTCCATTGAAGCACAAATTTTCCCTATGGCCTCATAATCTCAATGAAAGATATTTTTTGCATGAAATAAGGCTGGTCCAGTAAGATTGGGCCTGATTATTTACATAGGTGCGGCAGGCATGCTAATTCACCTCGTAGGCCATCTTGAGTTTGTTTTGCTGGAAGTCTCTGTGAGGAACCTCAGATTGGATTTCTAAAAGTCTGGTATTTGTTATCCCAAGGTACTAAAGCCGTGCCCAACGAGCTTTCTCCCCCAGATTGCACCTGTACTAAAAATTTGGACAAATTCCACTCTTCTTGAGGTCCCCAAAATATCCTAAGGTGTCTGAAACTTGCTAAATTGTTATTAAAGGATCATTTAAAAAGATGCAATCATGACTCTCCCACCGATATAAAATAAACAAATGTTAGTGATTCTGTTTAATGCATTAATGAGGGAACCTGTACAATGTGACAGATTAAACAAGGTAATGTATGTGAAACACTTCATGTGTTGCCCTGCATTAAGAAAACCTCAAATCCTTATTAAGTTGGTCACTTAGCCTCTGGCCACCTAACCTCAAGGGCATCTATTCCAGTGTTTCTCAAAGCCAAGTCCATGATCCACCAGAACCAGGGTCTCAGAGGGTACTTATTAAAAATCCAGATTCTTGAATTTTGCTCCAGACTCACCATCAGAATTTTGGATGGGAAATCCAGGCATCTGATTTTTTTTTTTTAATATCAGAGAAAGGGTTATTGCAGGGCCAAGCAAGGAGAATGGGTGGCTTGTGCTCAAAACCCCCAAACTTCCGATGATTTTCAGGGAAAAGTTTTTATAGGCAAAATTTAGGGTGAGGCTGCAGGGTGTGTGATTTTCTTCTGGTTGGTTGGTGGGGAGGTAACAGGGAGGGGCTCCAGGAATCCTGTGCTCTAAGCATCTACATTTTTACCAAGTGCCCCGAGTAATTCTTATGGAGACCAGAATTACGTATACAAATAATTGAAATAAAGGCTTCATGAAAACTGTACTTAACCCCAGTATATGGGTGCACTCTTTCTGTTCTGTTTTATTTTTCAAGCGCTGCTTTTAAGCAGGTTTCTCAACCTTGACCCTGATGCTATTTTAGACCAAATCCTTCCTGGGGAGAGTGGGGGTGGGGGGCTGCCCTGGGCACTGTGGGATGTTGAGCAGCATCCTTGGCTCCCACCTACCAGATGCCAGTAGCCTGCCCCACCCCCTAGTTATGACAACCAAAAATGTCTCCTGACCTGGCCAGATGTCACCTGGTGGGCAGATCACCGTGACTGAGAACCACCAGTCTTAACCTACTGCGTTGATTCCTATGGGTTGGAATCCTCAAATTAAAAAGAACCATTTTAACTTATATTAAGAGTTTAGGCCCTGAAAACAGACACAGGAGTTTTGAATGCTGACTCTGTCCTTTAGTGGCCTGGCTCTAGGTCACAGGAATCTAAGAGTGAGCCTTAGTTTCCTCCTCTGTGAATGAAACAACAGCAGGCCTAATGGATGAGGGTATTTGGGAGATAAAATGGAATAAAGCATGCAAAGCCCTCGCCTAGTGCCAGGCACCTCATTGGTATTTGGTGAACATGAAATGTGTGATCACAGTCCTTTGGACTCTTGAAGCATGTGTGATCAGAAACCATCTGAGAAAACAGAAACTACTGTAAGGTTTCACTGGGAATTTCATTGCTCTCCCTGGTGGTGGAAGAGCTGAGAAGCCACATGGGAAATGGTGAGCGACCCAGGGATTAGCAGTGGTGGGATGCCACCCCCACAGCGAGGCCCGGCAGAGCAGCCAGGGTGGCAGGCGGGACCCAGCAGAGCTGGAGCAGCCACCCCAGGCAGGTCGCTTCGGGGACACCCTCCAGTCTCCCATGGTGCCTCCGGTTGGCCAGATCAGCTGGAAGCCACAGTGCTAAGCCATAACATAGCTGGTTTGTAGGGCTGATCAATGCAGCTCTGAAGGCCTGACTCTCACTACCCGTGTGGTCCTGGGCCACTCGCTTCAGGCCCGAGCCTCAGTTTCCCCAGAAGCAGAGCGGGGATGATGGTGAAGGGAGATTGTTGGGTCCCCATACTTGAGGTACACGTGATGTTATAGGATTTTTGTTCCTGGCTCAGGTGCCAGCTTGAGGACCAACCACATGGCTCTGGGTGAGAGAGTATCCCTTTTGTGTCCCCTCCTCTCCTCCCCGACCCTTCCACCCAGGAGGCCTATGGGTCATTTATTTTCTCTGTCAACTTTCATTGTGTCTGTAAGTTTGAAACTTGGGTTTTCAAAATCCTTTTATTTTGAGTTAATTTTAGACTTTTTTAAAAATTGCAAAAAAAAGTACAAAGAATTTTCCTATACTCATCACCCAGTCTCCCTGAATGTCAGCATCTTACCTAACATTGTGCAGTGAGCAAATCTGGGAAATCCACGTTGGTACAAAACCATTAACCTAAACTATTGACCGTATGCAAATTTCACCAGCTTTTCCCCTAATGTCCTTTTTCTTTTCCGAAATCCCATGTTGCATTTTGTCCTTGTGTCTCCTTAATCTCCTCCAGTCTGTGACAGGCCCTCAGCCTTTCCTTGTCCAAGATGACCTTGACACTTTCAAAGTGTCCTGGTCAGTTGTTTTGTAGAATGTCCCTCCATGTGGTGCCACATGGGGGTGTGCGTTCTGGGCAGGAATATCACAGAGGTGTTGCTGTGTCCTCCTTGGTGCATCTTATCAAGGAGGTCATGGTGTTGATGTGTTTTATTACTGGTGAAGTTGACCTTGAGCACTTAAGGCTGTGTATGCGAGATTTCTCCCCTGTCAAGTCATTATCTTTCCCTTTGTGGTTAATAAATATCTTGGGGGAAAGGTCTTTGAGGCCATGCAAGGCCCACAACACAGACTGCAAGGTACTTGATTTTCACTTGTTTTTCTGTCCCATTATCTATATCACTCTTTTTTTAAAAATTTCTTTGGATTTTATTTTATTTTAATTTTTTTTGGTAGTACACGGGCCTCTCACTGCTGTGGCCTCTCCCGTTGCGGAGCACAGGCTCCGGACGCGCAGGCTCAGCGGCCATGGCTCACGGGCCCAGCTGCTCCGCAGAACGTGGGATCTTCCCGGACCGGGGCGTGAACCCGTGTCCCCTGCATCGGCAGGCGGACCCCCAACCACTGTGCCACCAGGGAAGCCCTGGATTTGATTTTATTTTATTTTTTGGCTGCACTGTGCAGCATGTGGGATCTGAGTTCCCTAACCAGGGATCAAACCCATGGATGGCCCCCTGCATCGGAAGTGTGGAGTCTTAACCACTGGACCATCAGGGAAGTCCCCTGTCTATATTACTCTTTATTTTCCTGTATGACACATTTTGCATAGGACTGGAATCCCTACTCTTCCTGAGAGTTATGGAGTTAAAGAAAAAAATTACCAAGCAAGGAGATGCAGCTTATCTTTAAAGTGTTTACTATTTTCCCACTGTAAACTGTTCATGCACCTTGTAAACAATTTTGAGAAAACAAAAGAAATTTAAGGGAAAAAATTAATTGCTTTCCTTACTAGTTTTAACATTTTGAGATATTTCCTCCCAGTTATTTAAGGTTTTTTTAAAGTCACAAATACATACAATAAAGTTAGTCAGTAAACAACAAATGTGACCAGACTTGAGACTTGAGACAGAAGAAATGAAGTGGATTGAGGTCTAGAGGCAGTGTCATGGTCTAAGGAATATTTTGGTGGTTTTTTTTTTTAAACCTTAGCTTAGAAAACATACTCTTTGCCGATATGTTAACTGGATTTTGCTTTCTACGTAATATATTTTGTAAATACAAACGTTTTCAGAAGTCTTCCTGAATTATTTGTCTGATATGGAAAAACTCCCGAATTCTAGTTTTTAAACGTTGTGATACGTCTAATTCTACCAAGGATGCTTTACGTGCATTTCAAGGAGCAAGATTGCCATCTTGTGGTCATCTTTTGGTATTACTGAGGATTTAGATTTGTGTTCATGTTAGGGGCCTGCGTTAGGTAATGCTTTGGTCCTTCACAAGGGCTCCATCTGGTCTGCAGGTGCGGGCTTCCCACTCTAAAGAGGAATAAAATAGCAAACATGTTGAACACATGTGTGTGCAACAGAAAATTAAGTGTATATTAAAGGCACTAATACAAGAATGGAAACAGCTGTGCATTTGAGTGGCAGGCTCCTGGGTGATTTATGAGTGTCAGTTCTCAACATTTTAAAATGTTTTCTATGTAGTTTTTACAATATGATCTTAGCAACTTACAAAATATCTCAGTATATAGTCCATGCCACCCCTCTCCTTTGGTGAGGAAACCAGGCCCAGGAGTGAGAAGCCTGTTTCTGATGGAGAAAACTGTTTTTTATCCAAGTGACCCTGGGGACATGAGTCATACCTATGAGGATTTTTTGTTTGTTTGAGATCTTAGTTCCCTGATCAGGGATTGAGCCTGGACCCTGGCAGTGAAAGCACCAAGTCTTTTAACCACTGGACCACCGGGGGATTCCCTATAAGGTTTTTTTTGGGTTTTTTTGCGGTACGCGGGCCTCTCACTGCTGTGGCCTCTCCTGTTGCGGAGCACAGGCTCCGGACGCGCAGGCCCAGCGGCCATGGCTCACGGGCCCAGCCGCTCCGCGGCATGTGGGATCTTCCTGGACCAGGGCCCGAACCCGTGTCCCCTGCATCGGCAGGCAGACTCAACCACTGCGCCACCAGGGAAGCCCTTACAAGGTTTTTTTTAAACAACCTTATTAAGATATGATTCACATAGCATACAATTCCCCCAACTAAATTGTATAATTCAATGTTTTATTGTATTCACAGCCAATTTTATAACATTTTCATTACCCCAAGAAGAAACACCACACGCCTTAGTATCACTCCCTAATCTCCTCCTCCCTCCCCTCCAGCCCCTGACAACCACTAATCTACTTTCTGTCCCTATGGATTTGCCTCTACTGGACATCTCACTTAAATGGAATTATACCACATGCTGACTTTAGTGTCTGGCACCTTTCACCGAGCCATACTGTCTTCAAGGTTCATCCACATGGTAACATGTATCAGAACTTCATTCATTTTTATGGCTGAATAAATTCCACTGCATGGATAGACCACATACAGGCCAGAGCAGGTATTTCAGAGGGAAACACGGATTATGGATTGACCCAGCAGGTGCTGATCCTGCACAGTGGCCCAACAGGAGAGTGGTGTCTGCAGAGTTGGGGGGCAGCTGCCAGGCGGCCTGGGTGAGAAGGAAGGGGTATGGACTGTTCCTGCAAAGTCTAACTGTTGAGGGAAGGAGAGAGTCTTGTGAGGTTTTGTTTTAGGATATAAGAGACCTAAGAAGATTAGGACCTGAGAACTCTAAATGCAAAGACCCAGAGGAGGCAGAGAGGTTTGGAGACCAGAGAGAGCAGGATATGAATGATGGAGAAAGGGCCCCCGGGGGGTGGAGTGCCAAGGGAACTGGACGGGACACTTCATTTACCAAATCAGGATAAATATTGTATGCTGTCTTTATCCAGGCAGTGATGATGAGTCATTAGAGCTTAGGCAGCATCCATCCTCAGTGGATAAATTGTGAAAGAGGGAGAAATTGTAAAATTCAGAATCATGGAAGGATAACTTTAGTTAATCAGAAATCTGCATCGTATGGAGAACCTCATTCACCAGTATGGTAGGTGGAGCATTACTATGTATGGTTTGTTATAGTTGGGTTGTTTTGTTTTGTTTTGTTTTTGTTTTTTTGCGTGTCTGTTAAAATATACCTTACAAAAATGTACTACTTTGATCATTTTTAAAAAAAAATTTTGGAGTATAGTTCCTTTACAATATTGTGTTAGTTTCTACTGTACAGCAAAGTGAATCAACTATACGTATACATATATCCCCTCTTCTTTGGATTTCCTTTCCATTTAGGTCACCACAGAGCACTGAGTAGAGTTCCCTGAGCTATACAGTAGGTGCTCATTAGTTATCTATTTTATACATAGTATCAATAGTGTATATATGTCAATCCCAATCCCCCAATTCATCCCAACCCCCACTTCAATCATTTTTAAGTGTACAGTTCAGTGGCATTAAATACATTTGCACTGTTGTGCAACCATCACCACCATCCATCTCCAGAACTTTTTCATCTTCCCAAACTGAAATGCTCCCCACTAAACACTAACTCCCCATTTCCACTCCCCCCAGCCCCTGGCAACTACCATTTGACTTTCTGTTTCTATGAATTTGACTACTCTAGGTACAACATATACGTGGAATCATACAGCATTTGTCCTTTTATGTCTGGCTTATTTCATGTTACAGACTTTTTAAATAAGTAATTCTCATTTGCTATCCTTTATACTTAATATTTTTATTCCTTTCACTGGGTTACCAGCCCTTTAAATGTGATAATCTGAGGGATTTAAAATTTGTGTAGCATGGCCCCTAGAGTTCAAGCGTTCAAAAGCACTTTGATATTGGATATTTCACAACCATTAGTATTAATTCATCTGTCAAAAAGCCAAAACTGACTAGGTTCAGTCACTTGCCAAGAATATCAGTTACTGCTGCATAACAAATGAGCCCTGATCTTACTGGATTAAAATAACAGTAGTTTATTACTGATCAGGGTTCCATGGGGTGCCTGGGCTTGTTTCCCCAGGCTCCTTCTTGTGGCTACACAGAGCTAGAGGGTCTGCTGGACTGGACACTGGAAATGGCCTCCCTCCATGCCTGGCAGTGCCTCCATCCTTTGCATGTGGCCCTTCATACAGCTTCCTTCTCTGGCAGTCTCAGGGCCCCTGTCCATGAGGGTGAGGGCATCCAAACCCCCACAGCGAGCTTCTGCCACTCTCTATTGGCTACAGCAAGTGACCAATGTGGGCTGGAGGCCAGTCCAGATTCAAGACCACATGGCAAAGGGGCCTGCATACTTTATGGGAGGATCTGTGGTCATTAAACAGTCTACACTTTAAGGCCCTTTAATGGTTGAGAATGGGAACCCTCAATCGAATCTAAATTCAAGCCCACTGGCAAGGAGCCAAGCCTATCCACAGTCTGTAGTCAGCCACAGTTCAAGGTCTTTTGTGGCGCTGGAACTTGTTCCATATCCTTTGAGGTACAGAGATTTTAGTTGAGAGAATTACACTGACTCGGGGTACACATGACTCTGGGTACAGTTTCACGGGAATGTGGGGGCTCTCTGTCATGCCAACCCCCAGTGGCCTGAAGGAGGCCGGGCTTCGGCGTCTGATCGCTTGAGACTGAGGCCATTGGTGTGTCGGGGTCCCTGCAGCCTCAACTCCTGTCCCTCTGCACGGCGGGGACCAACCGCATGGTCCTGTAGGAACATGCATGCTGGGTGGACAGTGACCGCAACGTTTTGGGGGCCTGAGTTGTCTGAAAGGCCTGTGGAAGGGAGGGCCAGTTTCTCTGCGCCCTCTCGCCCCATTGAGGAGTGGACGCAGGGTGGAGACCAAGTTCATTCGCCCGGCAACCCGGAGCGCGCAAGCCCCGGAGGCGGGCTGCCGGCGGAGGGACGTGGGCAGAGACCAATCAGCGAGCGGGGGCGGGGGGAGTGGCTTCCCGCGTAACCCTTTCCCGCCCGAGCGGCTCTGCACGCGGAGGCGCCGGCGCTGTCTTGCTGCGGCCGGTCCCCATGTACCCCCAAGTCCCCAGTACCGCTACATCGCCCTGTGGGGCGGGATGGGCAGAGCGGGGAGGACTGCACAGGAGGAGCAGGGGTTGGCTTGTCCGGGGGCCGGAGGAGGATGACGCTGGAGGACAGACCTGGCCGGGGACTCCCAGTCCTGTGTCCCGTTACCTGTTATCTGGATTTCCTAGAGTCTCGCCCCTCAGGACAGGGCTTTGGTGCTGCCCGGGGCTGGGCGTGCAGGCGGTTTGGGAGAGGTTGTAGGGGACACGGCGCCCCCTGCACCGTCGGCCTTGGCTCCGTCTCCACGGGGACCCAGGAGCCCCGCGCTTGGGCTGACAGGCCTTGGAGAACTGAGTGTGGGCCCCAGACCAGGAAATGGCGGAGCAGGAATGGGGGACCCAGGTATTAGAACCGTAGAGCTTGGGATGGGGATGACAGCTCACAGGTGGGGAAGCTGAAACGTGCTGGGAGGCCACATCCTGTTTCTGGGCTAGTACTGATAGATGGGAAAGACCCTGCCATGCACCCACCACCCAGTCCCCCAGGAAGACAAAACAGCCACTTATGCCCCCACACTGATGCCCCAGGGCCCCGGTCTCCAGGCCAGCCCTGCCTGTCATCCATCCTTTCTGCTTCTCCAGACCAGAAGCCAAGGAGCCCTCAGTGACCACGGATTCTCTGGACACCTCCACAGCCCTGTCCCCACTCAGCTGAGGCAGAGCCAGCACCAGCTCAGACACAAGGTCGCTGCCCTCGTGGGGCCCTGGTGTCCCCTAGCACTGGGTGCCCCGGGGCCTCTTGCCTGGGATGGGGGATGGATCTAGTTGTGAATCCAGAGAGTCCCTCCTCCCAGGGCCAGGCTCCTCCTTTGGGGTCTGCAGAGTGCCAGCAGGGGCCCAGCCCATGCTCCCAGTGACACAGTGTTAGGGTGCGGGCACCAGGCATTCTGGGAGGGTTGGTGACCTGAACTCATGTCCCCAAAGTGCTTTTCCCCAACGCCTGGTGCTCAGGAAGACCGGTTCCTGTTATCCTGGATGAGGTACCCCAGGTGCTGTACAGGCAGGCTCTGGACCCACCTCGACTGGACTCCCAGCTCTGCCTTCATGGCTGCATGCCTCAGTGTCCTCATCTGTAACCTGGGTCAATGAGAAAGATCAACTTTCATAACATGGGGGGCTGAAGGTTAAATGGAAACACCTGTGGAAGCACTTCACCCCGTGCTCAGCACCTGTGGGCCTGGATTCCTAGTAACTCAGCTGTCAGCACCTTGGTCACCCCAGTAACCCCTTGAGAGCCCTGTTTTGGGCACATTTTGTAGATGGGAAAGTGAGGTTTGGCTGGGGGAGGTGACGGACCCAAGGCTACCAAGAGAGCAGAAGCACCAGCCCAGGGTTCTCTGGCTCCATTCAGGTCCTTTCCCGGGGGCACCGAGGCAGCCCCATCTGCCCCAACCTCCAGCCCAGATTCTTCCTGAACCCAGGCCTAAGGGCACCTCCACTAATGAGATTTTGCCTCCTGCCTTAGGACAGAGCTCTTGAACTGCTGGGTTCCTTCCAGGGAGGTGGAGGAGAAATCCATCTGCTGGGGCCTGAGCGTGGCCTGGGGGCCAGGCCATCGGTCCCGGAATGCCCCTGCCCGAGCCCAGTGAGCAGGAGGGCGAGAGCGTGAAGGCCGGCCAGGAGCCCTCCCCTGAGTCCCCTGAGCCGGGCACAGATGTCGTCCCTGCAGCCCCCACGAAGCCCACGGAGTTCTCCGAACTGGTCCTACTGACAGCCTCCACTGAGAATGGGGATGGAGTGGACTCCCAGCCCAAAGCAGTGCACTGTGTCCTGTCCTTGGAGATGTCTGGCCCTGACACCCTGGCTGGGACCCCCCAGATCCTGCCAGTAGAGGAACAGCAGGGGGCAGTCCAACCAAGCCCCCAGGCCCAGGAACTGAAACACAGCAAGCCAGACACAGGTGAGTTCCGGGCCAGCTGCCCCTGTCTGGCCACTTTTGTGGCCCTGCATGCTCAGACTTGGGCTTCGCATACTCCCCTTTCCAGTGAGGTGACCTTAGCCATCTCTTCCCTGCTCTGAGCAGGGCCTCCTGGACCTTGACCCAGGCTGGTGTGACGATCGCAGGACGTCATGCAAGGGCACCCCAATCCCTGTGTTCCCATCCGTGCCCCTGGCTCAAGCCTTGCTCTGTGTCAGCTGACCTGGCCCTCCCCTTGCCTTCAGCAGCCCCCCAGCCCCTGGAGTTCCTGAGGACCCCATTTGGGGGCCGCCTGCTGGTGCTGGAGTCCTTCCTGTACAAGCAGGAGAAGGCTGTGGGGGACAAGGTATACTGGAAGTGCCGCGAGCACACCGAGCTGGGCTGCCGGGGCCGGGCCATCACCCGTGGCCTAAGGGCCACGGT
The DNA here is from genome assembly GCF_005190385.1 of Monodon monoceros. Lineage (NCBI taxonomy): Eukaryota > Metazoa > Chordata > Mammalia > Artiodactyla > Monodontidae > Monodon > Monodon monoceros. Next base: position 50,763,789 of record NW_021703769.1, read on the forward strand.
GATGCGGGGCCACTGCCACCCGCCCGATGAGGAGGGCCTGGAGGCCCGGCGCCAGAGACAGAAGCTGCCCAGCCCAGCCCTGCCAGAAGGCTTGGGGGATCCCCAGGGCCCCGGCGGCCGAGTGGAGGAGCCCCTGGAGGGGGTGGGCCCGTGGCTGTGCCCCGAGGAGCCGGAGCCGGCCCCGGGGCCAGTGCTGAGCAAGCCAGCTCCCGAGGAGGATGAGGGGCTCCGAGCCCTGTCGCTGCTGAGCTTGCCTCCCAAGAAACGCCCGACGCTGGGGACCGGTGAGTGCCCCCCCAACCCGGCTCTACTCTCAGGCAGGTGGGAACCACAGCCCTTTCCTCTGCCCAAAGATAAATGTGGGTCCCACGTGGCTTCTTAATGTGCTCAAAGTCAAAACGATTTTTAAAATATAAATGTGTCCAAGTAATCATTAAGCCCAAGGGGTAGAACTAGTGCTCGTGAACCAGGCGGCCTAGGTCCTTCTGGAGCTTCCTGATGCAAAAACCTGAGGTTTATGGACCCCACGTGATTCTGGTAACCTTTGAAGTTTGGGAAGATCGGCCTGGTGGGAGGCTTGAGCTTTGTGCCCCAGGTTCAAGATCCAGCTCTGCCTCATGTAGCTGGGCAGCCTTGTTGAAGCGCTGCAGGTCAGGAGGTCGCTCCTAAGATGTGTGATAGCCTCGCCATTAGGGGATCTGGCGCTGCAGTGCCAGCCCTGGTCCAGCGTGTGTTGTCACTGAGTAACTGGTAGATGGAGTCTTTGCAGAGGTTCTTATTCTTTGTTTGTTGGGTTTTGTTTTGTTCTTTGCGGCAGTTTTTATTACCAGTAACTGGGAGGTGGGCTTGGTCCCATAGGCTGGGTGCCTCCAGACCTGGAAAGGATTGAAGGATTTAGGGATTTAAGGCGGCTGCTGTGCTGGGTGCCGGGGGCTGGGTGAGAAGGACTTGTCTTTCACTGTGTATCTTTTGGTCCCATTTCATTTTATGGCGTGTGCATGTGTTATTTGATAATTAGATACAATTTTCAAACAAACCCTAAGAAAAAGTATGGCCGGGAGTGACTGAGCAGGCAGGGTGTGGCATCGGAGGCAGCTTGGCCCTCTCCAGTGTGTGACCTGGGACGTGGTGCTTGACCACCCAGAGCCGTGGCCTCCTCACCGGCCACCAGGAGAGGAGCCACACAGCCTCCTTGGGGCACTGGGTGGGCAATCAGTGGGGATGCACCCAGGGCCCTGCCCTGCACGGTAAACTAAAGGAGCAGAGCTCTGCCAGCCTGCACCTGCCCAGCCCCCTCCCCACTTCCTCCTCCAGGAGGGCCCCCGCCCCTGGAGTTCCTGAGAACCTGCTACGGGGGCAGCTTCCTGGTGCACGAGTCCTTCCTCTACAAGCGGGAGAAGGCTGTGGGGGACAAGGTGTACTGGACGTGCCGGGACCACGCGCTGCATGGCTGCCGCAGCCGGGCCATCACACAGGGCCAGCGGGTGACTGTCATGCGTGGCCACTGCCACCCGCCTGACGTGGAGGGTCTGGAGGCCCGGCGGCAGCAGGAGAAGGCCATGGAGTTGCTGCGGGCCAGGCCGGGCGGCCCCGGGGGCCAAGTGGACAAGCTGCTCCAAGGCGTGGACAGCCTGTTCTACCGCAGGGGGCCGGGCCCCCTGACTCTCACCAGGCCCCGGCCCAGAAAGCGGTCAAAGGCCAAAGATCAGGACCTCCTGGCCCAGCCGCAAGGCGAGGAGGACCAGGACGAGGACCTGGGTGAGTCCACACCCGCTGGCCTGGCGCTTTGCCTGCACTCCAGTCTTGCTCCTCGAGGTCCCAGGAGGTGGGAGGGGGGCGACACCAGGCCTGGCCCAGCCCCAGGCCCTGCTCCGGCTCACACCCCAGCTTCCAACCTCCCTCCCCTGACCCCCTCTCCCATTTCTCCCCAGGAGGCCCTGAGTTCCTGAGGACCCCTCTGGGGGGCAGCTTCCTGGTGTATGAGTCCTTCCTCTACAGGCGGGAGAAGGCGGCCGGGGAGAAGGTGTACTGGACGTGCCGGGACCAGGCCCGCATGGGCTGCCGCAGCCGAGCCATCACCCAAGGCAAGCGGGTGACAGTGATGCGAGGCCACTGCCACCCGCCCGACCTGGGGGGCTTGGAGGCCCTGCGGCAGCGAGAGAAACGCCCTGGCACGGCTCAGCGAGGGAGCTCTGGTAGGCCAGACCGGGGAGCAGCCTCAGGGGACAGTCAGAAGACCCAGACTGCCTACCCCATTCCCTCTTGACCTCCAGCAAGCATCCTCCCCGTCCTTACTGGGGACCCTCTGGAAGGTTACAGCTCCCTCCTGTCTCATCTCCCTACCCCCACACCCCCTCCTGGTCCACCTCACCTTATCCCCAAGTCGATTAGGTGACTTGGGGCGTCACCCTTTCTCTTGGGCAGTGGGCCTCACTCTCCTGCTCAGACCAGCCCAGAATCTCTGCAGCACTTGATCAACCCAGGCTCCCTTTCCTCCTTCTCATCCTTTCTTTTTTCTTAAGAATGTATAGGATTCATAGAGAAAGCTAATTGCACAAGCTGGTTTCTCATTTTTCCAGTGTGGGTGGCTGACACCGTGCCCAGTAATAAGCACGTCCTACAGATGTGGCTTAAGGGCTGAAGGTGACCCATTCCTGTCATTGACTTCTGTTCTCCTCCAGCTGTTCTGCCTGATCATCTACCATCGTCCCTCTGGGCTCTATGACGAGGGCCACAGCCCCCCTCCTCCCACCTTTGTCGGCCCCACAGTGCTTATGTTTGACTCTCGTGGCCACAATAACGTGCATATTCCGGCTCATCTTGCTAAGAGCAGCCTCGGCCCAGCCTCCTCTGCTCCCTGCTCTCCCTCGGGGATTCCCAGTCCCATACTTTTCTGAGTCATCTGAGTCGCCTTTAGAGCCTTTTTGGCCCTCAAATTCTCTCAAACTCGAGATCTCTGATTTTTTTTTTCTGACTCTCTTTTTATCCCATTTCCTTATAACTTTTATGTACCTAGGGATGATCTAGCCTCACCCCGTCCTTACCCCCAACTCCCACCCCGAATAACCACTCAGCCATTGTTCATTTTTTTGTTTTCTTCCTTCCTTCCTTCCTTGCTTCCTTTTTTAATTTTTTGGCTGTGCAAAACGGCATGCAGGACCTTAGTTCCCCAACCAGGGATTGAACCTATGCCCCCTGCAGTGGAAGCGCTGAGCCTTAACCACGGGACCACCAGGGAAGTCCCCTTTCCGTTGTTCCTTAGGGCATCTGCTGCCCTCTTCCCTAAAGCGTGCTTCCTTCCATTGCTGTCAACTGGTTTTTTATTTCCTGTTGACTTCCGACCAGAGACGGCAAGGACCCAGCAGTTACCCACTGCCCCCTCCTCTCGAGGCAGCTGTTGCACTTTTTTTATTTAATAAATTTATTATTTATTTATTTATTTTTGCCTGCTTTGGGTCTTTGTTGCTGTGTGCAGGCTTTCTCTACTTGTGGCGAGCAGGGGCTACTCTTCATGGCGGTGTGCGGTCTTCTCATTGCGGTGGCTCCTCTTGTTGCTCTAGGCACGCAGGCTTCAGTAGTTGTGGAACGTGGGCTCAGTAATTGTGGCTCGCAGCTCTAGAGCACAGGCTCAGTAGTTGTGGTTCGCGGGCTTAGTTGCTCCGCGGCATGTGTGATCTTCCCGGACCAGGGCTCGAACCTTGTCCCCTGCATTGGCAGGCGGATTCTTAACCACTGCGCCACCAGGGAAGCCCCACTGTTGCACTTTTGTTCTATAAATCTGTCCACGGCTGAGTGGGAACACACTGCAGTGGAGGTGTGGCTGTTTGTGGCTCCTTTTCCATGGTTGTCTGGTGTTTGTGCTCAAATGACTGCATCTTTCCAAGGTGCATACAGGGGGTCTTTGCTTGAAGGTATAGGGTCGTGTCTCCATCCCTGTGGTACCTGGCTCTGCTGGGGGCACTTGGGGCCTTTGCAGGCCGGAAACCATGTCCTTCACTCGTGAAAATTTCCTCATGTTCAATGACTTTCGAGTCCCCATTTTTCTGACATTTCCTTGATTTTGCTTTCCAGTCCTTCTATTTAATTTTTAACTTTCACTCTTGTATTTGAACTCCTTTGCATTCCATCCTCTGAGGAGTGCAGCGGCCCTGCCGTCCAGCCTCTGGCAGTGGCCTTGTTTTCTCCAACTACCTTTTCTCTATGAGTTTCTTTAGTCTCTGCCATTCAAGGTGAAGCTTCTCTCTTTTTTTTTTTTTTTTTTTGTCAACTGGTGAAATTTTCCAGCCAGGTACATGCCATTCAATTTTCTGTCGATCACACAGTTGTATAAAGCAGCAAAACTAAAGGGGGAATGATTGTTGTATACACTTTAAATTGCTTTGCATGGTCTCATTTGTGATACTTGGTGTAAGAGTCTTGACTTTTTCATCATGTAAGATGGTGTGAGAACCTTTGACCCACATGGCCAGTGGTCCTTAGCCAGGTTTAAGGAGAGACCCACACGCTCCGTATGTGGGTGCCGACCAGGCGACCCTTGAGACCCCAGGCCTCAGAGCCCTAGGACCAACCTCCTGCAGCGATTTCAGCCTGGCTGCCGGCTCCAGGGACTTGGGCAGGGAAACAGGGAGTTTCATGTCAGTGCAGACTTCCTCCTCCTCCCCAACACCCCAGACTCTTCCTCCCCCAGGGCGGGCACCTGTCTCATTGCTCTTCACGCAGACAGTCCTCGTCAGTCCCCCTGTTTGGGGCCTGCCCTAGACCCCTACTTCGGAGGGACCTCGGGCCTCCCTAGGCTTGGCCACTGGACTCTGCTTGTTCTGAGAGTCACCCCCTGAGGCTGGGCGAGCTCTTGCTTTGCCAGGTTTGTGACCAGGTGACCCCCTTTGCCCAGCGTCTAACCTGGGTCAGCATCTCTGCCATCTCCTCTCCTCTCTGAATTTCTGGCCTCACGCCCTGTGCCTTTTTCATCCCTCAGTGGACATTTTCATTGGGTGCTGGGGGAGCAGAAACATGCCCCACATCATATACCTCCCCTTCGGCCACTCACCCCCCACCCTGGCTCCCCCTTCTCCAGGGCATTCTCACCAACCCCCCACTATGGCTGCCATCCCTGCTGCTGTGCTGACGGACCCCCGAATCCCCCTCCACCCCTCCTGTGTGGTCCTGGTGCCTGGGCGGCGGGAAGGGAGTCCTCAGAGCAGAAGGGCGTGGCCACCTTCCGGGTCCCCCCTCTCAACACGTCAGGACAGTGGCCCAGGCCGCTCCCTGCCTCCCCTCCTGCCCTCAGGTCAAAGCCCACCCAGCCTGGCTCCCTGGGTGAGTGGACCCTTCTACAGCCCCACTGCCCACCACGCACAAGGGGCTGCACGCAACTCCCATTTCGCTCCTGGTTGCTTATCCCCCGTAGGGCCTGTCCACTAATTCCTCCAATTTAGCAGGGGCGAGAGGCCCTTGTGCCATCCCATTGCCGGCACCTCAGATAAGACACCGCCTTCCTGCAGTGCCGCGAGGTGGAGGAGACGGACTCTGCCTTCAGCGATCTCCACCTCACCAGTCTCCCGCCTCCCTTCTCTCCCAGGCTTGGGAAAGGAGCCCTGGGAGCTCAGGCTAGGCTGAGTCTGGGGGATGGGGGGCCTGTGTCCTGGGCTGTGAGGAGGTAGATGCAGCGTGGGGTGGGGTCCGTGGGTCTCATGTCAGGAGCCATGCTGCTCTAGGCTCTGAGAACGGGGTCACGGCCCCCCTCATTCCTCGGCTCCAGGCCTGGCTCCAGGCTCTTCCTCCCCCGACCCCCTCTCCCATTTCTCCCCAGGAGGCCCTGAGTTCCTGAGGACCCCTCTGGGGGGCAGCTTCCTGGTGTACGAGTCCTTCCTCTACAGGCGGGAGAAGGCGGCCGGGGAGAAGGTGTACTGGACGTGCCGGGACCAGGCCCGCATGGGCTGCCGCAGCCGAGCCATCACCCAGGGCCAGCGGGTCATGGTGATGCGCAGACACTGCCATCCGCCCGACCTGGGGGGCCTGGAGGCCCTGAGGCAGCGGGAGCAGCTCCCCAGCCCAGCCCAGAGGGAAGGCTCAGGTGTGGGTGAGAGGGGCATGGCAGGGGCCGGGCCCCGGTCTCCCTGCTGGCCCAGCAGCCCCTGGGGACAGCTCAGAACACAGGCTGGAGGCTGCCTGCTGGGACATTCCTCCTGTGGCCCATGTCCAGTGGTGTCTGTCCTCCTGGTCTGTGGGCTCCCTTAGGGCAGGGGCCACATCTGGACTCCACACTAATGGCACTGGTCCTCATCTGGGATGCGCTGTCAGTGGGAGAAACCCACTCAGACCACTGGAGAAAACGGGGCCAGGGGCTGCAGTGGCATTACTGGCAGCTGCAGGAAATGCTCGGCACCCATTTGTGGGGCAGTGCTCCTGGATCTGGGGGACCCTCTGTCTCCCCTCTCCCTCCGCACCCCTGCCAGTGCCTTCAGCCACCCCAGCCCCAACATGTCAGGAGCTTTCAGTTCAGAGTCTTAAAAGTCTCAAAAGGGAGAATTTGATTGGTTGCCAGCGGGCCAAGGGGAGGGTGAACAGGGAGCCGGGAGGCCCCTAGTGCACTGTCCAGACCAACCACGGCCCTTCCAGAGTATTCCAGTTCAGCCCAGTCCCTGCCCTGGGGTGCTTGCTTGCCAGCCAGCATGAAGGCCGAGCAGGGTCAGGAGAGGCCTGCAGGAAAGCTCAGTGTTTGGGCGGCTGCAGGGCCAGCCTCCCCGATAGCACTACAGCCATCAGACAGACAGCCAGTCTGCACTCCAGGGCATCAGGGCCGTGGTGGCTTGAGCTTCAGTCCCCAGGGCCCTGCAGCACAGGCTGGGGTGGAGGGCAGGGACCAAAGAGGGACCTGCGGGGGTTGGGGGGTCTGCAGTTTCCTGGCTGGAGCTGGCTGGTGGGACAAAGGAAGCAGTCTCCATCCCTGGCACCCAGGCTCTGTCCCCTGCTTCCAAGGCCCGGCCCAGGCACCCCACTCACACGTCATGTTCCTTCCAGAAACCCTCCAACCCCTGGAGTTCCTGAGGACCTCTCTCGGGGGCAGGTTCCTGGTGTACGAGTCCTTCCTCTACAGGAAGGAGAAGGCGGCCGGGGAGAAGGTATACTGGATGTGCCGGGACCAGGCCCGCATGGGCTGCCGCAGCCGGGCCATCACCCAGGGCCAGCGGGTGACCGTCATGCGCAGCCACTGCCACCTGCCTGACCTGGCGGGCCTGGAGGCCCTGAGGCAGCGGGAGCGGCTCCCCAGCACAGCCCAGCAGGAGGACCCAGGTACAGACAGGAGTGGGGGCGAGAGAGCTGTGGGTATCTTGGTCTCTGCCAGCCCGAGGTTCAGACACCTCAGGCGACAGGCACTGTCTGGGTACCTTTGTTCCCTGGTCTTCCCGCCTTTCCAGTCTTCTAAGCTTCCTCTCTACTGGCTCCTTCTCCTGAGCCTAGAAACACACCTAAATTGGTCCCATCCTTAAAACCAACTCCCCTTGTAACTGCCATTTTTTTCCTCTCTTTTATACTAAGAGGTCCTAACTTTTTATGGGTGGTAGTATCTTTTGAAAATCTGGTGAAAAAATATAGACCGCCCTAGAAGAATATACTAATGTGTGTGCACACGCAAACATGAGTGCTCCCGTGCGTGCACACACACACATAGTTTTGCAAATAATTAACTGTATCAAACTGAAAATGGGTTCCCTTCAGATAAACAGAATGTAAAACCAGTCTTTTTTTTTAATTTTTGAATTTTATTTTATTTATTTTTTATACAGCAGGTTCTTATTAGTTATCTATTTTATACATATTAGTGTGTATATGTCAATCCCAATCTCCCAATTCATCCCACCACCACACACCCCCTGCCACTTTCCCCCCTTGGTGTCCATACGTTCTCTACATCTGTGTCTCTATTTCTGCCCTGCAAACCGGTTCATCTGTACCATTTTTCTAGTAAAACCAGTCTTTAGAAAGCATTATGTGTCTCATATTAATTCATGGAAATATGAAAGGCCACATCTTATAAAATACGGGAATGAATCCAAGTTGCATCAAACAAACAAAAGAAACTTGATTTCTGTTTTAAAAAAATTTTTTTTCCATGAGAAAGCCACTGTTCAGCTTAACCAAGGAGGAGGCGCTGTGGTTTGCCTTTGTTGGGGTGAAGGGCATGCCATCTTTGAGATTGTTGCCTCCCAGTCTTTTTGGTGACAAGGTGAAGACTGACTCAGGATCTCCAGCAGTCTATTTTACCAGGCATAGGTAGTTTTGGCATCAGAAAACCAGAATTCCCCTAATGACTCCCCCAATCAGAGTCATTCCACCTGGTTTTCATCCTCAAGGCCTTGAAGTCATCGTTCCAGGAGGTGTGCCTTTGCCTCTGGCAGCTTCAACAAGAAAAGAATTATTAATCCATGTTTTCAATGTTTCTTCCTCAGAAAAGACAAAACTTCTGCCTGAAGTTCAACTGTGCTTCGAGACTTGTGCTCCTGAAAGCCAACAGAGCTATGGGTAACTGTATTACCATAATCACAAATTACACAAAACTTAGTGACTAAGAACAATAAATATTTACTGTCTGTCACAGTGTCTGTGGGTCGAGATTTCAGGAGTGGTTGGGTGGGGTGGTTCTGGGGTTGAAGGAAAGATGTCAGTGGGGGTACACCCATCTGAAAGCTTGAGTGGGGCTGGAGGAAGTGCTTCCAAATGGCCTGTTCACTCACATGGCTGTGGGCTGGAGGCCTCAGTTCCTCACCATGTAGACATTTCCTTAGGGCTGTTTGAGTGCCCTCAAACATGACAGCTATCTGCCCTCAAAACAAGTGATCCAAGGGATCCAAGGGAGAATGCAGAGCAAGAAGGAGTCCACCACCTAAAGCAGAATTCACGTCTTTCTCAAGCACATGTGGGACAGTCCCCAGGATGGATCATAGCTAGGCCATGAAAGCAGACCCCACAAATTTTTTTATTTATTTTAAATTATCTATTTATTTATTTGGCTGCACTTGGTCTTTAGTTGCGGCATGGGGGATCTTTGTTGCAGCATGCAGGATCTAGTTCCCTGACCGTGTACCAAACCCAGGCCTCCTGCATTGGGAGCACAGAGTCTTAACCGCTGGACAACCAGGGAAGTCCCCAGACCCCACAAATTTAAAAGGATTGAAATCATGCAAGGTATTTTGTCTGACCACAGTGGAAAGAAATTAGAAGTCAATGACAAAAAAATTTGGGAAACTCACAAATACATGAAAGTTAAACAGCCTACTTATAAGTATTACCAGTGACTCAAAGAAGTTACAAGGGAGATTAGAAAATACTTTGAGGGGCTTCCCTGGTGGTCCAGTGGTTAAGACTCTGCGCTTCCATTGCAGGGGGCACAGGTTCAATCCTGGTCAGGGAACTAAGATCCCGCATGCTGCATAGTGCAGCCAAAAAAAATTTTTTTTAATAAAAATTAAAAATAAAGATCTTGGGCTTCCCTGGTGGCACAGTGGTTATGAATCTGCCTGCCAAAGCAGGGGACACGGGTTCGAGCCCTAGTCCAGGAAGATCCCACAAGCCGCAGAGCAACTAAGCCTGTGCACCACAACTATTGAGCCTGCGTTCTAGAGCCCGCGAGCCACAACTACTGAAGACTGTGCACCTAGAGCCCATGGTCTGCAACAAGAGAAGCCACTGCAACGAGAAGCCCGTGCACCGCAAGGAAGAGTAGCCCCCACTTGCCGCAACTAGAGAAAGCCTGCACACAGCAACGAAGACCCAACACAGCCAAAAATAAATAAATTAAATAAATAAATTTTAAAAAATAATAAAAAAATAAAGATCTCAAGTCAATAACTCAAACTTACATGTTCGAAAAAGAATGCTAGAAAAAGAAAAACAATGTAAGCCTAAAGCAAGCAGAAGGAAGGAAATAATAGCTATTAGAATAGAAATTAATGGAATAGAGAATAGAAAAGTAGGGACTTCCCTGGTGGTCCCGTGGTAAAGAATCCGCCTTCTAATGCAGGGGACACGGGTTCAATACCTGGTCGGGGAACTAAGATCCCACATGCCACGGGGCAACTAAGCCCACGTGCCACAACTACTGAACCCATGCGCCTCAACTAGTCAGCCCACATGCCGCAAACTGCAGAGCCCATGCACTCTGGAGCCCGTGCACCACAACTAGAGAGATGCCTGTGCGCTGCAATGGAGAGCCCATGCGCAGCAACAAAAGGTCCCACGTGCTACAACAAAGATCCTGTGTGCTGCGACTAAGACCCAACGCAGGCAAGAATACAATAAATAAATAAATAAATAAATAAAATATATATTTTTAATGTTAAAAAAAAAGAAAATAGAGAAAACTAACAAAACCAAAAGTTGTTTCTTTGAAAGGATCAACAAAATTGACAAACCTTTAGCTAGACCAGAAAAACCAATTATAAGGAAATACTGTGAACAATGGCATGCCAACAAATTAGATAACTTAGATGAAATGAAAAAATTCCTAGAAAGCTACCAAACCTGATTCATGAAGAAATAGAAAATCTGAATAGACTTAAACCAAGTACAGAGATTGAATTAGTCATTTTAAAACTCCCCACAAGTTAAGACTCTGTGCTTCTGCCGCAGGGTACACAAGTTTGATCCCTGGCCAGGGAACTAAGATTCCCACTTAGGCCTAGATGACTTAATTGATGAGTTCTACCATATATATATGTTATATATATATATATATAATATATATTTATAGATATAATATATATTATTTACATACTTATATACATTTTATATATATATATATATATATTCTTTTTTTTTTTGGCCACGCGGCATGTGGGATCTAGTTCCCTGACCAGGGATCGAACCTGGGCCCCCTGCATTGGAGGCATGGAGTCTTAACCACTGGACCAACAGGGAAGTTCCAAGTTCTACCACATATTTAAAGAAGACAGATACTCTTCCCAAAAATAGAAGAAGAGGGAACACTTCCCAACTCATCCTGTAAGGCCAGCAATACCCTGTTATCAAAACCAAGCAAAGACATCACAAGAAAAGAAAACTAGGGACTTCCCTGGTAGTCCAGTGGGTAAGACCCCGTGCTCCTAGTGCAGGGGCCCTAGGTTCGATCCCTGGTTGGGGAACTAGATCCTGCATGCATGCCACAATGAAGAGCCCACGTGCCTCAACTGAGACGTGGCAGAGCCAAAATATATAAATTAATTAATTAGTTAATTAATTAAAAGAAATAAAACTATAGAGCAATGTCTCTTAGGAACATAGAAGTAAAAATTCTCAACAAAATGCCAGCAAACTGAATCCAGCAACATAAAAAAGGATCATACACCATGACCAAATGGGACTTATGCCAGGAATGCAAGATTGCTTTCCCAGCTATAAATCAATATCATACAGCTTGTGTACAGAACGGATTTAACGCAGCAGGCCTGCAACTTCTGTCCTTAGAACAACCTGCTTGCAAGGCTGACCCTTAGCTTCCAGGGTCAAGGTCAAGGATGTTTCCAGGACTTGACCCTGATACTATCCCTAAGTGATAACAATTGCTCACTCTTACCTTTTTGTACAAAAAAAGCAGCCACAACTACTGAAGCCCATGCTCCTAGAGCCCGTGCTCTGCAACAAGAAAAGCCACTGCAAGGACAAGCCTGTGCACCACAGTGAAGAGAAGCCCCCACTTGCCACAACTAGAGAAAGCCCACGCGCAACAACGAGGACCCAACGCAGCCAAAAATAAAAAAATTAAAAAAAAAACAAACTTTAGTGCTTCAAATAATACCATCAAGAAAGTGAAAAGACAATCCACAGAATGAGAGAAAATATTTGCAAATCATATCTGTTAAAGGACTTGTATCCAGAATATATAAAGAATTCTTAGGGAATTCCCTGGGAGTCCAGCAGTTAGGACTCAGAGTTTTCACTGCCAGGGCCCGGTTCAATCCCGGGTTGGGGAACTAAGATCTTGCAAACCGCAACAATAAAAAGACAAATAATCCAATTAATACGTGGACAAAGGATGTGAATAGACAGTTTTTATTTCAAAGATTTTATTTCTTTTATGAAGTTCAAGATATACTAATGGCCAATAAGCACAATTAAAGATGTTCAACGTTATTAGCCTTAGGAAATGCAAATCAAAACTACAATGAGGGGGCTTCCCTGGTGGCGCAGTGGTTGGGAATCTGCCTGCCAATGCAGGGGACGCAGGTTCGAGCCCTGGTCTGGAAGATCCCACATGCCGCGAAGCAACTAAGCCTGTGAGCCACAACTACTGAGCCTGCAAGTCTGGAGCCTGTGCTCCGCAACAGGAGAGGCCGCGACAGTGAGAGGCCTGCTCACCGCGATGAAGAGTGGCCCCTGCTCGCTGCAACTGGAGAAAACCCTCGCACAGAACTGAAGACCCAACACAGCCAAAAATAAATACATAAATAAATTTAAAAAAAAAAAAAAAAACTACAATGAGGGGCTTCCCTGGTGGCGCAGTGGTTAAGAATCCGCCTGCCAATGCAGGGGACACGGATTCGAGCCCTGGTCTGGGAGGATCCCACATGCCTCGGAGCAGCTAAGCCCGTGCACCACAACTACTGAAGCCCACGCACCTAAAGCCCATGCTCCGCAACAAGAGAAGCCACCACAATGAGAAGCCCACGCACCGCAACAAAGAGTAGCCCCTGCTCACTGCAACTAGAGAAAGCCCGTGTACAACAATGAAGACCCAATGCAGCCAAAAAAAAAACAAAAAACAAAAACTACAGTGATCTAGCACTTCACACCCACTAAGATGGCTAAATCAAAAAGACAGACAATAACAAGTGTTTACAAGGATGTGGAGAAATTGGAACCTTCATACACTCTTGGTGGGAATGGCACAGCTACTTTGGAAAACAGTCTGGCAGTTCCTCAAAATGTTAAACAGGGATTTCCATGGCGGTCCAGTGGTTGGGACTCCGCACTTCCAGTGCAGGAGGTGGGTTCAATCCCTGGTCGGGGAAACTGCATGCTGCGTGATGCAGCCAAAAAAAAAAGTTAAGCATAGAGTGTTTGTTCACCCAGTAATTCCACTTCTAGTTGTACACCCAAGAGAATTGAAAACATGTGTCCATAAAAAACTGTACACCAATGTTCATATCAACATTAAACATAATAGCCAAAAAGTGAAAACCCAAAATATCCATTAATGGTTGAATGAATAAATAAAACATGGTTCATTCATACAATGAAATATTACTTGGCCATAAAAAGGAATGAAGAACTGACACACACTACAACACGGATGAACCTCAAAAGCGTGATGATAAGTGAAAGAAGCCAGACACAAAAGACCACAACTTGTATGATTCCATTTCTATGAAATGTCCAGAATAGGCAAGTCTATGGAGTTAAAAAGTAGATTAGGGACTTCCCTGGTGGTCCAGTGGTTAAGAATCCGCCTTCCAATGCAGGGGACGCAAGATTGATCCCTTGTCAGGGAACTAAGATCCCGCATGCGGAGGCGCAACTAAGCCCGCGCTCTGCAACTGCAGAGCCCACGCACTCTGGAGTCTGCGTGCCACAACTAGAGAGAAGCCCATGCACTGCAATGAAGAGCCCACACTCCGCAACGAAAGATCCCACACTCCACAACGAAAGATCCCACGTGACTCAACTAAGACCCGTCGCAGCCAAACATAAATAAATAAATAAATAAATATTTTTTTAAAAAAAGAAACTAAATTAGTGGTTGCCTAGGGTGAGGAATGTTGGGGGGTGTAGCTAAAGGGTATGAAGTTATTTATTTATTTATTTATTTATTTTGGCCACACCGCATGGCCTGTAGGATCTTAGTTCCTCCACCAAGGATTGAACCTGTGCCCTTGGCAGTGAAAGCTCGGAGGAAACCATAAACAAGACCAAAAGACAGCCCTCAGAATGGGAGAAAATATTTGCAAATGAAGCAACTGACAAAGGATTAATCTCCAAAATTTATAAGCAGCTCATGCAGCTCAATAACAAAAAAACAAACAACCCAATCCAAAAATGGGCAGAAGACCTAAATAGACATTTCTTAAAAGAAGATATACAGACTGCCAACAAGCACATGAAAGAATGCTCAACATCATTAATCATTAGAGAAATGCAAATCAAAACTACAATGAGATATCATCTCACACCAGTCAGAATGGCCATCATCAAAAAATCTAGAAACAATAAATGCTGGAGAGGGTGTGGAGAAAAGGGAACACTCTTGCACTGCTGGTGAGAATGTGAATTGGTACAGCCACTATGGAGAACAGTATGGAGGTTCCTTAAAAAACTGCAAATAGAACTACCATATGACCCAGCAATCCCACTACTGGGCATATACCCTGAGAAAACCATAATTCAAAAAGAGTCATGTAACCCAATGTTCATTGCAGCTCTATTTACAATAGCCCGGAGATGGAAACAACCTAAGTGTCCATCATCGGATGAATGGATAAAGAAGATGTGGCACATATATACAATGGAATATTACTCAGCCATAAAAAGAAACGAAATTGAGCTATTTGTAATGAGGTGGATAGACCTAGAGTCTGTCATACAGAGTGAAGTAAGTCAGAAAGAGAAAGACAAATACCGTACGCTAACACATATATATGGAATTTAAGAAAAAAAAATGTCATGAAGAACCTAGGGGTAAGACAGGAATAAAGACGCAGACCTACTAGAGAATGGACTTGAGGATACGGGGAGGGGGAAGGGTAAGCTGTGACAAAGCGAGAGAGAGGCATGGACATATATACACTACCAAACGTAAGGTAGATAGCTAGTGGGAATCAGCCGCATAGCACAGGGAGATCAGCTCGGTGCTTTTTGACCACCTAGAGGGGTGGGATAGGGAGGGTGGGAGGGAGGGGTGGGATAGGGAGGGTGGGAGGGAGGGAGACGCAAGAGGGAAGAGATATGGGAACATATGTATATGTATAACTGATTCACTTTGTCATAAAGCAAAAACTAACACACCATTGTAAAGCAATTATACCCCAATAAAGATGTTAAAAAAAAAAAAAGAAAAAAATCAAAAAAAAAAGAAATTAAATTAGCGGTTGCTTAGGGTGAGGAATGTTCGGGGGTGTAGCTAAAGGGTATGAAGTTATTTATTTATTTATTTATTTTGGCCACACCACATGGCCTGTAGGATCTTAGTTCCTCCACCAGGGATTGAACCTGCGCCCTTGGCAGTGAAAGCTCAGAGTCCTTGGCAGTGAAAGCTCAGAGTCCTAACCACTGGACCACCAGGGAATTCCCAATCTCACGTTTTAAAGGAACTGCTGTGATGCATGTATATGAGTGTGTATAAAAATGATCTGGTTGATGGTGATCTCTAGGGGAAAGGGATTACAGGAATCCTTAACTTTCTTGATTATCTCTTTCCACCACGTTTGGATTTCATGGATATCATGAACGTGTGTTTCTTTGTCATCAGGAAGGTGGAAGATACACATCTGGACAGTGAGTCCCAATGAGGCCAGCCTCCTCCCGGACTCAGCAGAGGAACCTCACGTGTCACCTGCGTCAAGGATGCTCCAGGTCCACACAGAACCCCGGCATTTCCCACCCGGTTAGATTTTGCTCGACAAAACCTCTTTCACTCTTCCAAAGCATCCACGGCCTTCACATTTCCTCAAGAGGCCTCCCAGGAGGAACGCTTCAATGGTGTCTCCCTGCCGACAAAGAAGAGCCCCAGGAGCTGGTGGCCCGCAGCTGTGTGTGACGTGGAGTGACGTGGGGAGGGCCACGGCCACCAAAAGCTCTGAGGAAGGAAGCATCGTTCACAAAGACACCTGCTCCTGCCCTGGTGCAAATACCCATTTGTTTTCAGAGCCCACGGCTTTGCCAAGGGCTTTCCTGTTGGGTGTGGTCCTGCTTCAGCTCCACAATGTGGAAAATCATCGTGGAGGCCACTTCAAGACGAAGGTGGGGCACGTTTGGGGAAGTTCCTGCTTCCTCAGGCTGAGCTGCCCCTGCGGTTCCAGCCACCCCAGGTGTTTTCCGGGCAGGTGCCAGGTGGGCCTTCATGCTCCTTGGCCATCTGCTGCCGGGGTGTGGCTGTCCCATTAACAGAGCAGGCCGAAACCAGAGGCCTTGCTACACCCTCTGTTAGAGTTCCCTTTGCTGTTTTCCAACTTAAATTAAACCCAGTGTCCACGATCCCCAGGGCAGGTGTTGTTCAGGCCCTGGAAGCCAGCCTGACGGCTGCAGGAAGCCAGCACTGGGCAAACTCCACCGGGGTCGCCCACGTTCGCCTGATGCAGGAGGAGAGGCAGACCCCGATGACAGCAGGCGCAACCCCTTCTCCTGTCTGATGGCACGGCAGGGAGACAGCCTGCAGGGAGCAGTGAGCCCATGTTCCCCACGAACTCCAGAGACTGCTGCTTGCTAACAGGGCCGCATCCTCCCCAGCGGGCTCCTTGAATTGCAGGGGGAGCACACGGTGCAGGCTCCCTCCCACCAAGCTGGCCATGCAGCCTGCCGTCCAGCCATGGGACAGTGACAGCTCAGACACCCCCCACTGTCCTTCTGCCTATACATTTCCTGCAATAAACCTGATTTTATATCTTACTGTGTAGAGCTGCTGTGCATCCACATGCCCTTTGCAGCAACAGATGGCCACCAGAAAGGCATACACTCCACATGTCTCAGTGCCACGTGGTGGGAAGTGATGGAGTTTGGCTGGGCAGAGGGAAGCCTCCACACCTGGGGCAGAGTCTGGTCACCTGGCCCAGGTGCCCGCTGGACTAGGACCCACCTAGTCCTAGTGGTGGGAGTCCTCGGAAAGGTTGCTGAGGGGTCTGCTCCCAGCGCACGGGGGGACAGTGCAGCTTCTGCTGGCCATTCCCCAGCCCCCGTGGAGCTGAAAGAGAGGCCTTGATCCTCTGCTGATTCATCCCAAGTCCTCCCTGACTTGTTTTCATAAGCTGTGGCAAGCTTGAAGTGGAACTGGCACCCCCAAGCCAGGGCAACCTTGACCCCCAAGACCCTGGCTACCTTCCCAGGCAGGTAACTGTCCCATCTCTTGACCCGACTACCGGCTCCATGGGGCCCTCACCCACCAGCCTGGCCAGCAGTCATGGAGATGGTCCAGCAACGTGACAGCCCACCTCCCAGGTAGGAGGCAGGCACCTGCCAAGAGACCCATCATGCTGCTGGCCGCCTGCAGTGGACACGCAACACAGGGGCTATGTTTCGGGCAGTGCTCTTGGCCATGGAGCACGCTGCCCCGAGAGAGTGAACTGCCCATGGCCAAGGCCAAAGACAGCCCTGTGGGAACAGATGCACCCCAATCCCAGACCCACAGATGTGCACATCCACGGGAGGCGACCACACTTATAGAACGGCACCTGAACTTAAAAGGACAGTCAAGTCTGTGCCAGCACCAGCTGGGTCTCTGCTCAGTCCCACACAAAGAGGAACCTCACACAGGCCTGAAGTGCCCGGAGAGAAGCACCGAGTCCCAGCAGCCAATGTCACCCAAACGCCTGCAGGGTCACTGGTTTCCCACCCTCCACAGTAGGGCTTCCACGGGGCGCAGGGTAGAAGACTCCAAATCTCGAGTCCCATGCCTGTCACCTTGGCTGGGCTCCAGGCCCAGAGTCAGAGGAAGGACTCAGGCTTGTCCCTCTGCCCCCATGCTCACATTAACCAGGGCCCAGCCACTCATTCTCATCTCTGCACCTGCTTTGACCTTAGAGGGCAGGTGGATGGTCCATGTTGCTCGGACCGAGGACTCCCCAATGGACATGAATTTGGATACTGCTGCCACCTTGGGTAGCCCCATGGCCACTCACCACCCACCACCAAGCCCCAGAGGCTCCCCATCATACAGCCACTTCCTCCACGGTTCCAGAGCCAGCGAGATGTCCCCTGCCCTATCCCTGTCACAGAGCAAAGTGCACAGAGGCAAGTCCCTCTTGGAAGCTGGCCCCTGGTGGACAGCGACAGCTGGGCGTGGTCCCGCCCTCCTCCTTCCCTATTTCCACTCCGCTGCTAGTTCCCCCAATAAACCCTGTTTCACTATGTCTGCACCACGTGGAGCCACTAATATATCTCTGTGTCTCTTTGGGTGATGGCACAACAACATCTCAATTATGAAATCTGAAATAAAAAGTTCATAAGGAGCAGCGAGACTGCCAAAAATTACTCAAATTTTAAAAATGGGCCAGCGGCTGGCTCTAGGGTCCCCAGCCCTCAGTCTTGTCCCTGGGGTTGTGAGATGAGTGTCACTGAAACACTTCTCCTGGCCCAGCTCCCCCTGCCCACCTAGCCCAGCCTCCTGTCCCCATGTCCTCTGTCGAGATGGCTCCTGCTGGGTAGCACCAAGGACTTCCTTGTCACTAAATTCAGCGGGTGCATCTCAGAGTTCACCGCCTGCACTGACTGCCCCTCCTTAATCCCTGCAGACCTGAAGGTGGCTCCCAGGTTCTCTGCATCTCCTTTGAGGGCTCCTTGGCTCCCACCCAACCGATAAGCAAGGTGGTTGGTGTTCTGGGGACTGGACCTCAGCCCTTTTCTGCCCAGCCATTTTCAGGGTTCACGGTTTGTCAATCTGCAGCCCCAGCTCTGCCCTCCCTTCTGCAACCAAACCTGTGTGTCCAGCTGCCCCCAGGACTTTGACCCTGGATATCCCATGGTCACCAGCAGCAAAGGTGGAGAAGGGGAGTGTCCTCATCATCCCCCTCCTCTGACAGCTCCACCACATAAGTAGAAACCCAGAGCCGTCCTTAACACCGCCCTGCCTGTCCCTAGGTCCCGTCAGCTATCAGTGCCACCAGTGCCACGCTGCCTAGTTCTTTCTTTCTTTAGTAACAGCTTTATTGAGATACAATCCACACACCATAGAGTTCACCGACTCAAGTGTATGATTCAGTGACTGTTAGTACATTCAGAGTAGGGCCTCTGTCACCTCTATCTAATTCCAGAACATTTCATCACCCCGAAAAGAAACCTCAGACCCATTAGAAGTCACTGCCTCTGTGGTTTCTTTCCCTATGTGTTAAGGCTGATGGGGTTCCTTCCTCTGGTGCTGGGAGAATTTGGGGAATCCAGGTGTCTTAGTCCACTCAGGTTGCCATAATATACCATAGGCCCCAGAGGGGGGATTTTAAACAACAGACATTTATTTCTCACAGTTCTGGAGGCTGGAATTGTGAGGTCAGGGTGCGGGCATGGTTGAGTTTTGGTGAGAGCTCTCTTCTTGGTTTACAGTTGGCCAACTTCTTACTGTGTCCTCACATGGGGAGCGGAAGGGGAGTAGGCCTAGCTAACTTTCTGGCCTCTTCGTATAAGGCACTAACACATCATGAGGGTTCCACCCTGACCGGAACACCTCCCAAAGGTCCCACCTCTTCATGTTATCACATTGGGATTAGGGTTTCAACATGTAAATTTGGGGGGGACACAAACATTCAGTCCATAGCACTAGTAAGGCACACATATGGTAAAGAAGACTGTTAGTCAATCCTTGTATTAATAAACATCCCCGGGCTTCCCTGGTGGCGCAGTGGTTGAGAGTCCGTCCGCCTGCCGATGCAGGGGACACGGGTTCGTGCCCCGGTCTGGGAAGATCCCACATGCCGCGGAGCGGCTGGGCCCGTGAGCCATGGCCACTGAGCCTGCACGTCCGGAGCCTGTGCTCCGCAATGGGAGAGGCCACAACAGTGAGAGGCCCGTGGACCACAAAAAAAAAAAAATAATAGAAAAATAAACATCCCCATCCCTAGGCCCCTGAGTCACCTAGAGCCCCAACCCTTCACCTTTGTGACCACTGCAGCATCCAGTGTCCCCTCTGCAATCTGTCCCCATGATAGCCAAGGGCTTTTCTAAAATGCAACCCCAGCATACAACACCTGCCCCAGGTGTTCTGTCCCAGGTGTCCATATCAGGTATGATTACCTGGTTCAAGGACCAGAAGCCAGAGGTACCCAAGGGAGTCTCTGGAGACAAAGGTAAGGGCGGCTGCCAGCCTCAGGCTGCATCCTCATCACAGCTCTGCAGAGCCCAGCCTCTCCTGGCTGCGCACCCTACTGTTCCCCTGAGGGCTCCGAGGGCACTAGAACAGCCCCTCAGCCTTCTCCCATTAAAAAAAGACTCTGGCTGCTGGAAGGGCTGTTCAGGGTAACCATGGGGAGTTGGACCTCAGTTGAGAGAGCTATTAGTCCAAGTAGGAGATGGTGGTGGCTCGGACTAGAGAACTAGCAGCAAGGATGGAAAAGTGACAAGAAATAAGTAACACATTATGAGTTGAATTGTGTCCCCCCAGAATTCACATGTTGAAATCCTAACCCCTAGTACCTCAGAATGTGACCTTATTTGGAAATAGGTCGTTGCAGATGTGATTAGTTTAGACGGGATCCTACTGCAGTAGGTTGGGCCGCTAACCCAACATGACTGGTGTCCGTATAAAAAGGGGAAATTCAGACACAGACATTCACACAGGGAGAATGCCATGCGGAGGTGAAGGCAGAGACTGGGGTGATTAGTGGCTTCTATGAGCCAGGGAATGCCAGTGACAGCCAACAAGGCACCAGAAGCTAAATGAGAGGCATGGAACATTCTCCCTCCCAGCTCTCAGAGGAACCAGCCTTGGAGACAAGAACTGTATGAGGGTGGGGGGAATGTATCAGTCCAGGTAAGTTGTGCCAGCTGCTGTAACAAGCAAGCCCCTGATCTCAGTGGCTTAACACATAGATATTTATTTCTCCACTCATGCAGAATCCCACGCTGATAGTTCTAGTTGGTGGGCTCCTTCTACAAGGTTGCTAGGGAATCTGGCTCCTTCCACCCTCCCCTAGGCCCTAGGTATCCCCTCCATCTAGTTGGTGAATGAAGGAGATAGAAACTGAGGGTATTGTAGACCAGACCTGGCAGGGGTCTACATCAGTGCTTTTCAAACTTTAACACCTGGGAATCTTGTTAATGCAGGCTCTGATGAAGGAGGCATGGAGTGGGGTATGAGAATCTGCATTTCTAACAAGCTCCCTGGTGATGTCAATGCTGTTGATATGGGCCCTTTCTTTGAGAATTGAGGAGTGAGAGGCATCACTCCTGCCCATGCCTCATAGCCAGAGCTCACTCCTGTGGCTATACCTAATGCAAGGGAAGCAGGGAAATGAAGTTCAGCTGTTTGTGCAGGAGCTGGAGGAGCCAGGGTCAGTAAACAGGCAGGGGGCAGGTAGGGGCCAGGCAGTAGGGACCCAGCCCTCCCACGACAGTGGTACCATTGCTGCGGGGAGACCAGGGGGAGGTCCTGACTGAGACCATGGGTCCCTCGGCAGGCAGCCTTTCTGAACTCCCCGGAAGTGGTGGGGGCGAGAGCCCAGGCCTTCCTTAGTTCAAGGTTCTGTGAGCCACCTGGGACTGGAGCTTGCAGTGGGGATACTGCCTCTCATCTTGGTGCCTGAGTCCTGGAACTGAGCACCCCCTTCTTTTCATCCAATACCCCTTTTGCAGGAGATCAGCCTGGCAGTGGGGGCCCAAAGTACAGTGGACCAGATGGACAGCCCTTTTTAGTCAACCCTCCTGCCAGAAAAGGGGTCAGTTCTTCCTCCACTCCACCACTGAACTTCCTTCTGCACGAGGGGTCCTGGTCGTCTTTGTCCCCCACCCCACCCTTTTCTCAGGTGACTCCTGGGAGCAAGGCTCCCCATGCACCCCCATCACCCAGGCCTGCTGCCCCAGGATGCTATCCCTGGGCCAGAGCCTAGGACAATGCCACGGAGCCACAGCAGCCCCCAAGCTCACAAGCAGAAGGGAGAAGGGGTCCAGGTCCATGGGTTTTACTACTCCCTCCTTAGATGGGTTCCCTGCACTGGGCTAGCCTGCGCTGGTGAGACTCCCAGTCCATTGCCCAGCAGGGCCAGGAAACTGGGAGGTGATCCCAGGCCAGCGTGGCAGCTGAGAGGGTCCCCCCAGGAGGCAACCTGGGCACTGGCCTCCAGCCTCAGCCAGCCAACTGCGTTGGGATAACGCCTCCCCAACACACACACCTCCCCCCAGCCTGTGTATGAGGCACAGGCTCATTCGAAGCGAGGTCTTCGCGGGTCCAGTCACCACCACCAGCACTGTGGCTTTCCTAGAATCTTCTCTGCGCCCCCGATCTGGGGCGGGGGAGGAGTACGGCGGGTACTGACAGAGCGGAGACAGGTCCTTGCAGGCTGGACAGCCTGGTGGGGGACTGGTGAGGGGTGGGCAGGCTGGACTGGGAGGCAAGATATCGGGGCCGGGCGGGCCGCTCTGGGCCCCAGGCCACCACCCATCTCCTTCCCGGTCCCCGCCCCCGCCCTCCCACGCACCTGCGCTGGCCTCTCCCCAAGCCCTGGGGGCAGCCGGCGGGCGCTGCTGGGAGATCAGAGGACTCAGAGGAGTCGGGCCCAGGGGGAGGGGGCGGGGAATTTCCCCCCACGCCTGCCTGGGCCTGCTCCCCTCCCCCTTCCCCGCCAGGTGGGGGGGCACCGCTGGGGGAATTCCATCGCGCTGCGAGGGCTCCGGCGAGCCTGGGCTGGGGGTCCTAGGGAGAGGAGGAGGAGAGGAGGGAACAGGCTGGGACCAGGGGCGCAGCTGACTTCCTCCCCAGACACCAGCTGCCCCTGCCTGTCCCAGACTGAGTGGCCACCATTCCAGCCCGTGGGGCGGGTGCGGGGGCAGGGAGTGGCGCTTCCTCAGGCCAGAGGCGTCGGGACCTGGGAAGGGAGAGGCGTGAAGATCCGAAAGAGGGTGTGCGTGTGAGCGTCTCACAATGAATGGGTGACTGAGTGGGAGAGCGTGCCTGCACTTTATTCAAGGGTGTCTGTGAGCTGGGGACTCCGGGTGCCCCGGGGACGTGTGGCCTCAGGAGAGGGTCCTGTGTCTCCCCCATTAGGGTCGTTCTGTCTACCAGCCTGGCCGGGCCTCCTCCACACGCTCCCGCAGGAACCTTCACCGACCCTGAGAGGAGGAAGGGAGGGGAGGCGCGCTCCGGGACACAGAGGGTCCCAGAGATGGGGGGCGGGCGTGGGAGGTGTCTGGACCTGCTGCCTCCGCTCCAGTCTCGGGCGGGGCTTCCCTGCCTCGGTGTGGGGGGGGGAGGGACCCGTGGGGAGGGACGCCAGGGGGGTAGGAGACAGCGCGTCGGAGACCTGGGCGAGGGAGACTCAGAGAGCAAGAGGCAGAGGGAGGGGGCGGGTGTGGAAGCCGAGGCAGGACCCCAAGCCCGGAGAGGCAGAGACGGAGAACATCCCTGGCCAGAGCTCGTCCCCCCGGGGAGACTCCCAGTAGGGGCCGGGGCAGAGAGACGCCTTCAGGGCCAGAAACCCTAGGAGGCAAATACCCCTGGGAGATATTACCGCCACCCCCCGCCCCAGATAGAGAGCGCCTCGCAGAGCGGGGACGAGGACAGACTGTCAGAGGACAACGCCCCCCAGGCCTCCTGGGAGACCCCGGAGCGACCCCAGGGGCGACAAGGGCCTTGTGCGGGCCAGGGCGACCTCTTCTTGGCTGGGGACGATGGGGACACGGGCCCCGCAGGGCCTCCTCCTCCTTCTCTTGCTCCGGCTGCTGCTGCCACGCGGGACCTCAGCTGGGAGCCTGCATAACCCAGGTGAGTCGCTGCCCGGCGACTGGGCCGAGGTCACCATTCCCTCCTCGGCCTCCGCGCCTAGAACCCGAGTCCCACTGGCGAGGGGGCAGAGCAGGTGGTGGCAGCAGCTGAGCAGCCCGAGGGCCCCGTGGGCGCCGGGGGCGCTGGCTGGGGAGCTGGGTGGGAGTTGGCATCGGAGTGTGGGGTGAGGATGCCCGGCAAGGGTCAGGACCTCCCAGGCCCCAACGTCGCCGTGCAGGCCTGTCCGAGTGCTTCCAGGTGAATGGCGCAGACTACCGCGGCCACCAGAACCGCACAGGCCCGCGCGGGGCTGGCCGCCCGTGCCTCTACTGGGACCAGACGCAGCAGCACAGCTACAGCAGCGCCAGCGACCCCCACGGCCGCTGGGGGCTGGGCGCGCACAACTTCTGCCGGTGAGGGGCGGGGCCTTCGCTGGGGCGGAGCTGGGTGCACTATTACAGGCGTTGGCCCGGAGCTGGGCCTCGGCATGGGCGGAGCGGAGGTCTCTGCTGGGCGGGCACAGGGGCCATCTCGAGGGCCTGGGGGCGGGGCTTAAGCGTGGGGTAGAACCTTTTCTGACCTGGGTTGGGCCGTAGGCGCATAACTTCTGCAGAGCCTCAGGTCAGGCCTGGGCACTCAAGGCGCCCATAAGGGCGTGGCGTAGTCATAGGGCAAGCCCTGGAGTGAGGGGCCGGGCCCTTGGCTCACATCTTTTGAGACACATCTACTGGTGGTGACGGAGGGATTGGGGGTTCAGAGCCACAGTTTCGGTCTGAAGCGGCAGGGACCGAGCTGCGCGGGAGGACACTTCCCTGCTGAACCGCAAAGCTTAGGGCTCATCACTTCTGCTTTAAAGCAGGATTCCAAGACAAGGGACTTGGCTGAGGCCCATGGCTGGGTGGAGGACTAATACTACAAATGGCCTCAAAGTCTTCATAGCCTAGCAACAGCTGAAGACCTAAAATCAGCCCCCAGGGCCCTTTAATGACTTCCCACCGTACACTCGGAAGTCGACATCCATTCTGGTGGGCAAACCAGAATTTGCTCGAACACACACGGTGGCCATTTTGAGAATAAGCCGTGGGTCAGGGCTGGAATTTGCCATTCTTGGGACAGGAGGATCCCAACTATTTCTCCTGTACCAACAGTAACCCAGATGGTGATGTGCAGCCATGGTGCTACGTGGCCGAGACAGAGGAGGGCATCTACTGGCGCTACTGCGATATCCCCACGTGTCATAGTGAGTGGGCCGGGCTGGACAAGGGTGGAAGCCGGGCTGCCTGGGCAGAGTTCGCTTTTGGAGGCGCCTCACTGAGCCTGACTCTGCTGCCCCCTCAGTGCCTGGGTACCTGGGCTGCTTCGTGGACTCCGGGGCACCCCCGGCCCTCAGCGGCCCCAGCGGCACCTCAACAAAGCTCACGGTCCAGGTGTGCCTTCGCTTCTGCCGCATGAAGGGCTACCAGGTATTGCCCACCTGCCCAGACCGGTGGTGACCCCTGACCTTGACTTCAGGACCAAATCAACTTCGAACTCTGAGGCCAAACCTTGACACTAATTTCTGAACCCCCAGCCCGATTCCCTCTTCCGACCCCAACCCCTGGCTCCCACTACCCCACCCCCACCCCAGCCCCTGTCTCGGTGGTCACCCAGTCTGTGGTCCCAGTTGGCGGGCGTGGAGGCTGGCTACGCCTGTTTCTGTGGCTCTGAAAGCGACCTGGCCCGGGGACGCCCGGCTCCGGCCACCGACTGTGACCAGATCTGCTTTGGCCACCCCGGCCAGCTGTGCGGCGGTGATGGGCGCCTGGGCATCTACGAAGGCGAGGAGTGGGCAGGGATGAGGGGCCCGGGTGAGGGGAAGAGTCTGAGTGAGACTCAGCGATGCCGTGACAGGGGGCGGGATCTGGGAAGGGAAGGCGGTAGGTTGGGGGCGGGGCCTAATAAAGGGATTGGGTTGAGGACTGGGCCCGAAAACGGGACTGGGCTGAACCTGGGGCCAGGGGTCTGGGTCTGAGGACGGGACGTGAGAAAGGAATTGTTTGAGGGCGAGACTTGAGGAGGGAATTAATAGTTTGACAGCGGGGCCTATGGAAGGGGTTGGACGGGGTCGGAGGAGGGAGTTGGGCTGAACCTGGGGTGGAGGCGGGGTCCGAAGATGAGGCTGGTCTGTCTGGGGCGGGGCCTAGCTGGGAAGGGGCGGGGCTCTATGTAGAAGGAGGAGCCCGCCGGTCTCCGGGTTCTGACCGCCGGCCCCGCCCACAGTGTCCGTGGGCTCCTGCCAGGGGAACTGGACTGCACCTCAAGGTGTCATCTACTCCCCGGACTTCCCGGACGAGTACGGGCCGGACCGGAACTGTAGCTGGGCGCTGGGCCCCCCGGGCGCCGCGCTGGAGCTCACCTTCCGCCTCTTCGAGCTGGCGGACCCGCGCGACCAGCTGGAGCTGCGCGACGCCGCCTCGGGCAGCCTGCTCCGCGCCTTCGACGGCGCCCGCCCGCCGCCGCCGGGGCCGTTGCGCCTGCGCTCCGTCGCACTGCTGCTCACCTTCCGCAGCGACGCTCGCGGCCATGCGCAGGGTTTCGCGCTCACCTACCGCGGTGAGGCCCCGCCGCGTCCCCCCTCAGCCCGCTCCCCCGCCAGCCTGCCTCACACCCCTCTCCGCAGGGCTGCAGGACGCCGACGACCCTGCGCCCCCCAAGGGCTCGGCCCAGACTCCTGCAGGGCCCCCCGACGGGGCCAACGTGAGCTGCAGCCCCCGGCCTGGGGCTCCAGAGGCCGCGATTGGGGGTGAGACGGACGTGGGAGGCGGGAGAGAGTTTGGGGAACAGACCCTTCCAGCCCTGTCCTCACCGCACTCGTGTGCCCGCAGCCCAGGTCTTCTTGACGGTGACGGCCGTCTCAGTGCTGCTGCTGCTGCTGCTGTCGCTGCTGCGCCTGCTGCGCGGACGGTGCGCGCTCTGGGGCAGGACCTGAGGGCGGACCTTGCCGGGAGCCTGACGCCCCACCCCGGTGCCCCGGGGCGTGGGGGGCCCTGGTGGGAAGCTAGGGCCCACGACGGGAACAGGGCTGGAAGGAACTCCTGGGTTCGAGGGACGAGGATCACGCGTTCGAGGGACGCGTCGGATCACAAGCGAAGCAAGGTGCTGGAGGTGAGGTTGGTTGGGGGTTCGGCTGACGTCTGCTCCCTCTCTAGGAGCTGCCTGCTGGCTCCGGGTAAAGGGCCCCCAGCGTTGGGGCCTTCCCGGGACCCCGCAAGAAGCTGGGCCGTTTGGTACCGCCGGCCTCGAGGGGTCGCCCTGCCCTGTCCTCCTGGGGACCCCCAGGTTGAGAGTCTAACCGCGAGTTACCGGCCATTGAGCGCCTCCAGCCAGAGTTCCCTGCGCTCACTCATCTCTGCTCTCTGACTCGGGACCCCCAGGGTCCACTGGACCCTCCTGCAGCGGGATAGACTCCTGAGACCCTTTGCCACACACTGCCTACCTTGGCCTTCTGCCCCTTTGAAGTTTGGCAGCTCGGCCTCTAGTCATCTCAAGGAGGCCAGACGTTGGACAGGAAGCATCTGGTGCTATTATTGGGAACTTCACCTGACCCTCGGGGTCCAGATGGTCAAGGCCAAAGGGCAAGAGGAATTCGACTTCCCTCATAAACCTGGATACCTGGGTCTTTGAGCCCCTTCTGGGGTGGTTCTGGACTGCTGCCCAAAGTGAAATGTGAGAGGTCAACAAAAGTGGTCAAAAGACTAATCATAGATTTTGAATAAAAGACCTATTTTGGTACAGGGCTCCGGAATTTCTTATGTGTGGGAAGAGCTATGAGGGTACAGTGCCAAGAGTGGTTGTGTACATGCAAGTGAAAGGCGTTCATCGCAAAGAGTTTCGTGTAGCAGCCTGGAATGCAGAGGAACCGCGGAGGCGGAAGGATGAGTGGGCGGGGTCCTGGAGAAGGGGAGGAAGTGGAGGCCGGTTGTCAGCAGGGTTAAGCAGAAGAAGGGATGCCTTCGTGGACCTGATTTAGGATGAACCCTGGTGGGGACTGAACTTCCTTCCCTGGCCTCCTGCCCTCTCTCCCTCTCCGTTTCCTGCCCGTCCTGGGCGGGGCCGAAGATGCGCCTTTGGCTTGAACAGTGAGCGACTTTGGCCCAGCCCAAGCTCGAAGAAGCCTGGCCCGAAGGGCAGGGCCTCACTGGAAGGCTCCGGGCACGTCAGGCACACCCCTAGAGGCCCGGGCATCTCGGCACGCCTTGCTGCGCTCCGGGGAAGTCGGGCGAGTGGAGATATCACCCGTGGAGTAGGGGCGCGCCGGCTCTAGACCTGACCCGTCCGAAAATCCCGGGTCGGCAGCACCTTGGACAGAGCCCGGGCTGTGGGGTGCTGCAGGGTGGAGGGGCTGTGCCCGGGAGGGTGAAGGCCCAAGGGTGAGTCAACCTGGGGGTAGCGCGAAAAGCCCGGGCGCAAACTGCAAGGGAACGCGAGCCACCGGGACCCAGAACGTCGGGTCCCAATCCAACAGGCACCCCATGCAAATGAGACTGGGACCGCATATATTATGCTAAGACGCTGAAGGTCTGGGCGGCTGCCGGGAGGAACCTCCCAGTCGGCCGCGCCCATTGGCCCTCGCAGCCGCGACGTCAGGAGCCCAGAGCGCGAAACCCTGGCGGGATGGCGGGGGCGAGCAGCTGGGGCGGAGCCTGGCGTCCCCTCCCGCGTCCGGCCGCGCCCGTCCTCCCGGCAGCCCAGAGACTACTACTGGCCGCTGCCGCCGCCACAGCAGCCGCCGCGAGCTGTCCCTGCACAGCGCCTGCCAGCCGCACTGCGCTCCGGATTCCTGTGCGTCCCCGGCCTCCGCCCAGGCGTGGGGGTCGCGGGGCCCGCGCGTGCGCAGCGGGGCACGGGCCGGGACCCCCCGGGCCAGCGCGTGCGCGGACCGAGCACTGGGAGGTGGGCGGGCGCAGGGATGAGGCTCTGGGTGCTGTTGGCCCGCTGAGGAGACCCGGGGGCAAGAGGAGCGCGGACCGACTTCGCCCGGCCGGGCCATGGCGTTCCTGGCCGGGCCGCGCCTGCTGGACTGGGCCAGCTCGCCGCCGCACCTGCAGTTCAACAAGTTCGTGCTCACCGGCTACCGGCCGGCCAGCAGCGGCTCGGGCTGCCTGCGTAGCCTCTTCTACATGCACAACGAGCTGGGCAACATCTACACGCACGGTGAGCCGCGCCCCGCATCCCCCATCCGCGGCAGCCCTGCCCGCGCCGGGCCGGGGGCCCGAAGGCCGAGGAGAGCCCCAGCGCCCAGGTCCTGGGCTGCCCCGGCCCTGGCACGGCCAGGAGCCGTGGTGACATAGCTGCCATTGTGCCGATCGTCGCTGCCCGCTTCTGCTCCCCCGGCGGGGCCCCCGGGGCAGGCGAGGGAAGCAGAGTCGGAGACCGAATCCGCTTAATCCCTCTGAGCCCTGGGAATAAGGAATCTGGTTTCCGGCCGCTTCGAAATCCCTGCGCCCTGGCACCCTCTACCGCCAGCACCCGTCCCGGAGATGAGTGTTGACTTTGGCGAGGAGGGGCCCAGGAGGAGAAGCTAGGCCCCGGCCGCCTTGCCGCCCCCGCCCGCCCATAGCAGCCCAGCCGCCGGGCTCCGCCTGGTGGCGGCTCCTCCCCCCCTCCGACCCCGCCCCGGGCCCCTCCTCCGCGGCCCCGCGGAACTGTGCTGACACAGCCCTGCCCGTCCTTGGCCTACCCGGGTGGATAGAGGGGCCCTGAGTGCGCTGGGACCAGCCTTGGTACCTGCCCCCAGGGGGACTGTGGCCTGGCTAGACCCTGCCAACAGTGGGCAGTCAGCGGCCACAGCCTGCCAGTGCTGACCTTTGACCCATGTGAGGGCAATGCCAAAGTGCCTGCAGGAAGTGGTAGGAATGGTTCTGAAGGCCTGGACTGGGAGGACTGGAACTCCCTGAAAAGGTGCCTGGGTAGAAGATGGAACAGGGTTCTTTCAGCCCCCTGCCCTGCCTGGCCTCACCTGCTCTGGTGGACAAAAAGGCCCACAGCCTCCATCTGTCTGGTCCCTTCTGGAGAGGAGAGGACATAGGGATTGGCAGGAGCAAGATAAGTGGCCCTGGGATCTGTTGTCATTGCCTACATGTCGGATTCAGAACTCACCTTGGGATCATGCCCCCTCTGGCTTCTGCTGATATACCTAGGCCAGATTGGGGAGTGGGGGCCCCCTGCTTTCCTGGGAAGTGGTGTGGTGGCTGCAAGGGTGAGACCAGCTTGGGAGTCAGACTGCCCAGGGCTCTGTGCTGCTTCATTGCTTACTTGCTGGGGTCCCCTGGGGAAGGTTACTCAGTTTCCTCACCTATAAAGTGGGAATAATGGTCTCCCCTTCCCAGAACTATTGTGAGCTCTGCTAAATAAAGTTACTGAAAGCCCAGAGCCTGCCTCCGTCCAGGGCCGGCCAAGAGTTGGCCAACAGCCTTGTCAGGACCTGTCTTGCTCCCATCCCTCTAGCCTGTGGCCTCATTGAGGACATGACTTGTCCTCACTGCTGAAGCTGTCTGATGGAAAACTGTCTCCCTCCCCCAGGGCTGGCCCTGCTGGGCTTCCTGGTGCTGCTGCCCATGACCTTGCCCTGGGGTCAGCTGGGCAAGGATGGCTGGCTGTGGGGCACACACTGTGTAGCCTGCCTGGCACCCCCTGCAGGCTCTGTGCTCTATCACCTCTTCATGTGCCACAAAGGGGGCAGCCCTGTGTACACTCGGCTCCTTGCCCTGGATATGTGTGGGGTCTGCCTCGTCAACACCCTCGGTGAGCCAAGGGATGGGGTGGGGGGCGGAGGGCTTGAAGGATGGGAGCTGGGGGTTGGGTACACTCACATGAGCCTGAGATAGAAAGGGCAGGTATCAGGGAAACTGGAAGGAAAAAGAAAAGGGACAAGGGCAGGTGGATCCCCAGACTGATGTGCCCTCTCCTGCCTCTCTCCTCTGTGCAGGGGCCCTGCCCATCATCCACTGCACCCTGGCCTGCAGGCCCTGGCTGCGCCCAGCTGCCCTGGTGGCCTACACCGTGCTGTCGGGTGTGGCAGGCTGGCGGGCCCTCACCGCCCCCTCCACCAGTAGCCGGCTCCGCGCTTTTGGCTGGCAGGCTGGCGCCCGCCTCCTGATGTTTGGGGCCCGGGGAGTGGGGCTGGGCTCTGGGGCTCCAGGCTCCCTGCGCTGCTACCTGCGCATGGATGCACTGGCACTGCTTGGGGGGCTGGTGAACGTGGCCCGCCTGCCAGAGCGCTGGGGACCGGGCCGCTTCGACTACTGGGGTAACTCACACCAGATCATGCACCTGCTCAGCGTGGGCTCCATCCTCCAGCTGCACGCTGGCGTCGTGCCTGACCTGCTCTGGGCCGCCCGGCACATCTGCCCCCTGGACTGAGCCACCTCCCGCCCGCCATGCCGGCCTGCTCACAGTCTTCTAGGGCCAACAGCACCATGCTGGCTCCCTGGATGCTTCCAGCAAATGGGACTTCCTAGCGGGGAGCCCTCATCTGTTCATCCATTCTTCCCTGTGGACTAGCCTCTTTTACTCACACGTTGGATCTCCATTTCCCCTTCCTGCCTTCTTCCACGGGACTTATAGGCTGAAAGGAAACCTTCCCTTCTCTGGGCCTGTTTTTACCCTCTGTGACCTGTGAGGTTTGGGCCAAAGGGACAGTTGGGATCCTGCCAGCCCAGAGCCATCACCCACCCTGACCCTCACATAAGGCACCTCACAGCTGCCTAGCCCAGCCTCCTGCCCTCTGTCTGTCCACCCTGCATGCTGGCCCTCCCAGCAGCCCGTTCTCCCTGCTGTCCAGAGACTGTGGAATGAGGGGTCTGGACAACAGGACTAGCCTCTTATCCCAGGACCTAGGGGCAGGAGGGTGGTGGCTGCTGCTTTTTCCAAGCAACTGGCACAGAGATATAAAGAGCTGAATGGCCCTGGACCCAAGCCCCACTGGACTGAGGGCACCCTCCACCTTGAGTGCTCTGAAAGCTTGACCTGCCCAGCAGGGACATGCCTGCTCAGGAAATCTTTGCTCCACACAGTGGGTGACTCCCAGCTCCAATCTGCCAGCCTGGGGCTTGGGGCCTTGCAGCAGAGCTCAACCTTGGGCTGTCGCAGGGGCCTCAGACCCTGGGCAACGTCAGTAAGCGCCGTGTTGCCATGCAAGCAAGCTTGGGTACTCCCAAGATTCAAATACCTTTTATTAGACACGGCCAGGCAGAAGGGACCACTGGAGTTTCCAGACAGACCCCGGCCTCCAGGAGGATGGAGGGAAGGGGCTAAGAGGTTAAAAGTGCCGAGCCTGGGCCCGTGGGCTCAGGTTGGGCCCAGTGAGTCCTCAAACAGGCTGAGGAGGTTCCGAGGCTCAAAAGCGGGGAAGGTGCCCTGTGGAGGCTCTGAGTCAATGTCACTTAGGTCCAGAGAATCCCTAGGGGGAGAGAAGAAAGAGAAATGACTCTCAGGATCCAAAAGCTGCCCCCTCCCACCCCCTGGGACCCTGGGCCCGCTCACCTCAGCGTGTACCTGCCCCGGGAGGCAGGGGAGCCACTGCAGGGGGTGGAGGTGCTCCCGGCAGCCCTGGCCAGGATGGCCTCTGGAGAGAGCGAGGGCCTGCGGGGGGTAGGCAAGACAAGCAGGGTGTTGAGGGGAAGGGAGGAGGCCACGGCTGGGTGGGAGCAGCAACACCAATCCTGACCCTGTGCGGGCTCCGAGCTCCTGCCTGACACAGGCAGGTGCCATTCTCGGACAATGGGCATTGGTGGACATTGAAAGAACACTCTGACAACTTCTAAAGTCTACCTGACCACACTCAAATGCCACCTCTGTCCCTTTTCAGAACACATGGGCTCTGACTGAGCTGACTTTGAAATGACCTTGTGGTAACTGAAGCTCATCTGGCACTTTGCCTGCTATAAAGCGCCCCCATGGCAATGGGGTGACATTCTCGTAAGGAAGGGGTTAATGGCGTGATTCCTTCTGAGAACTGTCTGCCCTGAGCTTGTGGTTTCCTTTGCAGTAGTTTCTTAATTACAGCCTCTCACTTGGCCACCAGGCACGTGGGACTAAGGAATTCCTCCCAGGGCGGGAGCTCACCAGGCTCTGGGGGTTTTGCGCCCTAAGAGGAAGGATAATACCTTGCCCTTGGGTACTGGCAGCCTCTGGGGGGTGGGGGCTGCACCGCCTGCCTTTCCCAGCAGGTGCTGTGGCCCCTGTGCTGCTCCCCAGCATGGCAGCACCCTCACTGTGAGGTTGCCAGTTTGCCCTGCTCCGTACGGCCCCTGGTCCACACACTGAGATTAGAAGAAACAACTGCATTCAAACTAGGCCAGGCCGCAGCCCCACCAGCCTTGGTTTCCTTCCCGGCGTATGATGGGGGCCAGGTTTGTGGGAGGGATGCCGGTTCACTACTAATTCCCATGGGCCTGGGGCCTGGGCCTTGGGCATGGGGTTTGGCCATGCTGACGGCCCGTCTCCCCCAACTCCCAGCCGCCTGCCCAGAGTCCTCACCCACCCTATGCTGTCGTCATCCCAGTTGCTGGCAAGGCTGCTGTCCAGGAGGAGGCTGCAGGGCGGCGAGCCAGGTGGGGTGGCCGGCGGACCCAGGGGCTGCAGCCAGCTGGCAGGGTGTGCCAACCCGTGCCAGAGCCAGCATAGCAGGGAAAGCAGGGCCTGTGGGGACAGGGGGCCGAGGGAGGCTAGGTAGACCCTGGGCCAAGGAACAGAGCAGGGCCGCCCATCACCTTCCCTGGCTTACCTGCCACAGGGCCCACCCTCGACTGAGGCCCTCGGCAGCCATGTACCACAGGACGGTCCAGGGCCGCGGCTGCCTGAGCATGGGCAGGGCCAGCAGGGCCTCGGCTGTGGCCCGCAGCTTGGGGTCAGGTTCCAGCATCATGGTGAGGACCGAATGCAGCTCAGAAGACAGGCCTGTCCCCGGGGCAGGGCCACATCAGGGGTGATGGGGCCTTGAGCCTGGCAGTCCCTTGCCACCAGCCACCCCCCATGAGAGCCTGCCCTCCCTATGGCAGTGCATCCCCTCCAATCCTCTCCTCCCACTCACCAGCAGTGAACTCAGGGGGCAGGTAGCCCTGGCGCAGCTGCTGCCAGCCCTCCCCACCATGGGGCAGCTCCATGTTGCACGCCACCTCCAGGATGGTGAGACCCAGGCTGGGAGGGACAGGGACAGAAGAGGGGCAGGGTTGACCTCGAGACACAGAACCCAGAGCCCCAGGCTACCCCCAAGAAGAAGGGTAGGAAAGGGATGCTATCTTCCACCATGAGCCAGGGAGGTGGGGAAGGAGGGGCTGGGGGCCCTAAGAAGGTCTCGGCAGAGCTGATGATGGGGACTATATCATGGAGCACAGACCCCGGGCCCAGCGTAGCTCACACACCACCTACCCCCCCACCCCGCTCCCACAGGACTGGTACTCTGGTCGCTGTTGTTAACAGTGATGTTCTCATCATCCTGTTGATGTGACTGGATGCGACTGTCAGAAGCAGAGCAGTGGTGACCAGCATGGACCTTGGAACCCAGCGCCTGGTCCAGGCCCAGCCTCACCACCTGCTCACTGTGGACTGGGGGAAAGTCCCTTAACCTGCTGTGCCCAATTCCCCTGTGAATGGAGTAATAATAGTCCCTCCCTTGGAGGTGTGGTGAGATGAGTGAAGAGACAAGTGAATCAGGTAAAGTGGCTCCAGAGGGTTCTCTGATTAGCTTAACTCTCCAGACCCCTCTCAACTAGAGGGCGGGACCCCCAACCCCTTGGGGAAGCATCTCCCAGCAAGTCTTCCTGACTTTGGGCTAGGATGGTGACCCTCTGCTGACCACTCCCCCGCACACCAGGAAGAGCCTCCCACGTCGAGCCCTACCTGAACACATCTGCCGCTGTCCCATAAGCGCCTTGAAGCAGCTCGGGGGCCATGTAGCGAGGGTCTCCCTCCTGGGCCTCGCTAGCTCCGGATGCACCCAGCTCCACCAGCAGCCCAAAGTCACCCAGCTTGCAGCGGTCCCGGGGCCCCAGGAAGATATTGGAGGGCTTGACGTCAAGGTGGACCAGGCCTTGGCTGTGCAGGTGGGCCAGGGCCAGCAGGATGTCCCGCAGGTAGCCCCAGACCTGGGCCTCGGGCAGGCTGGCGCCCCAGGCCTCACAGTGCTGCTGTAGGCTGGGCCCACACAGCTCTGTCTGCAGGTATAGGATGCCGCCCTCCTCCCAGGCTTGCTCCAGCCGCACGCAGCACGGGTGCTGCCCCACCTTCTCATGGCCGCCGACCTCGGCCAACTTGCGGGCCCGGTCTTTGGGGCCCCGGAAAGGTGACATGCAGCGCTTCACGGCATAGAGCCGGCCGTCTTCCTTGGAGCGCACCTGGAAGCGAGGGGGAACAACCACTCAGGAGGACAACCCAGATGATTCTGTTAAGATTTCACGTGTGCGGAAGGTATGGCATGGCAGCTACCTTAGAGTGACCCCCACGTGTGCAAGAGCAAAGCTGGACAAACCTCCACCCCAGGTGCTGGTTTGCTGGAGACCCAGCGAAAGAAGAGACAGGGCAGACCTCTAAGTACAGGCCCAGGAGAATGCGTTAAGTAAAAAAGCTGCCTACAGAACAGCACAGGCAGTGTGGTCTGCCATGCGGCATATGAGATGGGTTTGTTTCTATCTGGTCAATTCCAGAGAAGTACAGAGAAAAGTCTGGAAGGAAGAACGCCCACCTGAGAATCACCGTGGTTTCCCCTGACCTAGGGGCCTCTGTACTTTTTAACAAAATTGTCTTCATGTAGTACTTGTGTAAGGAAAACTACCATTTTAGAGGAAATATACATGATTGGAAAATATATTTTAAGAAACAAAAGGTGGCATGGAGGTGTCGCCTGAGTGCTTGCGGCAGGAGGGAGGTGGGGTGGGCACTGCACTGGGGGCGGGGGGTGGCCTGGCTCCGGGGCCTTGTGGAGCTTGCCAAGACCCCCACACGGCTGGCACCAGGCAGGAGGAGGTGGCAGGTGGGAGCCATCGCAAGGCGTGCCAGGCTCTGGACAAGGGGAGAGTGTGTACTGAGGGGGCCTCAGAGGGGCCTGCATGTGGGGTTATGAGAAAGCGGCCAAGTCCAGCACTGAGGGGAGCCTGCCAGCCCAAGAGGTGGGCCGTCAGGGGAAAGGAGGGGAACAGGCTTCCCAGGACACTGTCCCATCCCAGCCGGGGTGGCGAGGCGGCAGGGGGTTACCCCAGACAGGCCTGGGGAGCTGTCACTGACTCACCTTGAAGACCTCTCCATAAGAGCCGTGGCCCAGGCGGCCGAGCCTGTGGAAACTCTGCTGGAAGAAGGACTCCGGCCGGCTCGGGTCATACCCGGGGCTCTGCAGGGGCTCGGAGGCTCGGCCTTGGAACGACACCCGCCGGGGCTGGGGCTGGTGCCAGCCTGGGGTCCGAGGAGGGAAGAGGCGGCTGATGGGGATGCTGCCCTTGGCAGGGGGCCGGGGTGGGAGGCTCCGACTGAGACCCCGAGACCTCTTGAGGGAGAAGCCAGGTTCTGCATGGCGGAAGTAGGCTGGGACCGGGACGGGGGTGCCACTCAGGGGTGGCGGGGTGCCCTCTTCGGGCACAGGCATGTCCAGCACAGGAGCCCCCAGAGTTCAGGACAGTGTGTCACTCAAAACAGCACCTGGTCCTATGGCCCCAAAGAGGCTGCAGAAGAGAGCCGAGTCTATACCACACACACACACTCTGCTTTAGGCATGGAGGCGGTGGGCACAACAAGCACCTGATGGGAAAAGGTATACAAATGTATGCACGCCTGCAGGTGGTCACCTGCACCTTGGGGGTTAGAGACACATAGACTGAAAACCACAGGGTCGTGTCCTGGAGGCTCCCACAGTCCAGCAGAGGTTAAACCAAGGCATGTCCTGGAGCCAGACCATACCTGTGTGCACATCTCTGCCTTGTTTGGCCCTAAAATATCCCACCTTGGGGAATTCCCTGGCGGTCCTGTGGTTAGGACTCGGCACTTTCACTGCCATGACCCAGGATTCAATCCCTGGTTGGGGAACTAACATACCGCAAGCAGGGTGGCATGGCAAACAAACAAACAAACAAATAAATAAAACATGGCCAAAAAACTAAATAAATAAAAATTAAAACTTAAAAAGAAAAAATCCAGGGACTTCCCTGGTGGCACAATGGTTAAGATTCCGCACTCCCAACGCAGAGGGCCCGGGTTCAATCACTGGTCAGGGAACTAGATCCCACATGCATGCCGCAACTAAGAGTTTGCATGCCGCAACTAAGAGTTTGCATTCCACAACTAAGGAGCCTGCTGGCCACAACTAAGACCTGGTGCAACCAAAAAAAAAAAAAATCCAACCTCTTCCAAGACTGTAAGGTAGAAATATTAACACAGGTCTGCTATCCTTTATCTCCAATTCCAAAGGAAAAAAGAAAGTCTAGGGCTTCCCTGGTGGCACAGTGCTTAAAAATCCACCTGCCAATGCAAGGGATATGGGTTCGATCCCTGGTCTGGGAAGATCCCGCATGCTGCGGAGCAACTAAGCCCATGTGCCACAACTATTGAAGCCTGCGCACCTAGAGCCCGTGCTCCACAAGAGAAGCCACCTCAATGAGAAGCCTGTGCACTGCAATGAAGAGTAGCCCCCGCTCGACGCAACTAAAGAAAGCCCACGTGCAGCAACGAAGACCCAATGCAGCCAAAAATAAATAAATAAATAAATTTATATATTGAAAAAAAAAAAAAAAAGGGCTTCCCTGGTGGCGCAGTGGTTGAGAGTCCGCCTGACGATGCAGGGGACACGAGTTTGTGCCCCAGTCCGGGAAGATCCCACATGACGTGGAGCGGCTAGGCCTATGAGCCATGGCCGCTGAGACTGCACGTCCGGAGCCTGTGCTCCGCAATGGGAGAGGCCACAACAGTGAGAGGCCCGCGTACCGCAAAAAAAAAAAAAAAAAAGAAGAAAGTCTGAATTTCAAATTTCTTTCTTGCTTCCTTTTTCGTAGTTAAGGTGCTAAAACTCAGTTAGTGGGATTTCGCTTCCAGCTCCATGTAGCAGAGGCTAAATTTCAGCTGAGTGTAGCAGAGAGGCTGGGGGCTTCCTCGTTTCACCAGCCCCTACTCAGAGAGACAACCACCACTGTCCCTGTCCCCAGCTCCAGAGCTGTGGCTCAGGAGATTCTGCCCGGGGAGAGGCAGGTCGTGAAACAGAGAGCTCCAAAGCTCTCGTGCAAAAATGTGACTTGATTAGAAGTAGAGTATGAGAAGTTCAAGCTTAAAGGCCCTCTCAAAATCAGTGGAGGTTTTGGTACTAAGCAATTAGGAGGAGGCCAATACCTCCATTTGCACTACAAGTGAACCACAGGACAACTAGTTTACCAGAGAGAACTGGGGAAAGAGACAGCTAAGAAGAGGCTTCCTGAGGTTAGAACAAACCTTAAACACTGAACTCCAAAGCTACCCCTTTAGGGACTTCCCTGGTGGCACAGTGGTTAAGAATCTGCCTGCCAATACAGGGGACATGGGTTCGAGCCCTAGTCCGGGGAAGATCCCACATGCACCACAACTACTGAAGCCCATGCACCTAGAGCCTGTGCTCCACAACGAGAGAAGCCACGGCAATGAGAAGCCCAAGCACCGCAACGAAGTGTAGCCCCCGCTCACCGCAGCTAGAGAAAGCCCACACGCAGCAACAAAGACCCAACACAGCCAAAAAAAAAACAAAAGCTACCCCTTTAAAGCCCAAATTTGACTGGATCAGTCTATGGAGCAATTGATGTTCCAGGGCATTGTCAAAAACAACAGAGCAATCATCCAGCAATTGGTGGGGCCTGACAGCTGGGTATGATCAGGGAGAAGACAAATAGAGCCCCCCTAAAACCACTAGTGTCCCAGGGTGACTGTGCACATGCCCAAGGCTGGGCTCTCTGAGGAGCAAAGTCAAAGGCTTCACATTGTTTAGGAAAGAGACATCACTACAGTGGTCCAGCCAGTCACTAAACAAGCAAAAACAATCCCAAGCCCCCAGGGGTAGGGTGAGGAACCAATATTCACAGTTGCTACAACATATTATCTCAAATGTCAAAGAAAAATTACAAGATATGCAAAGACGCAGGAGAGTGTGACCCATACACAGGAAAAAAACATACAGCAAAAACTCCCTGTAAGAGAGACCAGATGTCAGATTTAACAGACAGACTTCACAGTAGCGACTATAAATATGTACAAAGAACCAAAGGAAACCACACTTGAAGAAGTAAAGGAAACACAATGACAACATCTCATTAAATAGAGAATATCAATAATGAGATAGAAATTATAAAAGAACCAAATGCATAGTTGAAAAGTACAATGTCACTGAAATGAAAAAATTCACTGGAGGGGTTCAACAATAGATTTGAACTGGCAGAAAAAATAATCAGTGAACTTGAAGATAGTTTGATAGAAATTATGCAATCTGAAATACAGACAAAGAAAAGGGAACCAAATCTCAGAGAAATGTTAGGACAGCATTAAGTGAATCAACATATGCATGATGGGTACACCAGAGGAGAGAAGAGAAGGAGCTGGAAAAGTATGGATTAAAACTTCCCAAATGTGATTTTAAAAATATTAACATAGCCAAGAAGCTCAATGAACTTCAAGTAGGATAAATGCAGAGATCCACACACAGACACACCATATTAAAACTGCTGAAAACCAAAAACAAGGGGAAAATCTTGAGAGGAGCAAGAGAAAATGACTCATCACTGACAACCCCCCCCCATAAGATTAACTGTTAACTTCTCAAAAGAAACAATGGAGGCCAGAAGGAAGTGGGATGACATATTCAAGCACTAGGGGGAAAATTTGTCAACCAAGAATCCTATATCCAATGAAACTATCTTTCAAAAATAAATGCAAAAAACAGGGCTTCCCTGGTGGCGCAGTGGTTGAGAGTCTGCCTGCCGATGCACGGGACGCGGGTTCGTGCCCTGGTCTGGGAAGATCCCACGTGCCGTGGAGCGGCTGGGCCCGTGAGCCATGGCCCCTGAGCCTGCGTGTCCGGAGCCTGTGCTCCACAACAGGAGAGGCCACAGCAGTGAGAGGCCCGCATACTGCAAAAAAATAAATAAATAAAATAAATAAAGGCAAAAAAGAGATATTCCCAGATAAACAAAAACAGAAAGAATGCATTGCTAGCAGACCTGCTTTACAAGGAAAACTAAAGGAAGTTCTTCAAGCTGAAACCATGTGATCCCAAACAGTAATTCAAACATACATGAAAAAAAGAAAGAGCACCAGTAAAGGTAATTATGTAATATAAAAGACAGTATAAACGCATATTTTTCTCCTTTCTTCTTTTAACTGATTTAAAAAGCAACTGTATAAAACTATGTATGTAACTGTATTGTTGGGCATATAATATATAGAAATGTAATATACTTGCAAATAACAGCACAAAGATTTAAGTGTGTGGGAACAAAATTATATTGGACTGGAAAATGACACCAGATGGTAACTCAAACCCACAGGAACAAATGAAGAGAACCAGAAATGGTAAAAAAGAAGGTCAATGTAAAAAAATTATACATATACACTTGCTTTTCTTTCTTCCCCCAACTTCTTTAAGAAATTAAAGATGATCTAAATAAATGGAAAGGCATTATATGTTCATAGATCCAAAGACAATATAAATAAAATGATAATACTCTCCAAATTGATCTACAGACTCAGCACAATCACTATCAGAATCCCAGGTAGCTTCTTTACAGAAATTGGCAAACTGATCCTAAAAATCATATGGAAATTAACAGGACCCAAAAGAGTCAAAACAATCAAAACAAAGTCGGAGGACTCACACTTCCCCATTTTAAAACTTACTGCAAAGCGGGACTCCCCTGGTGGCGCAGTGGTTAAGAATCCGCCTACCAATGCAGGGGACACGGGTTCGATCCCTGGTCCGGGAAGATCCCACATGCCGCAGAGTAACTAAGCCCGTGCACCACAACTACTGAGCCTGTGCTCTGGAGCCCACGTGCCACAACTACTGAAACCTGTGCGCCTAGAGCCCACGCTCCGCAACAACAGAATCCACTGCAGTGAGAAGCCTGCGCACCACAATGAAGAGTAGCCCCCCTGTCGCAACTAGAGAAAGCCCGCACACAGCAATGAAGACCCAACAAAGCCAAAAATAAATGAATAAAAATAAATAAATGAATTAATTAAAAAAAACTTACTACAAAGCTACAGTAATCAAAACAGTGTGGTACTCACATAAGGATAGACATGCAGATCAATAGAATAGAACTGAGAGTTCAGAAATAAACCCTCACATTTATAGTCAATTGATTTTGACAAGGGTGCCAAAACAATTGAGAAATAAAACAGTCTTCTCAACAAATGGTGCTGGGACAACTGGATATCTACATGCAAACCTCACTTAGCAGAAAAATCTGACCTGGCCTATTCTTCCCTCTAAGTGTAAAATAATCATATATTTCTTGACAGAAATATTAATGTGTTTGATTATGAAATGATGTCCCAGGCCCATGAATGGATGGTGTTACATATAAATGTTACACATACCCTATTAGCTTTCTAAAATGGGAGACATTTTGAATTCTGAAACACACCTGGCCTCAGGGGTTTATGGACCTGTAATGCTAACTTCATGGAAGCCTTAGTCTAGTGTCTGGCATGCAGATCCCTCAGTAACTGTTATATAGTAAATAATATATAATAAATAACGCTCTGAGTAGTAATTGAAAGAACACACAAAATACAGTGGTCCCACGGGTGTAAGTGACTTTTGTATTGGAGCAAAGAGGGCTACTGTGTTGCTATAATGTTATAATTGAAAGAATAACAAGAGGAAAAAAGGAGAGAAGTCCAATTTTGAGAGGAGCCACAGTGTATCAAAAGATTCCATACTTAGCAGGGGGTGAGTCAGTGACTGAAACTGGAGGGAGCAGTCATCTGAAGGGTACTCTCCAGTGCCTAGGAAAGTGAGGCATGAGGGGAGGGACCCCACAGGGGCCTGCATGGGAAGACTCACCCTACAGCCTGTGGGTACCCTCCCTCTGCCTCTATGCATCTCAGGAATCCCATCCCAGAGTTTCTCAAAGTGAGGGACCAGGGTGTCAGGAACCCCTAGGGTGTTGGTTAGAAGTAGAGCCTCCGGGCCCAGCCATATCACATTCAGGGACATTGGGCACCTGCATCTTAAACCAATTCTGAGATCATCCCAATGTCACTTACGTTCTAGCACCATTGGCATGGCCAAACAGCTTTGGGGGTGGGATGGGGAGGGAGGAGAAGCAGGGGCTCCCGGTGAATCCAGGGTGGCCCTGAGCAGAAGCAAGGCCGGGATGAGCTCTGCAGCTTTCAGGGGCCTCACCCTCTCACTGGGCAGGACACATCTGCTGACCACGGTCTATCGCACTAGACTGTGAGTTCCTCCTGGTCAGGGCCACAGCTGATTCACCTCCGTGGGCGTGAGGAAACCCTGGCGAATAAAGTTGAGCAGACCAGCTGTCACGGGGGAGGGGCTGTAGATGGAAGGTCGGTGGGGCTTTTCCTGGGGAGGGACGAGTAAAGGGGGAGCAGTCGCTGTGGAAGGGGGCTCCCAGAAAAAGAGGGAGGCCGGGAAAGGAGGAGGGCAAGGACTGTCTAGGGGCAGGAGCCGCTAGAGGGGAAGTGGGCGGAGCCGCCCGCGGCAGGGCTGGCCCAGGGAGGGCTGGGGCTGTCGGAGAGGTGAGGAAGGAGGCGGGAGGGGTTGGGGGTGAGGCAGATCCGGGGAAGGACTGTCAGGGGGCAAGGAGTTGCTCGCGAGGGAGGTAGAAGGGAGGAGAGGGCGATCCCGCCCGAGAACCTTCAGGGTCGGGTATGAGCTCACCTGGGGC
This sequence comes from Monodon monoceros, assembly GCF_005190385.1. NCBI lineage: Eukaryota > Metazoa > Chordata > Mammalia > Artiodactyla > Monodontidae > Monodon > Monodon monoceros. Next base: position 50,806,290 of record NW_021703769.1, read on the forward strand.
GGGAGGGCGGGACGCAGCTCAGCAAGGTCCCAGATTCCGGGTCGGCGGAGGGCACAGGAGCCCTCGGAGCGGTCCGGGGTCTTCGGCCCACCGCTCCGCAAGCCAGGGCGGGAGGACTCTCCGGAGGGGGAACGGCCCGTGAACGCGCGCGGACACGGCTCGCGCCAAAAATTCCAAACCGGCCTCGAGGCCCCGCCCAGGAACGCCTCTTACCCCCGGTGCAGCCTGTCAGAGGCGCACAGCCTGCTGGGGCTCCGCCCCAACGTCCCTGCGTGCGCGCCTCCGACCCCGCCCCGCCGGCTCCGCGGCCGAGCGCTCTCACTGCGCAGGCGCGAAACTTTCTCTGTGCTGGCCCAGGTCGGGTGTGGATACGCGGTGCCGCCTAGAGGCTGAGGTGCCACGCTGGGTCTGAGCCTGCTCTTGGGTACTCCCACCTGGTTCCCAGGACCCCGAACGACCTCCGGACGTCGACCGACCTCCAGACCCAGGTGCCGGCACCCACGGCCCTCGCTGGGCTGCCTTAGTTTTCGCATCTATAAAGGGAATGGTCACTGCGTTTCGCCCCGGAGGTGTAGCCCCAAGAGGCGGTCACTTGGGGCTGCACAGGAAGTCGCTGCCGCCTCCGGGGTCCCGGCGAGGTGGAATGCCCTGGGCTCAGTGCTCCCTCCTCATGCCTGCCTTGCACCGTACTGGGGATGCGGTGGGGATCACACACACACACACACACACACACACAAACACACACACACCCTCCACCTGCGGAACGCGCGGCTTCGTGAACCAGAAAATTCTGCCTCTTCCAGGAAGCCTCCCTGTCTCCAGGCCTCGGCCACCTCCGAGGCAGCCATTCCCATTCTTTGGATTTGAGACTTAAGCACAGCTCAAACCTCCCTCAGCCCCTTCCTGGCTGAACGACCTTGGGAAGGCCCTGGGCCTTTCTGAGCTTCGGACTAGTCTCCTCTCCTGTAAAAGTGGAGCTGATTATGCTTCCTTCACCGAGCTGGAGGTTCAAATAGCATGATCCCCTTAAATTTCTTAGCAGGGGGGTTGCTTCTTCCTCCATCGGAGGGGACTTTTTATGTTTAACAGGATCAAGGGGAGTCACTCTTCCAGGCCACCCTCCCTAGAAAGCTCCCCATCTCATCACATCTCCTTTCCCACCTTCTTTTCTTCTTTTTTTTAAAAATTTTATTTATTTATGTATTTTTGGCGCACTGGGCCTTTGTTGCTGCGCGTGAGCTTTCTCTAGTTGCAGCGAGCAGGGGCTACTCTTCCTTGCTCGGGCTTCTCACTGCCATGGCTTCTCTTGTTGCAGAGCACAGGCTCTAGGTGCGTGGGCTACAGTAGTTGTGGCACACAGGCTCAGTAGTTGTGGCGCATGGGCTTAGTTGCTCCACAGCATGTGGGATCTTCCCGGACCAGGGCTGGAACCCGTGTTCCCTGCATTGGCAGGCAGATTCTTAACTGCTGCGTCACCAGGGCAGCCCCCCACCTTATTTTCATATAGCATTTATCTCTATCTTAAATTCTGTCGTCTATCAGTTTATTTGTTGATCTTCTGTCTCCCCAAGTCTCTGAAAGGTCATGGACTGCAGGGCTCCCAGTTCACTGTGGTGCTTATACCTTCAGGGAACACTCTCCACTGCATGGACCAGCGCTGGAGGGCCTGGAATCCTGGGTTAGGCCCAAGACCCAGAGCTTTTCTGGGGGCTGCAGCACCCCCTCCATGTGCCCTTCTTTGCATTAGCATATCTGGTAGCCACGGGCCAGCCCCTGTCACTCAGGCTGAATCCTTGTTAAAGACCCCAGGCTTGTCCCCAGGAGACCCCAGGAGCAGGCAGGCCCCTCTCCAGCTGCCAGCCCCTCTGCCAGCCCCATCTCCGGGAGTCCTGGGCTCAGGTCCGAACGTCTAATTCACAATGACTTAAAAAATAATTTTTTAGGGACTTCCCTAGTGGCGCAGTGGTTAAGAATCCGCCTGCCAATGCAGAGGACACGGGTTTGAGCCCTGGTCTGGGAAGATCCCACATGCCGCGGAGCAGCTAAGCCCATGCGCCACAACTACTGAGCCTGAGCCCTAGAGCCCATGAGCCACAACTACTGAGCCTGTGTGCCGCAACTACTGAAGCCCACGCGCCTAGAGTCCGTGCACTGCAACGAAGAGTAGCCCCCGCTCGCCGCAACTAGAGAAAGCCTGTGTGCAGCAACAAAGACCCAACACAGCCAAAAACAAATAATAAATAAATTTTAAAATAATAATTTTTAAGTTCACAAACATGCTTTAATATAAAGTTAAGTACAGATAGCAGGTAAGAGCATCGACCATGGAGTCAGGGAATTTAAGGCTCTAACCCAACTCTGCCACACAGAAGCTGTGCAATCATGGGCAAGTTGCTTTATGTCTCTGGGCCTGTTTCCACATTTGTAAAATGAGGATAATAATAATAGTTCATTCCTCCTTGGGGTGTATGAGCACTAAATGAGAAAGTGCATGTGAATAAAGGACAGGGTCAAGCACACAGTAGGAACTTACTGTTTGATAATAATAGTAACACTCCCTCGTTCATATAGTGTTTTGCAGTTTTTAAAGCACCTGCCTGGACCTAAAGGAGGCCCCTGGAGGAGACTCAGACCCAGGACCTCTGCACCCACCTGGGGGGGTCACAGGTTTGAGACCAGAGCACTTGGCAGAGGCTCGGTCCAGGAGGAAGCCCCCCAACCCCTGCCCAGGCTCTGGACTCCCCGGGTCCTGGCCGCACATACAGGTGATAGCCAGCTTGAACAGCGCGCCCCCGTGTGACCTGTCACAGAAATAGCACCGAGGGCCCACCAAGACCGCATTCACCACTCACCAGGGATGGGGCCACAAAATTGGAATAATGTGACTTTAGAAAGGCAAGGGACTTCCCTGGTGGCGCAGTGGTTAAGAATCCTCCTGCCAATGCTGGGGACACAGGTTCGAGCCCTGGTCCGGAAAGATCCCACATGCCGTGGAGCAACTAAGCCCGTGTGCCACAACTACTGAGCCTGCGCTCTAGAACATGTGAGCCACAACTACTGAAGCCCACGCTTCTAAAGCCCGTGCTCCGCAACAAGAGAAGCCACCGCAATGAGAAGCCCGCGGACCACAACAAAGAGTAGCCCCTGCTCTCCACAACTAGAGGAAGCCCACGAGCAACAACGAAGACCCAATGCAGCCAAAAATAAATAAATAAATAAATAAATTAACAAGAAAGAAAGAAAGACAAGGAAAAGACGGCCACACGTGCAAACATGGCTACCCTAACAGGAAAGAAGCGATTGTGATGGACACTTCTGGGGAGCTGGCTGTGTTCTATTTCTTGACCTCTGTGCTGGCTGCATAGGTGCTTTATAGGTACTTATTATACTGTATGTTTCTGTCTTGTGCACACTTTGCAATGGCATAAGTTTTGTTTGTTGCTTTTGGCCACGCTGCACGGCTTGTAGGATCTTAGTTCCCCAACCAGGGATTGAACCCAGGCCCACAGGCTGTGAAAGTGCTGAGTTTTAACAACTGGACCACCAGGGAAGTCCCTGGCATAGGTTTTTTTTGTTTTGTTTTTTGGTTTTTGGTTTTTTGCGGTACGCGGGCCTCTCACTGTTGTGGCCTCTCCCGCTGCGGAGCACAGGCTCCGGACGCACAGGCTCAGCGGCCATGGCTCACGGGCCCAGCCGCTCCGCGGCATGTGGGATCTTCCCAGACCAGGGCAAGAACCTGCGTCCCCTGCATCGGCAGGCGGACTCTCAACCACTGCGCCACCAGGGAAGCCC
>NW_021703769.1:50810181-50906237 GCF_005190385.1 Monodon monoceros
GGGCTTCCCTGGTGGCGCAGTGGTTGAGAGTCCGCCTGCCGATGCAGGGGACACGGGTTCGTGCCCAGGAGCGGCTGGGCCCATGAGCCATGGCCGCTGAGCCTGCGCGTCTGGAGCCTGTGCTCCACAACGGGAGAGGCCACAACAGTGAGAGGCCCGCGTACCGCATTAAAGAAAAAAAAAAAAAAAATCTGACAGGAGAGGGAGTTAATAGAAGTCAGCTTTGCACAGTGCACGTGCTTGGGGGTGACAGAGGTGTCCTAGAGGTGGCCAATGCAGGGATCTGGGCTGAAGCCACCAGCACCTCCCCCTCTGCCCCCCCCCCCCACACACACACGCTGGGCTGCATCCTTGCTGCTCGCTTCCCACAGGAGGGCCTGCACCCTGGGAGCACACTCACATGAGAGCACATGTGATGTGACTATGCCTGGGGCACCCACCTCCCCCTGACAGACCCACCTGTGAACAAGACCCCTCTGTTTGAGCTGGGTCCCCTCAGCCAGGCACCCCGGCACAGCACCCCACAGGCCCACCTCCTGCCCCACCTGGAGGCTGGACCTTTACTGGCTGCTGGGAGGGGCTCAGGGGTGGCCCCTAGCCTCAACCACTCCTGACAGCCGGGGGGCAGCTGGGATGGTCCACTCAGGCTCCCTGGGGAGGGCTTTCCTGCCAGACCACCTGCTCTGCCCCATGGCCACAGGCACCGGCTCCCTGGCCCACTCACGGACGGTGACCAAGTGGCCTATGATTAGTCGACTGGGCGCTGGGTTCAGATGCAGATCGGGTTCACATACCAGCTCCATCTGGCTGGGAGCTTGAGCAGAAATCCCACTTTCCTGAGTCTGTTCACTCTCCTCTAAAATGGGGGAGCTACTTCTTACCCCATTTTGCAGATGGGGAAACAGAGGCAGAGAGAAGGGACTTGGCACAGATTTTACAACTAAGCAGCGGGGCTGGGATTTGAGGCCGGGCAGTACACAGGCCTCCACCCTCTGCTCATCCACACACTTCTGGGCAGCAGCAGCCCCTGTTACCTCAGATGCCACTTCGCTGTTTGCCCACCTTGCGCCAGTCTAGGCCCAAGGTGTCTGCTTCAGACCTGGGATAGCTGAGGGCCCCCTGCACAGACCCAGACACACAGACACATGGCCCACCCTGCAGGGCGCCAGGGAAGCTTGGCCCAGGAGGAGGCAGGCGGGGAGACTAGGAGAGGCCTCGCAGGAGGTACAGTCTGGGCGCCTGCTTGGCCACTGCCAGAGGGAAAGCCAGTGCCCGCCACCACTGCCAGGCTGCCTGGGTGCTGGCATGGGCCTGTGAAAAATGCCAACCAGTCTGGGGCTTTGGGCCAGCTGACTCCGCTCAGGACTAGGGCCTGGCCCAGTTGGGCACCTCCGGCCCCTGCAATGCCACCACCCCGACCCCCAGCAAGGCCAGTCCCCTCAGCTTACCCCCAGCCCCGCCCTGGCAGGACAGCCTGAGAGCACATGGACCACTTAGAGTGGGTTGAGAGAGCCCCTGATGGAGCTAGGTCCTGGGCTACCTTTTGCCCCTAGGTGTGAGGGGACATGGCCCAGCCTCCGAATAGAGGAGCAACTTTGAGGCGCCAGAGCTGGGAGCCCAGGGCAAGGTGACAGCTGGGGTGTCGGAAGTGCAAGTTGGAGGCCCAAGGAGTGCATCGCCTAAAATGGCACAGCCCATGTCAGTAGGCTCCCTGCCAACTGCTCACAACAGCACCACCTGCCAGGGTGGGAATTTGGGGGAGGCCAGTTGAAGAGGAGGCCAGGCACCTGCGGGTCAGACATCTTCTGAACATGCAGCTGTGCTAAAGGCCCCTCAAGCCACCCCCTCAGCCTTCTACCTGGGCTGGGGTCCAGGGCCCAACTCCTGGCATTTCCCAGGCCTACCTCTCTGGGTCTCCCGTACTCGGCTCCCCACCAAGGCCCCTGCGCCCAGGCCCCACCTCCAGGCTCATCCACCCACCTGAGGAATGGAGAGTGCTTACTAACCTCCAGGTACCCTTTTTGCACTCCTGCCCCCACCGCACCCTAAGCAGCTCCCCCTCCCCCAGATTCTGTCCCTAAAGTTAGAGTCAGTGCAGATGGAGCAGAGCAGGAGATGGAGGTGAAGCTGGGAGGGACTTGTGCGGCAGGTGGACCCTGGCTGAGCCTTCGAGAAACAGCAGGGACTCTTGGACAGGCTGAACATGGGGTGACCCATCCCTGTGTGTCACCATCCTTCATGGAAGGGAGGCTCAGGCCCACTCTTGCAAGCCCAGACTCAGTTGGGGGCAAAGGGCCGTCTCCTGGTGTGATCCCTGCGGTCTCCAGGGTTAGATGGGTTAATAGCCCAGCTCCTCTCGTGGACACGCCTGCCTGTGGGATACAGTGATACAGTCCTGATACAGTCTGCTACACTGTCCCCTGGCCACTTGCCTCTGTAATACTGTCTCCTTCCTGTAACATAGTAACTCATTCAGAGCCTCCCCAGCCAGCCACGCCCACATTTCTGGGCCTGACTCACCCCCACCCCCACACCCAGCTGTGTTTAGGCTGGGCCTGGGGTGCCTGCCTGCCCTCGCCAGCTGCTGGGGGGAGCAGCTGAGCCCTCCAGGCCTGGCGCCAGGGCCCCAGTCCCTGACAGGGGTGGAGGAGCCTGAGGGGCTAGGTAGGGGCCTGTCCCGGCTGTCAGCACCCATGATGGATGAGGGGTGAGCAGGGAAGAGGCCTGAGGGGGTGGGCGGGGGCTGCCCCCTGGGGTCTGCCAGCCCAGCGGAGCCTCTGCTACTCACAGTGGGGGGAAGTGGGTGTGGGCCCCCACATAGCAGAGGTGTTTAAAGGCCCAAAACGTGGGTGTCCTCTCACTCTGCCCTCATCATGAGCACCTGGGCCTTCCCCTCCACCCTTTTCCTGCTCTGCTTGACTTCTGAAAGCCTGCAAGGCGGTGAGAGCAGGCAGCAGGGCTGCTGGCGGGTCTGGGCAGCTGAAGTTGGGGCTTGGAGTGTAGGTAGAGCATTGGGCCAGATGCTGGGGCTCCAGAGAGAAGGAGGGGAGGGTCTGTGTATCTGGGCTGGGCAGGGCTTTGGGAGACTGGGGGATAGATGCCTGGGGTCCCTGCCCTGAGTCAGGACCCCCCTTCCTCCCCTAGGGCTACCTCCATTGTCTCCTAGCCTGGGGAAAGGTAAGTGGATCCTCCAGGCTCTGGGGTCAAGGAAGAGGGCCTGGTCTTCCCCTCGCAGGGGTCTGGGAGCTCTCTGGGGGAGCACCCCAGATGTTCCCTGCTCTGGGATCCAGATCTGGGGCCCAGGAGAACACAGGGTCATCCGTGTCTTCCTGGCAGGTGACCTTGTTCACGTCAGCTCAAGTGTGAGAAACAGACAGCTCGCACCCTTGGAACTGAGTTGAGATGGGGCAGAATCTCAACCCTGGGTGTGAGAACATCAGGGCTGGAGGAAGGCCTAGAGTTGGTTTTGCGGGGTGGGGGTGGGGCAGATTGCGACAGGAAAGGGGAAGGACATCGCTGGCAGTGACGTGAGGCAAAGGCGTGGAGGTAGGACAGGAAGGGAGGAGACAAGGTGAGTTGGGGCGGGGCCAGGGGTGGGGTGTCCGGAAGGGTCTTCCCTCCAGGGACCTGTGGGGCCCTACAGGTGGGAGAGGGGCTTCCTCCTGAGACCTGACACACCTAAGCTGCAGGAGAGAGACTTCGGGGCTGGGGGATGAGGATGGGATTTCCAGGAAGGGAGGAGTTCAAGTAAGAATGGAGGCCAGAAGTGCAACTGCCCCTGGAAGAGGGTACAGGGGGATCTGCTCCCAGGGGTATGGCCCAGACGCCTCCCTCCATGCCAGGGACTCTTCCACTTCTCCTGCCCCTGCCACCAGTCTGCTCACCCTCCAGTGACCCCAGGGCACCTGAGGCCCAGAGACGGGGGTGTGCTCTCTCACTTTGCAGGGAGCATCCAGATTCAGCTCTTTGCTGCCTCCTAAGTCACCCTCTCTTCCTGACCCCACAGGCTTAGGAGGCTTGAATGGCTATCCATCAGGTAAAGCTGGCTGAGGGGTGGCGGGCGGGGCAGCTCTGTGTCCTCGGAATAAGAGCAGGGCACCCAGCTCCTGGCCCCTCCTGCCCCCCAGGCTCAACTTCCCGTTTCCCCCACAGGCTATGGCCCCCCCAGTGGTCTAGGAGCAGGTAAGGCATGGGCAAATGGGATTTGGGTCTGGGGGAGACAGCCATCTCAGAAACACTTGAGGACCACACTGCTGCACTTTCCCCCCCACCCCAGCCCTGGGTGGAGAAGCCCGCCCACCACCCTTCCTGCAGGCCTTGTCCTTTCCCTCCTACACACCGCTCCCCTGCCCCAGGAATCCACCAAGGCGGTTCTGTTGTCTCACCATGTACACGCCCCGGGGGTACAACTCTTTCCTGTCCCTGCTTGTTCCCCGGTTGCCCACAGAACCCAACTCCAGGGCGGGCAAGCCCAGCTCACTGCGAGGCCCTGGGCCAGCTCAGAGCCAAAAGAAGGAAGGAAGGGGAGTGAGCTCCCAGGAGCCAGGGCCCCTCCTGCGTCCCCCACCCTTCTTGGGAAGAATGGACTGGAGCTGAGTTCCCACAGGCCCTGGCTCAGAATGGCTATGGGGTGGAGGGTGTCCTGGGTCTCTCACTGGCTCACTGGGTCTCCCCCAGGCTTCCGAGGGGGTGTTTAACCTCAGAAGCCAGGTGGGCCCTGCTTGGCCCTGGCTCTCTCTCTGTCTCCCCACCCTTCTTTCACACCCCTCACCTCTATCTCTTCTCCCAGGATTCCGCACTGGGCATGGGCTAGAAGCCCAGCCAGGTGAGTGGTGGGGCTGGGCATTGCCCATCCCCCTGCTCACTCCCAGGCCTCGGAGCAGAGGGCAGGATTTGTGAATGATTCCAGGGGGTGAAGGGACAGACAGAGAGCCTTCAAGTTTGCTGTTTCTGGTGGGGTCCAAGGGTCCTGCACCCTCACCCCAAACCCACCCAGTTCATGGCTTCCTCTCCCCACAGGTCCTCCAGCTCCCAATGGCTAGGGAACAGGTGGAGGTGGGGCCAGGATTCTAGGGGCACCCCTTACATGGGATCTCCTGAGACCCTCAGTTGACCCCCATCCCCCTCTCAGGCATTGGAGGGGTCGTGAAACCCCAGAAGTCCGGTGAGCCTCGCCCTACCTGTCTCTCCTCATCTCTCTGCCCCTCTCCCTTACCCTCTCCTGCCCTGTCTCCCCAGGTGTCTCTCCAGAGTTTAGGAATGGGAATGGGCTGGGAGTCAGGGCCTTCCCAGGTGCTGCCACCCAGCCAGGTGAGGAGGTTCCCGGAAAAAGATGGGTTTGGATATGAGGGGTGGGGAGGATACCACTGGGTCTTCCCCCAGGCTCCCTTAGGGCACAACTGGTGACTCACTGGAGGCAAAGGGAAGGACCAAAACTGTTCCAGTTGTCTGGTTTGGGGAATGGAGACCAAGGGTACCCCTGCTCCACCCCTACCTCAGCTGGGACCACAAATGCCCCCCACCTTAGCCCTCAGCTCATGGAACCCCAGGAAGAGGCTGGTTCCCTGGGGTGCCCTCATCTACTGCATCTCTCTCCCCAGGCTTTTGAAGGGGGGTGAAACCCCAAAGCCAGGTGAGACCTGCTCCATGACCGCCCCTCTGCCCACCTCTCCATCTACCTGCCCTTTGAAGCCCCAGCCCCTCCCCCCATCCTTCCCTCTGGCTCTGTCTCCCCAGGATATGGAAATGGGCTGGGAGCTGGTGACTTCCCAGGGCCGGGAGCCCAGGCAGGTGAGGGCACCTGGGGCACCACCCTGTGGTCCAGGGAGGGGGAAGGCGTGAACAGAGCTGGAATCAGGGAACCCGGAGAGAGTTGCGTTCTGGGGGGAGGGCAGGGGCTCAGCCTGGGAGGGGGCATGAAACCTCCGAAGTCAGGTGAGCCCTGCCCTGCCCATCTTGGCACTCTCCCCACCCATTTCTATCCTGGCCCTTTCTGCCTGCCCCAACCTGCCAGCCCACAGCCAACAGTGCCACCTCTGTGTCCCCAGGATTTGGGAGCAGAAATGGATTCAGCATTGGTGCTTTTCCAGCCAGGGGGCTGCAGGGAGGGGCAGGCAAGCGGGGTTCAGGGTCCTGGCCCACATTCTTAGGGGAGGGGCTGGTAGGGGTCAGTGTCAATCTCTCTGTCACTCCCCAGGGCTGGGAGGGGGCATAAGACCTCAGAAACCAGGTACGGGGGAGCCCTCTCACCCTGTCCCCAGCCCTGCCACTCTGCCACCCTCCCAGGGACTGCTCCCTTCATTACCCGCTGCTGCCACTCCTCTGGCTTGAGCTGTGGTCTTGGGGAGGCTTTTCCAGACTTCCAGGCCCCTCTCTGGGCATGCTCCAGGGGAATAACTTTTGGGGGGCACAAATGTTGTGGGGTGAGGACACCACAGGAGGTGTGGGCCCACCCAGCACTGGCTGGGCTCCAGCCTCCACCCTCCTTCTCTCCCTCCACAGGCCCCGCGGCTCAGAACGGCCAGGGACCAGGTAGGGGAGGGGTGGGGGGAGCTGGATGCACGTACTTGGGTTCGGGGTTCACAGGAGCTCTAGGCTCCCTCACCGAGTCTCCGTCTCTTTCTCAGGAATTGGAGGGAGCGTGAAACCTCAAAAGCCTGGTGAGCCCCACCCTGTCCCTATGTCCCTGTCCTCTGCCCCCCATCGTCCCTCCACCCCCACCCCTGCTCCCCTTACTCACTCCTGCTCTGTCTCCCCAGGACTCAGGAGCAGGAATGGGCTAGGAGCTGGGGCCTTCCCAGGAGTTGGAGCCCAGCCAGGTGAGGGCACCTGGGGTCCTAGAAAGGAGGGAGGGAGAGGGCAGAAACTTGATTTCTTGGGGGAGAATAAGGGCTGGGAGGGGTCCACATTGCATGTGGCTCAGCTCTTCTTTCCCCAGGCTTAGGAGGGGGCATGAAACCTCAGAAACCAGGTGAGACAGAGACCCTGCCCTTCCGTCCCACCATCTTAATTCTGTCCCTGTCCATCCCTGTCCTTGTTCCCATCCAAAGTCCTCCCCCAATCCACTGCTCACATATGGCTTTTCCTCTCCAGGACAGGGCATGGACCATGGCCTGGGGGCCCAGCCAGGTGAGGATGGCTAGGGCCCAGGCTGCTGGGGGAGGGAGAGATCACTGCTGGCCACCACTCTGGGCTCCTAACAGGGGGCCTCTTAGAGGCTCACTCATTCCACCAACTTTCCCAAGTGCCTGCCCGAGCCCGATCTTGGCTGCACACTGCAGACAGAGCCGGTCAACCCTGACCTGGCTGCAGACCCGCTGGGCCCAGTGCCCAAGCCGGGACCCCCAGGTGCTCTTGCAGGCTGTGGTCAGGACTGGGGGGCAATCCACCAGAGGTGGAAAGCCAGAGGACACAGCCCGAGGCTGGAGGCCTGGGGGGACTTGAACCTGGCAGTGGGACACACCTTTGTGGTTTTAAGCAGGGAGCAAAAGACCTTGTCTACCTGGAGGAGGCAGGGGTTGGAGAACTTGGGGAGGAGTCTGCTGGCGTTTCTGGGCGGGGGGCGGGGCTTGGGTCCTGGCATCCAGAGCGGGAGCAGGGAGGAGCGAGGATGTTAAGACCCCAGGAATCTTCTGGGCCAGAGGGATGGAGGAAGGCTGGATCTGGGATCCCATCTCTCAACCGCCTCAGTCTCCCCAGCCCTTTTCCTATCACAGGTCCCCCCAGTGAGCTCCCCACCCCTCTTGTGAACCTAGCTAGGTTGAATGGAGGGATGTTGAAGGGGAGGGCAGGGGTCTGGGTAGGCGGGGAGGCTGGGGCTCACTCTCACTTCAGTGCCATCCAGATTTCCTGTGTCGCACCCACCCCCCCCCATAGGTCTCATAGCTCTAAATGGCTTTGGACCAGGTAGAGAGGGGACCAGGGCTGAGTTGGGGGGGGGGCGGAGACCCAAAGGTGGGGGTTTATGGAAAGGAAAACCCCAGAAGCTAGGTGAGCCATGCTCTGCTCTGTTGGGCTCTGTCTGTTATCTCTGCATCTGTGCTCCTGATCTCTCAGGAGTCCTGAGACTCCTGATCTCGCCTGAGTCCCTGATCTCTCCTCAGGCCTCTTGCTCTGTCTCCCCAGGGTTTGGGACCGGGAATGGAGCCCAGCCGGGTGCAACCCCAGAGCTCTAGGGGTGCAGGGCTCACCGAGGGGGTGGCTGATGCAGGGGTGGAGGTGCTGTCCCTAGCTCTGAGGGGACGGGGATCCGGGTGGACTCACTGGACAGTCTCCTTCTCTTCCCCAGGCCTCGGAGGACTGAAATCTCAGAAGCCAGGTGAGACCCGCCCTCCCATCTGGCATCACACAACAAATACTCCTTCAACAAACATCCCCAGGGCAGCCCAGCCAGGTGGGGTGGCAGGCCTTCCCGAGCCTGGGCAGCAGGAGGAGGCAGGCAGGAAAGAAGCGTGAATGTAACGGGGGCACATTCTGGGGAGGTGGAGGCAGAGGCGGGGGCCTGCTGGCCGTGCCCCACTGAAAATCTTGAGCTGGGGCATCTGAGAGAGAGAGGACCAGAGAGGGTACAGGCTCTGGAAATGGCTGGGGGCCAAGGAGGCGGGAGCTCATGCCCAGAGCAGAGCATGTGGTTGGTAAGGGGACGTCAAGGTGTCCACCTTCCTGGCTGGTTGGTGTGGGTGGTGGTGGTGACACCAACCAGACGGGACTCAGGCAGCTGGGATGGCGTTCAGGCTCCACAGGGAGGCTGGACCCCAGGAGGAGGCCGAGGGCCCGGCTGGGGGTGGGGTGGTGGGGGAGAGCTAAAGGACCTTTCTTTGTGCAGGGGCCTCAGAGAGGCTGTACCCAGAGTCCCTGTCTCCTGCCCCCAGGCCCTGCAGCTCAAAATGGCTATGTAGCAGGTAGGGGTGGGCCTGCCTGGAGATGCTAGGGAGGTCCAGGGATGGGGCCAGGAGCCCTAACCTGCCCCCTGTCTCTCCACCAGGCTTCGGAGCTAGTGTGAGACCCCAGAAGCCAAGTGAGCCTTGTCCGGGCATGTCTCTCCACCTCCCTGCAAACCCTAATCTCCCCTCCCCCTATTCACACACCCGTCTCCATCTGTCCCCCCAGGATTTGGGAATAGCTACAGGCTGGGAGCCCAGCCAGGTGAGACTGGTGGGCTCTGGGGTGTGGTCCACATCTAGGCATTCTCTCCCATCTCCCAGGCCTTCAAGAGGCAGGACTGGTGAAGGATTAAGAGGGAGTCGGGGAGAGCCTCCAGGGTTCTGGCTTGGCTCTGTACGGGGGATCACAAGTCCTTGCCTCTAACTTAGCCAGGGTCCCCAACCCCCTGCTCATCCCTCCATCCCTCACAGGCCCCCCAGCTCAGAACTGAGGGGTTGGGAGAAGCTGGAGGCTGGGCGAGGAGGAGAGAGGAGGGGGCGAGGTGGTCCCCACTCAGACTCTGTTCTGAGGGTCCTCTCCTGGGCTCCTTGGAGAGGGCAGAGTTGGTAATGTAATGCAGCAGAGGAGGCTCCAAGTTTTCTGGTCCCTAAACTGGGAGGAAAGGGAAGCCCAGTTTCTGGCCTCCTGTGTTCCTCAACCTCTCCCCACCCCCCCACCTCCTGCCCATGCCCACAGGGTCTGCGGTTCCCATGCTACGGACCAGGTACAGGAGTGGGTGCTGGGGGCAGATGCCAGGGTTCTGGAGGAGAGGCTCAGAGGGGGGTCATGGGTCCCTTACCTGCTCCCATCTCTTTCTTCTCCAGGCATTGCTGAGGCCATGAAGCCTCAGAAGCCAGGTAAACCCTCCCTTTCTCTCTTACCACCCTGTGATATTGTGATTTATAAGAAGAAATATGTATGTTTAATCTTCCTCACATTCCTGGCACTGTGCTCCTGAAAGCGTTGGAATTTCCTGGAGAGAGAAGAGAGAGAGAGAGAAGGAGGGAGGGAGGGAGAGGGATATGTCTTTTGTTATGTTAATGAGGTGACTTTTGGAAAGCCCCTAGGTCATCTGAGGGTGGGGGCTGGTTGCCAGGAGAAGCAACCATGTGATTGGAAGGTTGGAACTTTCAGTCCCACTCCGTGACCTCCAGGGAGGGGAGAGGGGCTGGAGGTCAGTCACCACTGGTCAATGATTTAATCAATCATGCCTGAAGCCTCCATAAAGCCCCAAAAGAACAGGATTTGGAGAGCTTCTGGGCTGGTGAACACCTGGAAGTGCTGGGAGGGTGGCTCTTTGTGCCTTCCCACGTGCCTTGTCCCTTGCATCTCTTTTAACTGGCTGTTCCTGAGTTATATCCTTTTATAATAAATCGGTTATCTAGTAAGTAAAATGTTTCCCTGAGTTCTGTGAGCCGCTCTAGCAAATTAATCAAACCCAAGGAGGAGGCGGTGGTGGGAATCTCTGATCTACAACCAGTTGGTCAGAAGCACAGGTGACAACTTAGACTGGAAATTGGTCCTTGAAATGTGGGGTGGGGGTGGGGGGAGAAGTCTGAGCCTTTGACCTGTGGGATCTGATGCTGTCTCCAGGTAGACAGTGTCGGACTTGAATTAAATTGTAGGACACCCAGATGGTGTCTGAGAATTGCTTGGTGGTGTTGGAAAAACCCCAGAATTGGACTTGGTGTCAGAATTGGACCCCCCACTTCTCTTACCCCCAGAAACTGTCTACTCCCCCCACTTTATTCTTCCTCATAACCCCCACTCTGTCTCCCCAGTTTATAGAAATGGGCTGGGAGTTGGAGCCTTCCCAGGTGAAGGGCCCCAGCCAGGTGAGGGGGGCAGGGTCAGGCCCTGCAGTTCTGGGAGGTGGGGAAGAGGGGGCACAGGGCGCACTGGGCAAAGAGGAAGAGAAGGGGCAGGGTGGGGTCCACCTGTCACTCAGCCTCTGTCTGTCTCTCCCCAGGCCTGGGAGGGGGCTTGAGCCCTCCGAAGCCAGGTGAGTCCATCCCTGCCTCCCTTCTGCCCCTTCTGAAGTCTCCCCCACCCAGCCCCTGCCCTCATGCCCACACTTCCTCCCAGGATACATGTCAGGGAATGGGCTGCAGCTCCCTCCAGGTGAGCTCAGTGGTGGCCTCAGTAGGGGAGACAGAGGGCTCCTTTCTGGGGAAGGGCTGGTCGGGTCTGAGGCAGCCTCTGTCTCTCCTGCAGGTCTGGGAGGGGGTTTGAAACCTCAGAAGCCAGGTGAGCCAGAGCCCTCCCCATCCCTGTCCCGCACCTCCTCCTGCTATCCTTCCAGAAGCCCACTGCCCAATACTGTCCCTCACATCCCTGCTTTTCCTCTCCAGGATATGGCAATGGCAATGGGCTGGGGGCCCAGCCAGGTGAAGGGGCAGGGAACAGAGGGAAGTGGGGGGATATTGCTGGGAGGTGGAGGGCAAGGTGGGCAATAGCAGGAACCACATCAGGTGGCTGAGTCACCTTGTCCCCAGAGCAGATTGTGGCCCGTGGGAGCTGGGCTTTTTCTGGCCTGGCCACTCTCTCCCCTGGAAGGTGTGTCTGCCCTAGAAGCCACCACAGGCGGGTGGCTTGGCCATGTGGAGGCCAGGAGGGCAGCCTGGGGGCGGCACTGGCCTGGGCTCACTGCCCCCTCCCTTCCTCCCCATCTAGGTCCCTGCAGTGGTGGGGTCCCTCCGTGGCTTCTTGCCAGGCCTCCCACTCCAGGAATCCCTTCAGATAAAGCAGGTGGCTGGGGCCTGAAATCCCAGCCCCCTCCCCCAGTGCAGAACGGCAAGTTCCCAGGTCAGTGCGGATAAGGGACCTGAGGGGCCCTGGTGGGTACCTGGTCCCAGGAGGGGCTGGGCCTGGCTGGGCCACTCAGAATCCCCCAGGCCTGATCTCCAGCAAGTCAGTGAGGAAAAGCCTGAACTCTGGCCCTGAGACCCCACATGACCCCCAATATGACAGCTCCCCCAGCCCCTTCCCCCATGGCAGTCTGCGACATTCCACACCTGCCCCACCCTGGGCTCACTCCTGTCCCCTGGCTTTCCTTCTAGTACCTACTCCAGCCATCCAGTGGGGGCCGAAACCTCAAGAAGCAGGTGTGCATCTGCCTTCCCTGCCCCACCCCATGCCAGATCAGATCATTCCTCCATCTCCCTTGTTCCCTGGGTCATCTCAGGTGTTCAGGCACCTTAAGGCCAGGAAGTCCCTCTCTGAGTCTACCCTTGGTATCTCTTGCTGCTTTCATATCTCATTTCTTCTGGTTCCATTCCCTGTGGATGAGGAGAGTCCCTTCCTCCTCAGAGTCTGGAAGGTCCATACTGGGCCTCCAAGGAGTTTGGGAAAGTCTGGGTCCTCCCTGCTCATCTCCATTCCCCTCACAGGGTACCAGCCTCCGAATGGCTACAGACCAGGAGCAGAACTGGGTGAGGAGCCCCTTCGCCTGCGTTCTCCCTCCTCTCCCCTCCAACAGCGCAGGAAGCAGGGAGGCGAAACCGGCTATCTCTGACCCCTGTTTCCTCTCCCCCAGGCTTTGGTGGTGGCCTCAAGCCCCAGAAAGTCGGTGAGCCCCCGGGTCCCCATCTTGGGCATGAGCTATGTCTCCCTCACAGTGAGTGCTCCTTGTTTGTCTGTCAGTCTCTGTCCTTATCCACCCAGCGATTATGTACTATGCACTGGACCACAGTGGTGGCCAGAGCCAGGGGGATCCTGTCTCAGGTGAGGGCAGAGTGACAGACTCAGCAGGCAGAAAGGGAAGTGCCCAGAGGGAGGGAGGGACAGCTTCCAGAAGGTGGGCTCCACTGGGTTAGCTGGATGATGGTGGGGGATTGTGGGAGGTCCTCTCTAGGCTGCCTCTGAGTCAGTCTGTCTGTCTGTCCCTCCCTGTCCATGAGCAGGTCACCCTGGCCCCCTCCAATGCTGCCCCCGCCCCATTCCAACCAGCCCCTCTCCCACCGCTGTCCTACAGGTTTTGGTTACAGGAATGGTGGTCTGGGAGCCGGGGTCTTCCCTGAGGCCCGTGCACAGCCAGGTGCCTGGGGCTGCTGGGTAGGGTGGGGTGGGGGTTTCTGGGCTCAGGGGCTGCTCCTGCCTCTGACCTTCCCTTTCTTCCTCCAGGGTTCCCTGGGACTGATGGCTTTTGGAATGGTGAGTTGGACCCAGGGGACACCGTGCAGCGGGTGGGGGAAGGGATGTCCAGGGGCGGGGCAGGAGTCAGCCGGGTCTCTTGCAGGGTATGAGAAGGCAGCAGTTGTGCGCCCCAATGTGGCTGCTCCAGCCCCTGGAGGAAATGGTAAGAAACGTTGGGGGAGCAGAGGGAACCCTAGCAAGGGTGGCGGGGACCAGGCCGAGTGGGTGAGGGACTCTGAGACCCTGGAAGGACTGGGGCATCCTGAATGTACAACTCCAGTGGGCAGGAGTCCCAAGCCGGCTCTCCTCCTTCAGGTCAGGCCGGGGCCCCGAGGGGCTCTCCCTGGCCCTCCCTCCAGCCCTGGGGGGCCAACTTGAGGCCTAGATATGGGGCCAGAGGTGCATATCCAGAGGTCAGGAGCCAGCCAGGTAATGGGGTGTGTGGGAACGGGTCATCAGGGGTCGGGTGGCTGTGGAGAACTGGGCTCTGGGCCCTGGGCCTAGCCGTACAGCCCACCTTATAGCCCTGCAGAGATGGAGGGAGGGCACTCCTGGTGGAGGGAGTAGCAGGGGGACAGGAGGGACTCAGTGTTCTCACCTCTGCCCCTCCCCCCAGGGCCCTATGGGCAGCTGAGGCCAGAGCTGGGCCCTGAGCCCTTAGGTGAGTGGGGGTCCTTTACCCCAGGGCCTGGGGTAAAGCTGGGGTGGGCAGGAGGACTGTGAAGTCCTCTGGTGACTGGGGTGCCCTGGCTTGTCTGTGTGCCTTAGGGGGCCCTGAGGTGAAGCGAGGCAGCAATGGCCTGATGGGAAATGGCTATGGAGGTGAGAGGGAATGCAGGGCCCCTGCCCCCACTCCCATGCCACCATCGTTGCCCCTCCAGGCTGCACTGGGGGACACCCCCAGCCCTCGGGGGGGACATATAGCCAGCTCTCAGGCTACCTGTGTGTGTCTGCTGGGTGACTGGCCTCAGAGCCCAGGGGAGGGAGAGGACTCATGTCCCCCAGGAGGTAAGGAGGGAGACAGGGCTCACCACGGCCCTGCTCTGCCTCTTCCCAGGCTGCTGCCCTCTTGGGAAATGCTGAGCTCCAGAGCAGATTTACTGCCCACTCTGAGCTCCTCTGTATCAGAGCCTGGTCTGCCTGGCGAGGCTGGCCAGACCCTTGGGCTTGGCCTCTGGCCTGGGGTCTCCTGTGGGCTGGAACTATCAATAAAGGCAATGTGCTTCCCTGTTTGCCTCTGTGGGCTGTGTGCAGGGGATGACTGGCTGGGTTGGGGGCCAGCTGGGGGCCCCTTATTCATTCCTTCAACAAACATCAACACAGCTGTGTGCCAGGGGCTGTGCTCCAGATGGGAGAGATGTGAGAACTCAGGCCTGCCCTTGGGGAGGGGGGCATCACGTGGTCACAATCTGGCGATGGAGCCATGTCCAAGTTAGGGGACTTGTGTGTCATTTGTGTTTTAATTTATAATTAACTTATTAAAATGATCCAACTAAAAATCTCATTTTCCTTAAGCCATTATACTTGCTTCCAGACCTCATTTTATTGATTGACCTTATAATTTGGATGTAAAACTCACTTCACATTCTTTGATTAGTACTCAATTAGATTATAAATTTGACAGATCAGCTTCTCCCTAAATATTTAGCATGCTTTACAAGCCTGATTAATTCAATTCCCTTAGACACTTCAAACAATTACACACATAATCTACTTGATCTCTTAACAGGGTGAGGGGGTGGCGTACGTGTGTACAAATCCAACTAGCAACTTCTTCCTAAGCACTTAAGGGGCTTTTGGAAATGAGCCCCTCTTGGAAATGAATAAATCAGACATTTAATATCTCAGATTACTGAACACTTTCAAACATTTTAAAAAGCCAGTTACTAATCCAATGTCAGTAATCAGTGCTACTGGATTGCTTCATTTTCTCATCCCGTGATTATAAGTTTAATCACCCAGAAATGTGGAAGCAAATTACTCTCCTAGGATGGGTCCAGAATGGAGGTTGCACAATTGGGGATTGATCTGCTGTTCTGAACTTTGACCAAGGGCTTGGCTAGTCCTGGAACCAGTCTCTTTGAGACTCTGTTCTGAGCTGTGCCTTCCCAAGCCTACACCTTTTGCAATCTGGTGAAGTTTTGTCTTAACTGAAGAATTCCAGCTGAATAGAGTTGATGGGATTTGGCACCCTATGAGGAACTCAGCTTGTCTTTCTGTGGCCTGATTTAGGATAACAAGTGTAGACCAAAATCTGACTGCAGTATGCACAAGGTTTTGGGTTGAACAACCTTGAGGAGGTTGTGTAAACATTATTGGAATTCCAGACTTATTTCTCTCAGCCTACCTCATTTAATTTGCTCTATTTGAGAATCATTATAGACTTTTGCTTTTTCACAGAAGTATTGATTCTTTAAAAATATAATCTTGGGCTTCCCTGGTGGCGCAGTGGTTGAGAGTCCGCCTGCCAATGCAGAGGACATGGGTTCAAGCCCTGTTCTGAAAGATCCCACATGCCGCGAGCAGCTAGACTCATGTGCCACAGCTGTTGAGCCTGTGCTCTGGAGCCTGTGAGCCACAACTGCTGAGCCCACATGCTGCAACTGCTGAAGCCCGCGCGCCTGGAGCCCGTGTTCCACAGCAAGAGAGACCACAGCGGTGGGAGGCCCGCGCACCACAACGAAGAGTGGCCCCTGCTCTCCACAGCTGGAGAGGGCCCGTGGACAGCAATGAAGACCCAACACAGCCAAAAATAAATTAAATAAGTAAATTTATTAAAAATAAATAAATCCTGGATGTCATTTATTTTTGTCATTTCTTTAAAAAAAAAAAATCATCTTGTGTTTCTCTGACCTGAGGTGTGGAATAACCCACATCGTCTCTTTACTGGAGAACAGAATTAAGAGGAGCATTTGGGCACAGGGGCCACAGAGAAGACGGTCTCAGTGAGGGCAGTGGATGATATCCTTTCTAACCCACTGAGAAATGTTCTAATATATTTTTTAGTTAATTTATTTTATTTTTGGCCGCACTGGGTATTCATTGTTGCATCCAGGCTTTCTCTAGTTGCAGCAAATGGGGGCTACTCTTTGTTGCGGTGCTCGGCGTCTCATTGCGGTGGCTTCTCTTGTTGCGGAGCAAGGGCTCTAGGCGCGTCAGCTTCAGTAATTGTGGGTAGTTGTGGCTTGCGTGCTCTAGAGAGCAGGCTCAGTAGTTGTGGTGCTCGGGCTTAGTTGCTCCGCGACATGTGGGATCTTCCTGGACCAGGGCTCTAACCCGTGTCCCCTATATGCACAGGTGGATTCTTAACCACTGTGCCACAAGGGAAGGCCTCTAATATTGCTTGTTTGTTTTTTAAATATATTTATTTATTTATTTTTGGCTGCATTGGGTCTTTGTTGCTGTGCATGGGCTTTCTCTAGTTGTGGCAAGCAGGGGCTACTCTTTGTTCCGGTGCACAGGCTTCTCATTGTGGTGGCTTCTCTTGTTGTGGAGCACAGGCTCTAGGCGCACGGGCTTCAGTAGTTGTGGTACACGGGCTCAGTAGTTGTGGCTCGCGGGCTCTAGAGAGCAGGCTCAGTAGCTGTGGCGCAGGGGCTTATTTGCTCCGTGGCATGTGGGATCTTCCCGCACCAGGGCTCGAACCCGTGTCTCCTGCATTGCCAGGCGGATTCTTAACCACTGTGCTACCAGGGAAGCCCTCTAATATGTTTTAATAAATATTTCTATATTCCAATTTTAAATAGATTGACCATTTCTCATTTTTTCCTGATTGTCACCCATCTGTGTTGTTTACAACCGTTCTTAACAACGTTAACACAAATGCTGCATGTCAAACTTTGCTTTTGAATTGATATCGTTTCATCTTTTCTGTAAGATCATTCATTGGGAATTTGCGTAGATCTTGACCTACACCAGGAGCATCATTCCAGAACCCCTAAGGGCAAACCCCCCTAAAAAAAGAGCTCCATACACTCTCCACATTGGCTGTCGTAGGGGGGGCGGGCGGGGCTGTAGAGGGGGCTGCGTGGCTAAATGGACCCTCAGGCCAGTTGGGGGCGCCCACTGCACACGCAGCGCCTGGCCTCAGGGATGGTGAGGGGTGGAGCCTGCGGCAACTCGGAATACTGTGATTGGCTGGAACTGAGGGAGGGGCGGGAAGAAGACGTTGACAGAGAGTGCTCCTGCCTCTGATTGGCTGCCAGTGACAGCTCGTGCCAGCCGGCGGGAGAAACGCACAGGTCGCCAGCGCATTGGCCTTTGATTGGGTGGAGCGCAGTGGCGCACGGCTCCGATTGGCTGGGTCTCTCGCAGGGCGGCGCGTGGCCACCTGCTGGAGAAACAAGGCCTCCGCGGGCTATGCGCGCTCGGCCCTGGCGCGGCGTTGGTGGCCAAGCTGGCGTCCCGGCTTCCTCGCTCCCGCTCGCATCCGCGGCTGGCCCGCGCCCGCGCCCACGCCCACTCGCGGTTAGGCCGGGCCCGCGCATCTCTATCCCTGACCCCACCGCCTGCTCCGTCCCTGCCGCACCCGCCGCTGCCCGGACTGCCGCCCGGCCTGAGCCCCGCGCCGCCGCCGCCGCCTCCCTCGGTGCTCGCGCTGGCCGAGCTGCCGCCGCTGCCCGCGCTCCCGCTGCGGCCCAAGCCGGTGGCGCCCTGGGGCCCCGGCGCCCACATGGCGCTGCCCGACCTGCCGCCCGAGGCCTGGTCTTCCGCGCCGCCCGCCGCCGCGCTCGCCCTGCAGGACCTGCCGCGCCTCCCCGCGCCCGCGCCACCGCCCTCGCATCTGCCGTTACCGCCTCTGCCCGAGACCGCGGTCGCCGCCACGCCAGGGCCCGTGGGCGCGCGCGGCCGCCCGCCACTCAACGCCGAGCCGCCCCCGCAGCCGCTGCCGCCGCTACCCGCGCGGCCCTCGCCTTTCAACCTGCAGGCGCTGCCTGCGCCGCTAGACCCCTGGCCGCTCGACCCCTGGCCGCTGCCCGCCTTTCCCCCGCCGCTGCCACTGCCGCCCCCGCCTCCGCACTTTTTCCTGTAGCCGCCGTGCTGAAGGCCCGGCCCTCCCCGCCCCGGAGGGGCTGCGGGCGGGTGAGTTGGCAGCCCTGCCTGGATTCAGAGGCTATGCCCCTCGCCGCCTTCCCCGCCGGCAGGTTCAGGGGCGTGGGTCGGAGCCCGGCTTGGGGAAGAAGGAGGGCGTGTCGGGAGCAGCCCAGCTTTGGGGGAGGAAGGAGCAAGTCTGAAAATAAGCTCGTTTGAAAATTGGGGCCATTTCTTCCATTTTTTCCTACTATCCTACAGGAAGCCTTTTGCCTGGTCATTTGAGAATGTAACTAATTCCTTGTAGTGATAAACTGGCTGGTGATCTGGGCAGGTGGGGCTGGGAGCCCACAGCACGCGGCTTGAGGAAATGAAAACAAAATTTAAAAATACTTTTACTAGAGTACGCAAAATGTCTCATTTTCCCTTGTACAGTAAAGGGTTTGGATGCCATCGCTAAGATCTTTCTCTGCTGAAGTTTGTATGGCTTCTTGGAAACTCAGAACCTGCCTTCCAAGTCTTAAGAAGTCAAACTTTCAGCTGAAATAGATCCTGGGGTCCCTTGGGCCTGGGCGCACGGGGAGAACAGCGGTGTTGATGGACAGTCGATACTGGGCCTTGGAACAAGAGTGTCACATGCAAGGGCTCTGAAGTCATCCCCAAGGGACAGGAAAGCTCCCAGGGTGAGTCATGAGAGGAAGCCCCTGTTCTCTCCCCATCCTTACTACCTCCCTTCACCACCCCCCACCCGCCTTTCTCCCCAGCATGTACAACACAGAATAAAGTTCCCTTTGTTACTCAGGTGGCTTGGGCTCAAGTAACCAGGCAGACGTCCTATCTCAGTGGGCTCTTCTACAGCAGCTCAGGAGTGGTATCAGGAAGCCAAATTGACCTTGGGAGACCTCTGAGAGCCTGGGACCTGCCAGCAATAAAGGCAGTGTATGAGTTTCCTGAGACTGCTGTAGCAAATCACCACAAACTGGGTGGCTTAAAACAGAAATTTAGTCTCTCTTGGTTCTAGAAGCCACAAGTCCAAAATCAAGGTGTCCCAGGGCCATACTCCCAAGGCTCTAGGGGAGGATCCTTCCTTGACTCTTGCAGCTTCTGGTGGCTCCAGGTGTTCTTGGTTTGTGGCTGCATCACTCCAATCTTTGCCTCCATCTTCATATGACCTTCTCCCTTGTAGCTGTGTCTCACATCTCCCTCTTGTTTTTCTCTTATGACACCTGTCATTGGATATAGGGCCCACCCTAAGTCCAGAATGCTCTCATCTTGAGATCCTTAAGTACACCTGCAAAGACCCTTTTTTCAAATAAGGCCACGCTGACACGTTCCAGGGCTTGGGACTGGACATAGTGTTGGGGGCCACCATCCAATCCATACAGGCAGTGTGCTCTCCCTTGTGGGGCTGGCCCACCTGCCACGCTGTCTTTCAGCTTCCCTAAAGCCTGTGTTAGGCCCTACCCCTTGCTGAATCTGAGCCTTGGGTGCCCTTGGAGTACTCACGCAGGATCCAAAGGCGCTAGTGCCTTGATAAAGCTCTCACTGGCACAGGAAAAAAAGTAGACTGACTTTCCCCTTTGCTGAATTGTGGCCGAGTTCGCATTCCTGCCAGCTTGCGCTTCCTCTATGCTCTTTATGTCCTGTAGCCCTCCCCACTCTGAGCTGAGAATCAGACAGTAAACAGGAAGGACAAGACTGAATGTGGGCTCCTAAAGAAGACAGCACTCTCAGAGCTTCAGATGGCTAACTGCTGCTGGTTGTAAGCTGACAATTACGACTGATAATAAAGTTGTTACCCAGTCAATGGAGTCGGCCCCAGTTTACAAGTGAAACTGTCGTTGTGCTCTTGATGAAATACTCCCGTCCCAAGTTAATACCTACAATAATACCTAAGGTGTGCAGGGCACTTGCGGCCCAGCCAGTGCCTTTGGCAACCCTGGAGGTAAGCAGGGCAGGCTTCTCCCTCTGGTTTATAGCCAGGAGACACCCGAGATTAGGCAGACGTGACTTGCCCAGCAAGGTCCTGGGGTGGGGTTGACACCACGTCTGACCCCAGAGTTCACTGATCTGCGTGCTGCGAGTGGAGAGCACTCTTTGCTTTCTGAGACGTGGACATGGACACGGTGAAAGTGAACCTGGGTGGAGGGTGGCTTCCCGTGTAATCAGATACAGATGTTGTTCTGTGCAGAGACTTCCCCATGACGCAGGGAGCCTCGAGGAGTGGGAGGAGGAGGGGATGGCTGGCTCTGGAGGAAAGGACAGGATGCAGGGAGGATGGCTTGAGGGAAGCTCAACGTGGTGCGGGGTGGCCCGGCTGGGCTGCGGGCTGCATTGCCTTCGGGGAAAGAGGCACCAGGAGGCCCAGCTTACCCTCAGGAAGCTCAGCCAGCGTTGCTGGGCAAGGAGCCGGAGGCTTTGAAGTCAGTCTGGGGTTGCATCAGGCTTGTCCTGTTTCCCACGTGTTCTCTTGGCCAAGTTCCTTAGCTCTCTGAGCTTGCTCCCTTGTCTGTAAAATGGGGGCATGAGTCCCTGAGAATTATGGGATGTCAGTGTTTCCTCTTTTCCTTTTGGTTCAGGAGCCAGGGGCTTTCTACCTGCAACTTCAGGGCCTCAGGTGCCTCCCCAGGGAAACGGGCGATGCAGCCTTTGGGGTTGTTGTGCAGCCCCCATAGCTACCTCCATACCCTTCCTGGCACCATGGTGGCCACAGTCAGTTCCCCTCTTTTGTCCTGTTCCCCTGTAAGGGGAGCGAGATGGACAATAGGATTGGAGTTAACCCCCTCCCACTTCACCTTCATCTAAGCTGAGCTGCAGTCTCTTCTGCCCACCTGAGCCTCCCACCCCTCCTCCCTCCCAGAGAGAACAAAGGTTAGTTTCGGTTCTGTCACTCCCTGAAGGGGTGAGGAGGACAAGCCCCCCTCCACTTCCTTGGTTTCCTCCCTCAGTGGTACAGCGGGGAAGGTTCTCCTCCCCCACCTCTTTCCCAGGAGGTGGCGGATGAGGTGGGGCTTCCTGCGGACTCGGTAAAGTGTCATTGAGATGGTAACTACACAGTGGGGGTCCCGGCCTCTCCTGTCCATAGCCTTCCAGCCCGAGTCCCAGGCCCAGCCTAGGCCCCAACTTTAACCCTTTGGTTCCCAGATCCAGCTGAATCCAGGTTGACCAGAGGACCTAAGAGAGGGCCTGGGGCCTCCCAGCCGTGGCCTAAGGAGGGCTGAGAGCTGAGGGTGGGCAGTACATTCCTGCCCAGGTGCCCTGGGACTCTGACCTCTGCTGCCCATCCCCCCCCACACACACAGTGTGCCTCTCCTAGTTCTCTGACAAATGTCCCCACATTTACTCTCCGTCTAGGCTGTGGAGGAGGCGCCTTATCAAGACGGGGAAAAGGGAGACAGGTGGGAGGAAGCTGAAGCTGCCCCGTGCCCGGAGGCAGGTCTGGCTGGGATTGGTTTCTGGGGGCGGCGGCGAGAGGGGTGTCTTCATCCTCTGACCGCCCACCTCCCGTGTGGCAGTGCAGGGGTAGAGTGTAGACATGTCGGGCCGAAGAGGAAATGGGATCTAAGAAGTTTAGGGTCCTCATTGTGCCATCTCTGGGCACCACGTTTACCTGGTGTGTAGTGCCCACACCAGGCCCCATCACGACGTTGGGGGGAGGGGGTTGGAGCTGCCCGTGGAACTGGTGGGCCCTTAAAGCAAGGCCCAATTGCAGGCTGACCAACTGTCCCCATCCCCCGCGACCCCCCTACAAAGGACTCAGTGCTCAAACCAAGAATGTACTAGGCAAATCAGGATGAGTTGGTGACCTAATGCCCAAGGCAGGAGGCAGACTCTCTCCAGGCCTGGGGAAGGAAAAGGCCCTGGGCTGAGGCTGACCAGGATGGGAGGCCTTTTGTGCAGTTCGGTGGGCCCTCCAGAGATCCGGGCTGGCTGCTGCTCCCTGACATCTGCCTGCCCAAACCTGTGTGACTGGATTCCTGGTGGCCCCAGAGGGAGCCCACTGAAGGCTTGCCTCTATTTGCCCTTCTTCTCAACCACCCACCTACCCCCATGAAATCTGAGGCCTGGGGGCGTGAGGGGGCACTAGATGAGCTGGACAACCTGCCCAGGGTTCCCCCTGCCCATCACAGCCAGCAGGGAGCTCTGGCCGTTTCCCAGCCAGCTAGCATCAGCACCCTCCTCCCGTCTTCAGGCCGGGGCCACCAGGTCAGCCCATACCAGTTGATCTCTGCCCCTCTCTGGGGAGGCACCCAGTGTGGAGAAAGCTCCAATCATTGGCGTCCGCCTATCAGACCCACTGGCTGGCACTGGCCTCAGTTGTTCCATTTTAGGGGGAGGGGTTCTTGTGCTTTTCTGGGGCACCCACCCCTTTGCAAATCTGATGAAGTTATAAACCTCTCTTCCAAAAAATTGCTAAAACCCATTCCCAGAAGCAATGCAGCCACTTGAAATTAGAATCCTTTATAAATGAAGCCCCACTGGGTAGGTGAGGAGGCACCTAGCACCCCTCCCCTCCCTCAGGGTCGTAGAGTGGTGCAGCGACCAGGTGTGCATTGGGGGGCCTCCCACCCCTGCCCCCACAGGCCAGGTGAGCTCCAGCTTCCTCAGGAGGAGGGCGGGTGGAGAGGCTCTCCCCCGGGGGTCCTCTCCACCACCCTGGAGAGTGGAATTTTCATCAGCCCCCAACTCCCTTTTCACACAGTAATCCTCAATTCTTAGCACCCAGGGAGGGCCTTGAAGGAGCTCATGGCCTGCCCCAAATGAGGGGCTCCTGTTTGTGTGCTTCTCAAAGGGACCTTTGACCCAAGGAGGCTAAGGACCTTGACCTTCCATGAACTGGCCCCGGGTTGGGGGCAGGATTTGAGCCATGGTCTGTGTGACTTCCAGGCTGCCGCCACGTGGGGAGTCACAGGCTCTGAGGGGGTCTTCAGGAGGGGTGTCTTTCCTGAGGACTGTGGGGCAGGGCTCAGGGACGCCCTCCTCTGTGGTGTCCCACTCCCCGAGGAACAGAGTTGGGTGCTGGGGCTGCACCCCCACGGAGGGCTCACGCCCCTGCTACTCTCCCCCTTCCCCCTCCCCCACCTGCACAACGGGCTCTTTGTCCCTGGCCCCCAGACACCCTCAGCTCAGCCCCCAGTTTCAGCAGCAGGGGTGGGGATGGCACACCTGAGCTGATGTAGAAGTTGGGGGTGGTGGTTTTCTAGGCCATTGCCTGGGTGATGCCACCTGAGCTGAGCGCCAGGCACCTGTTGCTGGGGAACAGTACGGGCAGGGCCCCTCCCTCGGGAGCCGCCAGCGCCACTGGGCTGAGACGGGGAGACGGATCAGATTCCAGAGAGTCCCCGGTTGGCGGGCAGCTGGACAGGGGCGGGGTGTGTGATACTGGGGAAGCTGGTGCGTTTGCATCACGGGGTGGGGGAGAGCAGAGACAGCGGCGGGCGGGGGACAGGAGGCTCCCCAAGATACCCTCCCACTTCTGTCCTGAGCCAGTTCCTTTATGGCCCCCATTCCTTCCTCCACAGCCGGTCTTCAGTCTCCCCATTCCTTTGTCCATGGGTTCCTATGGCATGGATGTTCTTTCTTCCCCTGTTCCATCCTGGTCATGACCCACCCCCGCACTGACCCTGAGGCCCCCATCCCATCCCCAGCCCCACCTCCTCCCATCACTCTGGCTTCCCCAGTCTCGGCCTCTCTGCTCCTCCCCTGCCTTGGCCTTAAAACCCCGCCTGCAACCGGGAGCCAGCAGAGTCCCCAGGTGGCACTGCCAGGTGAGCCGCTCAGCGTGAACCTGCACCAACTCTGGGGACACATCTCTCTTCAGCCTGAAGGTGGGTCGGGAGGGTCCGTGCAAGCTGGGTCAGACAGGCGGCGGTGGGACCTGACTGCAGGGTGGCAGGAGCAGCCGCTGGGCATCTGAGGGGCGACGGGCCCCTCGAAGGGACACCAGCCGCTCAGCTGAGCAGGACTTGAGGTTGATTTGTGTTTGTGGAGGTTCAGAGACACATCTGTGAGGCGCACGGAGCGAGGAGGTGCCTTGCCAGAGGCTCACAGATGTGAGGACTGTCTTGGTCAGAGGACGCTGACTTAACGCTCCGCAGCATCGGACCCACTCCTGCAAATCAACCAGGCCTCCTAGAGTTGGGAAGACCTAACTGAGGGGACAGATGGCTTCGACTGCTCTTGAACTCCTGGGCATGACCCTGGCTGTGCTGGGCTGGCTGGGGACCCTGGTGTCCTGTGCCCTGCCCCTGTGGAAGGTGACCGCCTTCATCGGCAACAGCATTGTGGTGGCCCAGGTGGTGTGGGAGGGGCTGTGGATGTCCTGCGTGGTGCAGAGCACCGGCCAGATGCAGTGCAAGGTGTACGACTCGCTGCTGGCGCTGCCCCAGGACCTGCAGGCTGCCCGAGCCCTCTGCGTTATCGCCCTCTTGCTGGCTCTGCTTGGCCTGCTGGTGGCCATCACGGGTGCACAGTGTACCACCTGCGTGGAGGATGAAGGCGCCAAGGCCCGCATTGTGCTCACCGGGGGGGTCATCCTCCTCCTCTCAGGCATCCTGGTGCTCATCCCTGTGTGCTGGACCGCCCACGCCATCATCCAGGACTTCTACAACCCCCTGGTGGCTGAGGCCCTCAAGCGGGAGCTGGGAGCCTCTCTCTACCTGGGCTGGGCGGCATCTGCCCTGCTTATGTTGGGCGGGGGCCTCCTCTGCTGCACATGCCCCCCGCCCCAGATCGACCGGCCCCGGGGACCGAGGTTGGGCTACTCTATCCCCTCCCGCTCGGGTGCATCTGGGCTGGACAAGAGAGACTACGTGTGAGGTGAATGTCCATGGAAGCCTGCTGCTTAGAACCTTGACCCTATGCTGAATGCCCTGCCCTAATCCTTGCCTTCTACTGTCAATCCCTCCCCCAGGTGAAACCCACTTTCCAGATGCTGGAGCCCAGCCCGGCTGCAGGGCTAGTCTCAGTGGGCCTGACTGAGTCTAGACCCTCCTCAGTGGGGTCCCCACCTCCATCCAGGCAGGGTGCCCTGGCCTGCCCCTGCTTCCCCCAATTTTCTCTCTTCTGCTGTCTCCTTCTTCAGGCTGGCCCTCCTCTGCCCCCAGAACCTGGGCCTCACCCAAAGGGCAGTAGCTCCTTATGCCCTCCCTGGCCTGGAGTTGGTCCCTTCTGACCTGGCCACTACCAGCATCCAGAGGCCCAGGACAGGTCATCTGGGAGCAGCCACTCTCCTCCAGGCCTGGAGGCCCTGCCCATCATCAACCCCCCTCACCCCAACCCTTGAGTAGGGAATAAATAGACCATTTGTAACCCGGCTCCTTTGATCTGTGGTTGGGCCGGGAAGACCTGATGGCCTCTCCTGGGTTTGTCTGGCCAAGGCCTGCTCCAGGTCCTGACCAGTGGGTAACCTCACTCAGGCCACGCAAGGCACGGGGCCAACACGGGAGGTGAGTGACTTGTGCCCACCTCCTCCTGCCAGGCTGGCACTCAGCAGACCCCCAGCAACACCAAAGGCAAGTAACCAAACAAAATGTGCTTTATTTAGTAAAAACTGGTGAGTGTGGGCAGGACATGGCAGAAGTGCACAGGGGCTGGGGATGGGAGGGTCAGGGGTCAGCACAGGGGGGACATGACTCAGGATGGAGGAGCCAGAGGTCAGAAGACTTGGAGGTGGGTGGGTCTTTGGTAACTTATCACCTGCTCCTCTAGAGGCTACACGTGGCTCAAAAGCCCCTGCAGGTTCCAGAGGCCTGACCAGCAAGGGAAGGCTTGTCTCTGCAGGCCTAGGGAGGCCCTACCCCCAACATCAGCAGGAACTCTCGGGGACAGGATGAAAGCACCTGGATAGCAAGCACCCTTCACATGGGACCCAAAGCTCCAGGTTGGTCTCTAAGATGGGGGTGTCCAGGGTGGAGAAAGATCCAGAAACTCTGAAGCATCACCTCTTTGGCTCCATCATCCAAAGGTGAGGAACGCCAGTAGCAGAGCCCAGGTGGGTTATCAAATGGATTAACCACCGCCCCCCCCCAATATAAAGCAAAAACAACACCAAAGCTGTCATGGATCACCATTGCCATGGCTCCAGCTCAGAGGGTTAGGCTCCACTCTCAAGGGAGCCCACGCTCCCCTTCCCGAATTAGACGTAATTCTTAGTGGGGTACTCAGAGGGACCCCGAGATGCAGTATGCGGGGCTGAGGCCGAGTATCGGGCCATATAATGGCTGGAGCCCCGGGACCCCCCAGAGGGGCAGGTGCAGCACAGTAGCCCCCCACCCAGCAACAAAAGGCCAGAAGCTGCCCAGCCCAGGTAGAGGGAGGCTCCCAGCTCCCGCTTTTGGGCCTCGGCCACCAGGGGGTTGTAGAAGTCCTGGATGATGGTGTGGGCAGTCCAGCACACGGGGATCAGGGTCAGGACTCCTGAGATGACAAAGATGATCCCAGAAATGAGCACCAGACGGGCCTTGGAGTCCTTGTCCTCCACACAGGTGGTGCACTTGGCCCCTGCGAGGTAGACCAGCAGGCCGAGCAGGACCACTAGGAGAGTGATGACACAGAGGGCTCGGGCAGCCTGCAGGTCCTGGGGCAGCGCCAGCAGCGAGTCGTACACCTTGCACTGCATCTGGCCAGTGCTCTGCACCACGCAGGACATCCACAGCCCCTCCCACACCACCTGGGCCACCACAATGCTGTTGCCGATGAAGGCGGTCACCTTCCACAGGGGCAGGGCACAGGACACCAGGGCATTCACCCAGCCAAGCAGTGTCAGGACGATCCCCAGGATTTGCAGACCAGCAGAGGCCATGGTGAGGTTGAGGTTGAGGAGCTGCACTGCGGGACAGAAGCAGAGTAACGTTAAGATCAGCTGGCCCAGCCTCTGGTTCCCAGTGAATGCTAACCCCCATGCCACATGCCATGGCCACCACACAGGACACCAAGAGTATGAACCCTGGGAATCAGGACACCGTGTCCTGTAACATGGGCAAGGCATGCTCCCTGAGCCTCATTTTCTCATGAGCAAAATGAGCATTTAATGCTTTAGTATTTTTTTTCCCCCAGACAGGCACTAGTTTATAAGAGTGAAAAAGTAAGCAACCCAGTCCTAGTTGTCTTGAGTGCAAATGAAATATAAAGCCTATGCACATGCTTACCCATGGCTTCAGCTACTTTGGGTACAAAGGGGCAAAAGGGATGAAACAATAGAATGCAGTTTTTTGGTGGTTTCCACAGGGTTAATGGGTGGTAGGTTTGCTCTAGCCATGAGTTTCAGGCTTAAAACTTAGTTTTAACACCAAGAATAGAGATACAAGTTTCCTCCCAGCACCCAACATAAATGTCCAAACCCTTCACCCCAACTTGGTTCTGTACCCCATACAGGCGCTTGCCAGTTTGATCTTAAGATCTTGTGTACATGGTGGCCAGTCAGCCCTGGCCTTGCCTGCCACTGCCTGGCCCAAACCAATCCCACCCAGTCAGACCCTGGATGGGGCAGGAGAGATGGAGGGAAACAAAAACAAAAACAGCCCTCCCACCCCAAAGCACTTCCTTTCCCAAGGCCACCGGCTGCCTCCCTGGTTCCTGCCCTTCTGTCCTCCCCTAGGGGGGCCACAGAGCAGACCCCCAAGGTTGGTGACATTTTTTTGTGTATTCTTGCCCCAAATGCCATTCTCTCAGGACACAACTTCCCTAAAAGAAGTTACCACCCTTGGGGTCTGTCCAGTGAAACATCTCCTCTGGGGCAGCCCTGGCCCCCACACATCCCACTTCGTGTTGGAGGTCGCCGCAGGGGATCCCTTCCGTTCAGGGTCCCGTTGTGGCTCTCCATTGCCCAAAGTTCCCGCGCACGGCTCGGACCTAAATTTAGCACCGGCCCCACCAGGGTGGCCAGAGGGCAGACTCTCCACTCATTTGCACCCGCCCATAACCCGGGCCGAACTCATGACCTGGGGGGAGATAGGACGCGGCGGGCCGTACGGCGCTAATCCCAAACCCAGTCAGTGTCAGCCCTCCAGGACTCTGGCCGGGTTAGGGCCGGGGCCACGCCAGACTAGGCACCCAGCACCTCTCCCTTACAAGCGCGTCCCTGCTCTCGACCCCTTCCCTTTCCACGCACTACAGGCCTCGGCTCATCCGAGGGCGTCCCCTCCCGCTCTCGATCCCTATTTCCCTTCTGAGTCTGGCCCGAAGGAGGGTGTCCTCAGCCCCCCGGCCTGGAAGCCGCGCACCCTGGAGGGTTCTAATGGCGGCGCTAGCTGCAGGGTCCGCTCCCGCAGGTGAGGGGGAAGGGAGCCCCGCCCCAGAGGGAAGCACAGGTGGGGGAGGGGCGCCTGGGTTTCGGTGCCTTTGTCCCCGGGCTGGGGGGAGGGGCGTTTAACCCTTCCGCCAAAGGACCCCATTAGGGCTTTGGTGCAGCCCCCCGCCCAGGGGCTCCTGGCCCTGGGTGGCTGCCGCCCAATCAGTTCAGGTTCTTCACGCGCACCCCAACCCAACTCCGCCACTCCCCCTGCCCCCCTATCTTCGAGGCACCTACCCCCTCCCCCACGACACGCACACTTCCCCCAGGCTCACCTGCAAAGGAGTCCACCAAGATTCGGAGTAGCAGGCGGAGTGCTGGGACTGGGGCGGAGGCGGGGGTCTTAAAGAGGCAATGACGTCACCGGACCACCGCCCAGGGGAGGGGCAGAGACCCCAGTCCAGACCGCGGCGGACGCGCGAATCCCAACCTCGTCAGTGGGGGGCGCTCGAGCCTGGAGCCGCTGCTCCCCCATCTGGCCCGGGTGCAGAGCATCAACTGGCTGAAGTCCGGCAAGCAGTGGGTCAAGGGGCAGGGTATGGAGCCGAACAGAGCTTGGGGCTCGACTCCGGAACTCACCTAACCTTCCCGAGCCTCATTTTAGTCTGAAAAATGGAGACAACAAGCCCACATTTTACTATGTAACTATGTCCTAAGATACAAATTAAAGGGCACAGTATTATTATTTTTGTTGTATTGTTATTATCATACCCTCGGGGCCCTTAAGAAACAGCTTTCTCTGTGCTGGGTTGTTTCGTGTCAGATCCGCCCTCTCGCCCAACACGCACCTCCTGGGCTTCCGCACCGAGAAGGCAGGGCCAGATCTGCATCCCTTTGGCGTTCTGGCCGCTCCCGCACAGAGACGGCGTTTGTTGAGCGAATAACTGAACTTAGAGGTCCGGGCGGGACCCGGCGTCTAGGGGTGGATCATGGGGTGGGCAGAGGCTAGGGATCCGCCCCGGAAGGCGGGGGCGGGGCCGCTGCTGTCTGCCCCGGTACGCGGGCGGCCAGCGCAGACTGCAGCCGCCGCCCGACGAACAACACCATGTCTCCCGGCCCGCTACGCCCGCTGCCGCGGCTCTTCGTGCTGGGGCTCGGGCTGGCGCTGCTGCGCGCCGCGGCCGGGGAGCGAGTGCCAGGTATGCCCGGCCCGGGCTGGGCGGGAGGGCGTGGGAGACGGAGGACTCCCAGGTCCGGGATCGGGGAGCCGTCACTGGGGGCCTAGAGGAGTGGGCAGAACTGGGGGGACTAGGCGGACATGGGGATCCGGGGTCAGGTGGTCTCCAGACACCGCGCTCCCTGGCCAGGAGAGGTCCCATCTCGCTCCCAGCTTCATCCGTAGTCCGGGCCTCAGTTTCCCGCCTGTCCAACTTGGGGGGCGGGGGAGGCTTCGGTCCTGAGTCTGGACTCGGAAGTGGAGAGAGAAGAAAAGTTTGAGGGAGGGATGTCCCGTCCGGTAAGGTGGCACGCCCCCAGCCTGATCAATACCGGGTCTGCCCACCCCCCCTTGACCGAAGAGTTGGGGGGTGTTGAGAGGCACGGAGGTCTGTGCCCCCCATACCATGTGGGGTGCCCCCTTCCATCCGGTGACTTCAGTGCCCAGCTATGCGGGGGGAGGGACCGGGGTCAGGCCCGGTGCCCAGGAATGAGTCACCCGCCGGCGGCGGCGGGGGGGCTGTTATGGGGACCTGACCCACTCCCCCCAGCGTCCCGCACTACGCCCCCCTCTCCCCCGCGCTGCCGTGTCCCGGTCGGGCCGTGCGGTCACCTGTGAGGAATGTGGAGGGAGGGCGCCGGTGACTCACGTTATTCGAGCCGGCCGACCCTGACCTCAGCCCCAAAAATAGCCGCCCCCCGCCTCTGACTCGCGGCCCCCTCCCCAGGCACCACCCCCTGCTCTCGCGGCAGCTCCTGGAGCGCGGACCTAGACAAGTGCATGGACTGCGCATCGTGCCCCACGCGACCGCACAGCGACTTCTGCCTGGGCTGTGAGTGGGGGCGGGGCCAGAGGCGAGCGGACCCCAGTCTGGGGGGGGAGGGTTGCTGGGTGGAGAGGGGAGCAGATCTGTGGAATTAATTGGGAGAGGCTGGAGTGAGGAAGGGGCTCTGACTGGGGTAGGGACCAAGGTGGAGGAAAGGCTTAAGGCTCCGATCTAGGGGGCGGGGCTGGTCCCTAGAGGGGCGAGGTCTGACTTGGAGTCCCGCCCCCAGGCGCTGCGGCCCCTCCAGCCTCCTTCAGGTTGCTGTGGCCCATCCTTGGGGGTGCCCTGAGCCTGGCCCTCGTTCTGGGGCTGCTTTCCGGATTCCTGGTCTGGAGACGGTGCCGCAGGAGAGAAAAGTTTACCAGTAAGTGTGCCCCTGCCCGCCCGACGGCCCCTCATCATTCCTCAACAACTCCCCCGCTCCTGATGCCCCTCTTCTTATCTTGCAGCCCCCATCGAGGAGACCGGCGGGGAGGGCTGTCCTGGCGTGGCGCTGATCCAGTGACAGTGAGCGCCCCCTGCCAGCAGGAGGCTGCGCCCACTCATCATTCATTCATTCATTCTGGAGCCAGCCCCAGCCTCCCAGACACAGCCAGAGCCAGACTGCTCCAACCACAGGGGTGTGGAGGGATGGGGGACAGCGAATCACCTCTCTGAGGCCTGGGTCCAGGCTTCAGAAGGGCCTTCCAAGGTGTCTGACTGCCCTGACTCTGGCTCCAGAATAGAAAAGGAGACCCTGGCTGGCTCATGCCAGACAGCTGACACTAAGGAACCACAGCATTTGCACAAGGGTCCCCCCACCCCCACTATGGCCTGGGGGCCAGGCTGACCTGAGAGATAGACACAACATCAGGACCCACCCACTCAGATGTACTGAAATTCCACCACGGGGTCTCAGCTTGGGGCGCTAGGGACCTGTTCCTAACACTAGGGGGCTGGCCCTCTAGCACGGCTGGCCCTAAGACACTGCCCCTCCAACCCCCAAAAGGGGGGAGATATTTATTTTGGGAAGAAAGTTTGGAGGGGGAGAGAATTTATTAATAAAAGAATCTTTAACTTTAAATGGTTTGGAGAGTGGCATGATCCCAGCCTGACTTCCCAGAGCTGGAGGGAGGAGTGAGTCAGCCGCGGGGGTGGGGGTGAGGCTCTGACTCACACATTCTCAATGCCTGAGCCCAGCCTGCCAGGACCTGGCTGTGCCCTGACCGTTTTCCAGGGAAGATCTTGAGGAGAAACCCCAGCATCCAGCACCCCTGCCCTGCCCTCCCTTTCCCAAAGGCCCTGGGTTCCACACTGTAGCCTTCATTTGCTCAGCAATCTTTATTCAGTTCTCTGGGGAGGGGACGGCTCCCTTCCCATGCTCCTGCGCCTCCCACCCCAGGGCTCCGTGGGGCTCAGTGTCCTCTGTTGGGGGAAGGTCCTGGTGCCCAGAGGCCTGGTCTGGAGGAAAAGCAGGGCAGCTGCTCCCTTCGTGGGAGTGCTGGCCTCCCCTGCTGTGGGGAAGAAGGAAGGTGGGCAGGGGCACTGCCCCCCAGCACTCAGAGCTCCATTAAGTCCCCAGCTGGGGTTGCAGGATAGTGGGGACTAGAGGTGTCCCCCAGCCTCAGCAACCGGAGCGCCTCAGGGATCAGGTTCCCAGGGTAGCACCAGAGAAGCAGCTCAGAGCAAGGGCTTCTGGAAGAGGAAATCACAGTCACGGCACAGGGCTGAAGCTGGACTGGCAGAGCCACACCCCACCTGGTACAGGTCCCCAGGGGCTCCTGGACTGCTGGCACCTTCCAAGGAGCCAAGTAGGGAAACAACAGAGGTTGGCTAGAAGCTAAAAATAGCAAGATGAGGCAGAGCCTGGAGATTGGCTCTGAGGATTGGGTATGATCCTCCAGAAGGCCCAGCTAGTGGATTGTGCCTACCTGAGTGGGGGCAGAGCTGGGGGGAAAGCCATGGGGGGGCTGCAGTAAGGGTGGTCATTGTGCAGGCTGAGTCTAGAGAAATGGGTGACCATGTTCTCCTCAGACAGGAACTGCTTGCGCAGGGGCTCCCTGGGGAGAGACGAGGAGGCAGGCAGCCTGGGATATTCAGAAGAGAGGTAGTCTGATGGGGACCTGAGGTGACAGAGAGCTTGCTGGGAGTCCCTCCCTGCCCCCAAACTCACTGCTCCTCCTCCAGGCGACGCTTGGTACTCATGGGCACAGCTCCTCGGAGAGGGGAGCTGGGAAGAAAAGAGAGCCAGGAGCACCCCACCCTCTTGGACCCATCCCCAGGATCTGCTCAACTAAGCCTGCAGCGTCAGCCAGGAGCCCCCAGCCCAACCCTGTCTCAGCTGACGCCTAAGTCACCTCCTCTCTCAGACCATCCAGAAGCCTGCCTCGGAGTCTGTCCCGAGTCTGCAATCCTGTCTTAACTCATGCCCAAGCCCTGCCGATAAACCCCACCGCGTGTCATCCTGCAGACCAGCCCTGAGGGCCCAGCAAAGCTCCTGGGCCCCCGGGCCAGGCCCACCCAGGGCCCCCACACACACCTCGCGTCCATGCCTCGGGACGCCCCTGAGTCAGCCCGCGGGTCGCGCCGGGCCCGACCCTGGGGGCTTCGCTCCAGGGGTTGCTGCAAGATCATTGGGGTTCGGGGTCCTGCGAGCGGAGGGGTGGGATCCGGGCGACAGGGGCGGAGCCTCCGAGGGCGTGGCTCAACGCGTGGGCGTGGCTTTAGGCGCGCAGGCGCGGAAGACGGACGGCACGCGACTGGAAGGCGGGTCGGTTCAGCGGGGTAAGGGAGGGGAGGTAGGGGAAGGGACCTGGCGTAGTGGCGTTGAGGAGGGCGCCACTTAGTGTTGGGACCTTCTTGGCGGTCACCTCCGCTCCTAGGACTCGGGTTACGCGGCGGCCGCCTTCACGCCAGACCCGCCACCGGTGTTGGGTAGGTGACGCACCGCGAAAGGGAGGCGCTCGCCGGCACTTCCGGTCTCGTGAGGCTTCGTCGCGCGCGGAGCACTCTGGGACTTTTATTTCTCGAGATGGAGCGAGCCATGCCGCAAGCGGTGCCTCTGGGTCAGGTGAGGGGGCGCGATGTGCGGTGCTTTCTGGGGTTTGTAGTCCATGCCCGGCTCCGAAGGGGCCGGCAAGGAGTCGTGCGCTCAAGACCTGTTTTGCGTGGGCTGTTGGTGGGACTCGGATTCTGACCCGAGGGAGGGAGAGTAACCCAGAAATACTTCAGGGGCCTAACATGAAAGTCAGGATACGGATTAGGAGTCAGTACGTTTTTCTGTATTGGAGTAATAGAGCCACTTTTTTTTTTTTTTTTTTGCGGTACGCGGGCCTCTCACTGTTGTGGCCTCTCCCGTTGCGGAGCACAGGCTCCGGACGTGCAGGCTCAGCGGCCATGGCTCACGGGCTTAGTTGCTCCACGGCATGTGGGATATTCCCAGACCAGGACACGAACCCGTGTCCCCTTCATCGGCAGGCGGACTCTCAACCACTGCGCCACCAGGGAAGCCCCTAGAGCCACTTTTTAAGCGGTTTCTCCGAGGCAGCCCTGTGCGAAGCTTTTTATATACAGTAGCTCATCCAATCGTGACGAAATCTCCCGTGGGCTCCTTTTGACAGTTGAGGAAACGTGGAGGAGAGGCTGAGTCCTTGGTCAACAAAAGTTCCAATAGGCATCAAGCCTCAACTCTCCCCTTTCTCACCTCCTCCTTTGAGCCACCCCTGGGACTATATGGACAGGTGCCTGCTTGGTGGGCTATAAAAAGGAGAACTGAGAAGTCAGTGCGGTCGGAGGCCGGACTGCGGCGGGAGGCCGGACTGCAGCAGGGGAAGCAGGAAGGAGTGTGTGGTTCAGGGGTCCCAGATGCCCCAGACAGCCTTCATCCAGCCTCTCTCCACAGATGGAAGTATTTCAGGCCCTGCAGCGGCTGCACATGATCATTTTTTCCCAGAATGTCTCACCCTGTGGGAAGTTCCTGGCAGCCGGCAACAATTACGGGCAGATAGCCATCTTTAGGTACCCTTGCCCCTGCTCCCCACCATCCATTAGCTCTGGCACTTGGTCCTCCTGGGGCTGATGCCCCCTTCTTCTGACTCTCAGGCCCCTCTCCTTTCAGCTTGTCTGCTGCTTTGAGCTCTGAGGCCAAAGAGGAAAGTAAGAAACCCATGGTGACCTTCCAAGGTGGGTGCAGGCATTGAGGCCAGCTTAGGGAACCCCCGGGTGGACGAGAGGAGCAGGACAGGGTCACTCAGGTTCTGTACTTCCATGTAGCCCACGATGGACCCGTCTACAGCATGGTCTCCACTGATCGACATCTGCTCAGTGCTGGGGATGGGGAGGTGAAGGCCTGGCTTTGGGCAGAGATCCTTAAGAAGGTGAGTGTGGAGCTGGGGGAAGGGTGAGTTGCCCAGACCCAGAGAGAGCCTTTGAGGTCACCCAGTGTTTTCCTCCATGAAGGGCTGTAAGGAGCTGTGGCGTCGTCAGCCCCCATACAGGTGAGCCAGGCCCATGTGGGCAGAGGGCATGTGGGGGTGAAGGTACTGCCTCACAAGAGCTGACTCTGCTTTTCCTCTCCCAGGACCAGTCTGGAAGTACCTGAGATCAATGCTTTGCTTCTCGTCCCCAAGGTTTGAGCCCTTTTTAATCGGGGCTCTGCCCTGCCCTGTGTTGGGCCCAAATTTTAATCCTTCCCCTCTCTCTGTTTTGACTTGACATTCTCTTCTGACCCCATCCTACCTTCTGCAGGAGAATTCCCTCATCCTGGCGGGGGGAGACTGTCAGTTGCATACGATGGACCTTGAGACGGGGACCTTCACGGTGAGAGGGCTGTGGAACTGGAGTGGCAGGGGCGGGGTGGGGGAGCAGGGGCAGCAGCATCCTTCCTGGATCTTGTCCTGACACTGCCCCTTTCCCTGCAGCGGGCCCTCTGGGGCCACACAGACTACATCCACTGCCTGGCACTGCGGGAGCGGAGCCCCGAGGTGCTGTCAGGTGGCGAGGATGGGGCCGTGCGGCTTTGGGGTAAGGGAATGTCTGATTGGAGGGAAAGATGGTGGTAAGGGAGGCTGGGGCAAGGAGGGTACTTTTTATGGTTCTTCCCTCACAGACCTCCGCACGGCCAAGGAGGTCCAGACGATTGAGGTCTACAAGCACGAGGTGAGGGCGCACCCC
This sequence comes from Monodon monoceros, assembly GCF_005190385.1. Lineage (NCBI taxonomy): Eukaryota > Metazoa > Chordata > Mammalia > Artiodactyla > Monodontidae > Monodon > Monodon monoceros. The sequence goes on from NW_021703769.1 coordinate 50,845,693, forward strand.
ATGCTCTGTCCTTCTTCCTTCCTGGGCATCTCCTGTGTCTTCACCTCCTCCTCTATTCTCCTCTTCCCTCCCAGGAGTGCTCGAGGCCCCACAATGGGCGCTGGATTGGATGTTTGGCAACTGACTCCGACTGGATGGTGAGCCGGGCAGAGTGCAAGATGGGGTGGCAGCTCCGGGCCCTGTCCAGCTGAGGGCCTGTGGTTCATGGCGGCTGGGGACCCCCACCTTTCTGCCCAGGTCTGTGGAGGTGGCCCAGCACTAACCCTCTGGCACCTTCGATCCTCCACACCCACCACCGTCTTCCCCATGCGGGCACCACAGAAGCACGTTACCTTCTACCAGGACTTGGTGAGGCCCTCTGTCTTGCTTCTGCCAGCCCTGCCCTGCTCCCCCTGCAGCCCTGAACTCTGAGGCCCCTCCTTGCCTACCACAGATTCTATCAGCTGGACAGGGTCGCTGTGTCAATCAGTGGCAGCTGAGCGGGGAGCTCAAGGCCCAGGTGCCTGGCTCCTCCCCAGGGCTGCTAAGCCTCAGCCTCAACCAGCAACCAGCAGCCCCTGAGTGCAAGGTGGGTTCAGCAAGGGGCAGTGGGGATCCTGGGAGGCCAGGGCGTGTGGGCAGGTCAGTCACTCCCCTCTTGCCTCTAGGTCCTGACAGCCGCAGGCAACAGCTGCAGGGTGGATGTCTTCACCAATCTGGGCTACCGAGCTTTCTCCCTGTCCTTCTGACCTCCAGCAACACCCCCACCTCCATCTCAGGGGTTCGGAGTGGTTTGGTTTTTTCTTTTTTTTATACTAATAAAATTTGGGGCATTTTTTTTTCATGTGCTTTTTTCCCAAGAATGGAGGTCGAGTCGGTGCAATGATTTATATATTACTCTGTCTGAGCTTGATACATAAATACCCACCCTCAACCCTGTCCTGGAGCATGCCGGGGGCCAGGGGGCCTAGTCCCTGGAAAAGATAGACCTATCTAGATTCGAAAAACAGCTCTGCCACACCTGCCCCTGCCACCCACCTGGGGTCCCTGGCCCCCAAAGCTGGCCCCTGTTCCCGGTGAGCCCTTGCCCAGCCTCTCGGGGTGGAGAGGGCACCAGCCGCCTTTGGCAGACAGTCGGGGCCCGTTGCTCCGTTGGCCAGAAGAGGAAAGTGAGCCAAAGAGGGCAAAGGTGGCCCCCTTGACCAGGCACTCAGGTCCTTCGGAAGAGGTTGCTGAAGAAGCCGCCGGCGGGCCCAGGGCCCAGGCGCAGCGAGAGGCGCGGCGGGTTGCGGCTCGGGGCGGATCCAGCCGCACTCAGCTCTTTCTGGCGTTGTGATCGCAGCTGCTGCCCGATGACCACCTGCATGTCGTCCTGCGGACAGGGCGGCCGGGCCGGCGGGTCGGGTCAGCGTTCGGCACCGCCCCCGCCGGCACCGCCCCGCCGGCACCGCCCCTCACCTGCCAGGCCTCCAGCTCTTGCGTCAGCGCCACCTTCTGGCGGATGGTGCGAAGCAGCTCCCGGGAGAGGGAGTCCCGCTCCAGAGAAACGCGGCTGAGCTCCAGGGCCAGTTCCTGGGACCTGCAAGAGAGAGGGGCAGAGAGCAGGTACGAGGGCGCTGGGGCCTCAGCGAACAGTGGTGGTTGGGGGCTCCCGGACCCAGGCGGGAGTGAGGCCACTAATACCGAAACCAGGGAGGTTAGAGGGCCCTTGCATCGGAGTGGGGACAATTATAGCACTCGCGGGAGGGAATCCGAGACCCAGAAAGGCCAGAGTGTCCTGGGGGCCTGTAGCCCCCCCTGGGGCGGTGGTGGATGGTGGCAGATGCTCACTTGTTCACAGCCTCGTCCCGATCCGAGAGGGCACCGCTTAAGATCTCCTTGGGATCCTCCTGCGCCCGCAGTTCCTTCTGCCTTTGCAGCTCCTCCCGCAGGGACTGTAGCTCTTCCCGCTGCAGCGCTATCTGCGGACAGGGTAAGGTGCAGAAAGGCAGGTAGGCCCCTGAGTGCCCAGCTCTTGCTCTTCCAGGCAGCCTGGACTCCAGCTCGCCGCCCTCCCGCTCCCTCCCCCACCCCCCATCCCGGCCTGCTCCACAAACAACCCAGACAGTTGTGGTCCTGTGCTGGAGATGAATCTTCTGAGCGCCTAGAGGGGTGGGGCTGGTCGGGGCTAGATGGGTGGTATAAGCCTGCAGGAAGGATGCATGGAGAAGCATTGGGAGGTGGGACTAAAGGGGCAGTGTAGTCCAGGAAGTCTTCCTGGAGGAGGTGACATACAGGCTGACTCTTCAAACACGATTGCAAGTTTGTTGGGTTGAAGGGCTATCCAGGTAGAGGGGAATTCGTGGGCAAAGGTTCGGAGATGTAGATAGGAAAGAGAAACTGACATTGAGAGGGGCTTTGCGTCCAGTACTATGCTCCCCCCACCTCATCCTGCAACCGGACCACTTCCGCCTCCTTCTCTTCCAGTATCTCCGCTGGGCTCAGGGATGCTCGCTTCCTGGGAGGCTCCAACCTCTCCTCCTGGGGTGAAGGCTGGTGGCTGGATGCCTCTTGGGTCTCTGGGGGCAGAGTGGCCTATTCACCAAAGAAACTGGTCAGTGCAGTGTCAAACCTTGTGGGAAAAAAAGGAGGGACAGAGTCTGCAGCCTTCCTGGATGGTGCATGTAGGGGCTGGTGGGCCGAGAGCTCACCAGAGCATCTCCGCCTCTGTCTGCGTTCTGGTCTTGGTCCTTGCTGTCGAGGCTATGGGCAAGCTCTAACTGAAGCGAGGCTCCTGAGATGTTGGCGTCCTGGAGGCGCGGCTCCTCCTCCAGCTCCGAGACCCGCCGCTGCAGCCTCCGCAGCGCACTCAGTGCCTCCCCCGCCTCGGAGCGCGCGAGTTCCAGCTGCGACCAACCCACCACAGAGTGAAACAAGGGCGGTCAGCCAGGTGCTCCCGCCACCGGCCTCCCGCGGCCGGCCCACAGGGGGCGCCGGCACACCGCAGAGAGTCAGGCAGCCCCGCGCGTCAGCGCAGCCCAGCGCTGAAGTTGGCTCCCACTCCCGGATCGCTGGGCTGCCTTGGGCCGCGCAGTTCCCCTCGGCAGACACCAATTTCCTCCCCTATAAAGCAGGGCGCCGATGGGCGCCCCGGCTTCAAAGTCTCCCATCACCCTCCCTCCAGTCCCACCCCACCAGGTCACCTCGAAAAGCCCCACCCCCTCCCCCGACCATACCAGTCTACCTTCTAACTTTCTCACTAATGCTATCATCCAGCATTGACTAATCCTTTCTTCTAAGCCGGGCAATGTGCTGAGTGTCTCACACCCTTACCACAGCCATGTACCATTACCATCCCATCTCACAGATGGGGAAACTGAGGTTGGTGTTCCACAATGGTAGGAAGAGACACTGAAATAAGGACCCAGGTAATTTGACCACAAAGTGCAAACTCCTGAGATCTCAAACATCAAGCCATACTGCCTCTTTTCATTTCCTTTCCTCCATTTTCACAGCCCAGACCTGGTCCAGGTCCCTATCATCTCTGCCCTGAGTTCTGGCCTCAGCCCCATCCCTGGCCTCCCAGATGCCAGTCTCTGATGCATTCTAAGAGTACTGCCCCTGCTCAGTAGCTTATGGCTCCCACTTGCCCTTGTGCTAACGCCTGTGCTCTTCTGGCCCAGCTGTTAGGGCTCCCAGTGACCCAGCTCTGGTGTCTTCTCCCAGGAAGCCCTGAGGCAGTGGCCAAGGCCCTGGCTGGATGCACCTGCCCACCCCAACCCTACTACTCACCTCCAGACTGTGCTCCTGCCTCTCCCGCCGTAGCAGCAGCAGCTCCTCATGGGTTGCCTGTAGCCTGCCCTGGCCGTTTTCCACCTCCTCACACAGACCTCGAATCTGGGCCTCCAGGTCCTGTCGGCGACTCTGGAGCATCTGATTCTGGGGAAAGGCCTCAGAGCTGGAGTGGAAGGGCTAGGCCAGGCACAGACAGCTCCCAGCCAGCCTTCCAGGCTCAACAGACCCAGCTGGCACTCACCTCCCCCTGCAGACACTCCAGCCGTGTCCTCAACTCTGCCCCAGCCAAGGCCTGGGCCTGGCACTGACCCCGAAGGCCATCCAATTCTCTCTGAAGCTCCTGCTCAGTCTGGGAGGCCTGAGGGTGTGGGGAGGCAGTGGAGCCCTCAGCTGGCCCAAGCCGCAACACCAAGCCCAGTGCACCCACTCCCACCAGGACCCAGGTATCTGCCACTCCTTCCCAGGGACCCGGGGTCAGGGCCGTCCTACCTGGGCCAGCTGCTGGCTGAGCCGGAGGTTCTGTTCACTGAGGTCACTGAGGGCGCGTGCCCGCTCCCGTCTGCTGTCCTGCTGCTCAGAACGCTGCTCCCCAAGCTGGGCCCGAAGGGCCTCCACGTCCCCCTCCAGCTCCACAGTCCTGGCCTCCCACTCGGCTCCCCGGGCTGCCAGGCCTCGGCGGAGCTCATGGTTCTCCTGCTGCAGCCGCTGTGGGGGCCGGGACAGAGGGTGGAGACAGGGAGAGGTGAAACTGGAGGGGACACAGGGAGACAGAGACCCAAAGAAAGTCCAAGGGGGGTCTGAGACAAGCCTGAAAACCAGAAACGTGAGAGAGCCGGGGAGGAAGTGGGCAGAGGGCAAGACACAGCCTCAGACAGTAGAGGAGGAGGGGGAGCAATAGAAAGAAGCTTCCAGGCGGGGCTGACCCTGGGCCAGAGTTGGGCGGGGCTCCCTGATGCCCACTCACCTCTGGCTGCCACCAGGGCTTCTGGACCTGAGGGCGTAGGTGCCGTTTCTGGCGCCTGAGTCTGGCAGAATTGAAGCCTCGGCCCATGGCCTCACACACCTGGGTTCCAGGGGCTCTGGAGGTTCGGCCTCCCTCTCCCCCAGCTCCTCCTGGCCAGCTCCCTCTAATTAACCCTGGTCAGCCACACCCTGGCCCCAGGCCTCTGCCTGCCCTCCCCCAAACCTGTCTAACCAGAAGGGGGATGCTCCTGGCACACCCAGATGCCCAGCTTGTGGAGGCAGGCAAATCAGGGGGCCAGCGTCTCCTGCCTCCCCGTCATAGACACTCCACGCAGGAAGGTGAAGCTAACCACAGCTGCTACAATGATTAGCAGGCATTTCTGCCAGGGCCTGTGCTAGCACTTTACCTATATTATATTATTTTGTTTACTCCACGAGACTTAGACTCCTTAACACCCTCATTTTACAAATGAGGAAACTGGGCCTCAGAGAGGTTAAAAGCCTTGCCCAAGGATACACAGTGAGTTAGTGGAGCCGGGATTCTAACCCAGGCAGCCAAGCCCTTAACCAAATACTGTGGGGGCAACACAGCTCTAGGATGGAGCCCACAGGTTCGGGGTCCGATTGTCCTGGCCGTTGACCTGCTCTGCTGCTGCTTTGTGGTAAGGCAAGTTCCCTAATATCTCCAAGTCCCATCCATCCATCCATCCATCCATCCATCCATCCATCCATCCAATATTTCCTGAGCTCACCCTGTTTTGGAGTCTTTGTCAGCAGTAAGTGAGACCACCAAGTTCCGTGCCTGAAGCAGCTTAGAGTCCAGAGGCAAACGGACACTTCATTGAACCAGGTAGTTTCAGAGGGGGGACATTAAGAGCTCTAAAGAAACCCTGGTAAGTGATGAAGAGGAGCGGGGTGGGGTGGGGGATCCTTCAGGAGGAAGTGATGTCTGTTGACTCCTGCAGGGCAAGAAGGAAGAGGGCTACAGCAAGGGACAGCAAGTGCAAAGGCCCTGAGGCAATAAGCGTGGGTTGCTCAGGGAACTGAAAAAAGGCCCCCTCTGAGGAGGGACTGCGTGGCTGAGATGACTGACTGACGTCAAGGAGGTCACATGGGGAGGAGTTTTGGTTTCATTCTAAATGTGAGGGGGAGCCACTGAGAGATTCTGGGCAAGGACTGAAATGATCTGATTTGCAATTTTTGAGGATCCCTCTGGCTTCCCTATGGAGAAGGGGCTCAGGGGGCAAGAGCGGAAGCTGAGGACCAGTGAGGAGGCAGCTGCAGTGTCTGGGGCAGATGATGGGGCTGCGGCCAGCTTGGAGAGACGGTGAGAAGTGGGTAGACTCACAATCTAGTTTCGAAGAAGAATCAACAGGGCCTGCCAGTGTGGGAGGGAGAGGTCACAGAGATGTGCAGGCTCTGGTCCTACGGTGGGAAGCTGGGGTGGGGACAGCAGGGGATGGGGTCATGGAATCCAGTGCCACTTATGTTGAAATGCCCATTAGGTGGCCAGGTGGGGAGGGTGTGGGGCTGACGACATGGATACAGGAGTCAGTGGTGTCTAGGGTGTTTAGGGGACTAGATGTGACCCCCAGGGTGAGAGTGTGGCTGACCACAGCCTGGGCAGAGGGAACTTCATATCTCCCAGAGCCGGGTGAGAATTGACCGAGATGATGCGTGGAAAGTGCTTAGCCCAGAGCCAGGTAGGGAGAGAGCCCAGGATCTGTTGGCAATACTGCTGAGGAGACAGACCCAAGATTCAGAGAGGTCCAGCAGCTTGCCCAAGGTCACACAGCCAGGCAGGGATCTGAACCCAGGTCCTGTGTTGCCCTCAGAGCCCATGTTCTTAACCACTGGGCAACACTGCCAGGGAGGCTGGTCCCAGACCTGAACTGCTGTTCCAGAGGCATCCCCCTGCCTGGCTTTCCTCTCCCTGCCCCCCTGCCTGGACCCCCCCTGTCCTCCAACCCCCCAGCCCTGCCCTCTGCTGTCAGCTCACTTCCTCATGCTCAGAGTGCTGGGCGCTCAGCATCTCCAGCCGCCGCTGCAGCTCCTCATTGCGCTCCAGAAGCATCTTGCCAAGCTCTGCGGCCAACAACAGGTCTTTCTCCTTCTGCTGCAGCTGCAGGGCCAGGTCCTCGGGCTCCTCAGGCCTTGGGCCCCCTCCCAGGAATGAGTCCCGCCGCTCCAGCATGAAGGGGAAGAAGCCCTCATTGCTGCTGGGGGAGGTGCCCCCGGAGAGCAGCCCGGATGGGAAGCTGGGCCCTTCTGGGGAGCTCATGGTGCCTGCAGTGTCTGTGGGGACAGGTAGGTCTGTGGGGAGAGGTAGCTGCATGACACTCTACACCGCAGCCCAAAGGGGTTCACTGCCCTGCCCCGCCCCCCCCCCCCCACACACACACACTGGCCAAGACGTGGCTCTCCTGCAGTTCTTCACCTGCCTACTGGCCCTCTCGGTCCTGCAGCCAGGGCCTCCCTGGGCCATGAAGGGTTAATGATCTGTGTCTTGGCTGTCCAGCTCCTTTAATGTCCCCAGGGTAAACTGAGGCAGGGAGAAGCAGGAAAAGAGCTGTCCAGGCTTCTGCCTCTAGTAGATGTTTTCTGCTCCCAGGAAACCTCCCAGTGCTCCAGGACCACACGCCACCCCAGTGACAGTCCCCACCCCCCTCTTCCCATGACCCAGCTGTTCTGGCTCCCAGCCTCTTACCAGCTGGGAAACTATTCCCAGAACCCAGGTTCTTGGGACTCAGGACTCTGCGATTAGATCAGCCTCTTCTCCCAAGAATACAGGGCCTTGGGAACTTACGTGTCCTGAGCCCTTAGCCCCCAGAAATCCAGCACCCTCCCTTTCCAGAAGCCCAGGCCCAAGTTCCCTGCCCCCCAGCCCTCCTGGCCCTTGTTTTCCTATTTTCTCAGATCCCCATCCTGAACTTAGGTGCCCAGACCCTCAGCCCACCCCTTCTGGATTGCTGGCCCCAGTCCCCCAGTTTCCAGGCCCTGAGCGGGTGGGCGGGCCGGCGAGGTAACAGGTTGTGCCGGCACTGCCGCCCGACCGTCCACTCCAGGTTTCTGTTTACTTCCCGCCCGGCTTTGGGGATGGGAGCCTGGTGGCACTCCCCTAGGGCCGCCAGGGCCCGCAGTTCAGGGGCTCCAGGGCTCAGGAGGGGGGGGGACACACGGGGCTTTCCTGGCATATTACCCCTCTCCAGCACTCCTGAGGTTCCCCACCCCCAACGCGCGCACACACATCTGTCCCTTCCCCTCCTCCCCTCGCCATGTGTCCGACCCTAGGCCTACTCTCAGGACCCAGGTATCAGCGGCAGTCCCAGCCCAAATGCCCCCCCGGCCAGGCTGGGGGTCTCCCTGACGTGGCCTCTGCCGGCCCAGCACCGCTCTGGGACTCAGGGGTATCCCTCCTCCTCACCCCTCCCGGCACCGAGCTACCAGTTATTAGCACGTCAGCCCACGCGTCAGGGTCCCCACGCCTCGACCCCCAGCCCTAGGCGTCGTTAGCCCAGCCCCCGCCTTCCTGCCTTCCTTCCTGCCCGCGTCCCCCGTTTCCCGGCCCCGGGAGTCCGGCCCGGCCGCTCCTGCCCCGCCCCATGCCCCACTCGCCCACTCTCCCCGGCCCGGTCCGCCCGAAGCTCGAAGGGCCCCCGTCCTCGGCGCCCCTTAGGCTCTCACCCGACGACGCCGGGCTCCCTCCGAGGTACCCGCGGCCCCGGTCCCCTCTTCCGGAGACGGCGCCAGGTGAACTGCCCGCACAGGTGAGGGGGCGGTGCCACGGGCAAGGCTGGGGCTCCCCCTGGTGGCCGGAATGGCCAGGTGGGGCCCAAAGAAAGTCGCCTCCACCCAGGTCAGAGCCAGTGACCCATCCTGCCGCCATCGGAAAACGACAGGGCCCATTAACTGAGCACCTGCTGTGTGCAGACCCCTGAGTATATATGTTAGCTCCTTTTCCTTCACAACTTCCCTTGTGGGATAGGAAATTATTAACAATAACAACAAATCTAACATGTATTAATGCTAAGTAATATGCTAAGTAATAATATCCTCTTATATGGGGATAACTTCTTTACTTTCATGACATCCTAATGAAGCAGGAACTACTATTATCCCCATTTTACAGATGAGGAAACTGAGGGCCAGGGAAAATCTAACTTGCTTGGGGTCACATGGACAGAACTTGAATGTGAGCAGCACAAGTGTGACTTCAGGGTGTGTGCTCTTATGCTGATTCCTGTGCTGTAGGTGACAGCTAAAGTGACTTGCCCGTAACCACACCTTAGCCTGTGCGCCTCCCAACTTGAGGCTCTCAGTTCCCAGGCTGCACAGAGTCAGAGGCAGAGGTCTGGGTATGGAGACTGGGAGGATCCAGGCCTGGGTTCTGGGGTCCAGCCCAGTGCAGCCTGGGCATGTGGGGAATGCCCCTGCCGTGGCCTGGTGGCTTGTCAGGAGTCTCCTCAGACTTCCAGGGCTCCCTGGGTCCCTGTAAAAGGGGTTCCTGGCCTGGTGAGTAGGGACAGATGGAGGGCTGGGAGCAATGGTATGCTGGTAACACTTTAACAACAGAGTCTCTGGGGAAAAAGAATGCCCTGAGTTGTTGCTTTTGCCAATTTCTGTGCTGTAAGTACTCCCTCCAAAGCTGATTTCAAGCTACTGATGTGACATCCTTGAATGTGGAGATGGGCAGAAATGTCCATAATCAGCTTTTGCCAGCCAGTATCAGCTGGGTTCCCTGCCCCTCTGGCTGGGGTGGGTCAGGGCTTCTGAGTCTTGGAGGACTGGAGTCCTATCTGGCTGAGTTTTAGAAAAACAGGAGGAAGATGGGAGCTGGGACTCCTGATTTGTGGGGAAATGGATGCAAGAATTCCTTGGAGGGGTGGTTCGGGGGCTGGGACTACTGTGTCCGGGGCTGGGACAAGGTTTCCCGCCAGCAAAGAGCAGGGGTACCAATTACATTGCAAAGGGGTCTGTGGGCTGCCTTGCCTGGCAAGGCTACTACATTCTCCCACAGCACCTGTGGGACAGCCTGGCAGACTTCAGAGGGCTGGAGACACCCCAGCCTTGCCTCGGTGCTGCCACCTAACTCCCTCCAAATACCAGGACCACCCGGGGCCCCAGGTGTAATGCACCCACACTCCACTCCCTGAGCCCCCCTCCTGCCAGGCAGGGGGTGGGCTTACCTGGAGATGAAGTGCTCAAGGCCCTACTCCCAAAGGAGGTTCACAGTCCACCCAGGAAGTTGGAGGAGGTGTAGACCTATAAACCAGAAAGGCACCAATAAAACAAACAGCAAAAGAGCTTGGCTCTCGGGTGCTGGCATCACATGGCTTCAGTCCAAATTCCAGTTTGGCCACATGTCAGCTGTGTGTACCTGTGTCATTCAGCTGACTGGCCTCTGCAGCCCTCAGTTTCCCCATCTGTAAAACAGAGGTGATCACAGTTCCCTAGCTTATGGAGTTCTGAGAATTCAATGAGGGTGAAGTACCAGCGCTTAGGCTGTGCTTGTGATCCTCAGCAGGGCCCTAAGAAATGACACCACACGTATTGCAATGCATTTCATCCTCACAGCAACCCTATTAAGTCATTGCCATTCACAGACAGGTTACCAGCTCAGGGAGGCAAAGTGATTTGTCTGTGGCTGCATGGCCGACCTCTCATCCCAGCTTGCCTGGTTCCCAGCCCCAGTCATTCTTTGGACATTTGAATCTGGCCTCCAGCCTCCCTGCTGGACCTGAGTCCTGGCCTCCAGCCCCTCCCCTGTCCCCCAGCTCCCCTCTCCCCAGCCTCCCTGCTGATCACAGGTGAAGATGGATAAGAGCAACAGAGTGGCCCCAGAGAAGCCCTAGGGATGCTGGGACATGTCCAGATAAGAGCAGGGATGATAATAACCCAGCCCTCTGGTCTCCAGCCACCCCCCAAGCAAGCCAGCTTCCTGGAGCCTCCAAGCTCTGGCTCGGCCCTGAATGCTCTCCCCCGCCTTCCTAACCACCTGGTGAGTCCTGGTGTCTCCTCCCTGGGGAAACCTCCACAGACTTCACAAGGACTTGGGCAGCCTTTGCTGGGTGGCGGAAGCCAGCAGAATGCCCCACCCCCTCCAGTGAGGCAACCCAGGGAATGGCGCACTTCCAGACCAAGGTGCCTCTGGGCTTTTACGACAGATACAGAGTCTATGAACAATAAGTAGTATTGTTTGGGGGCATTTAAAACTTTCCTATAAAATGTTTTGCACTGAATACATTGTTCTGTAACTTGCTTTTTTTCATTTAGCCTGATATTTCCAAGTTTTTTCCCAACTTAAAAAAAAAATTGACTGTATTGGTAGGTATTCATTTCCTAGGGCTGCCATAACAAATTTATGGCTCAAAAAACAGAAATGTATTGTTTCATAGTTCTGGGGGCCAGAAGCCTGAAATCAAGGTGTGGGCAGTGTTGGCTCCTCCTTGAGCCCCTGACGGGCATCTCTCCCACACTGCTCTCCCAGCTCCATGGTCCATCACCCAGAGCTCCCCGTGCTCCTTCTGCAGGTCTTATCCCCTGGAAACCACTGATCTGCTTTACTTTGCCTCTTCCAGATTGCTCTCTGAATGGAGTCGTGGCAGTGAAAGCACCAAGTCCTAACCACAGGACCGCTAGGGAAGTTCCTGCTCCTGGCTGCTTTGACCCAGCGTAATGCTGCTGCGATTCATCCATGTCATACATATCAGTGGAATCAATAGGGTTGAGAAGTTTCAAATCTAAAGGAAAGTTGCTGAAATAACACAATGAATACCCTCCACTTAAGCTCCCAATGGTGGACATTTTGCCACATTTGCTTTCTTGCTCTCTTACACGACACACACTCGCACACATTTTACTAAAGCATTGGCTACTTCACCTTGCATCTCTGAGGACGCAGATATCCCTCTACATAATCATGTACCATTATCACATGTGATCGACTGAACATTTCTCTTTAGACCCCTTTCATCTGAAATACTCCCCTTGCCGCCTTTTTTTTTTTTTAATATTTATTTATTTATTTTGGCTGTGCCAGGTCTTAGTTGTGGCCCACAGGACCTTCTGTTGCGGCATGCATGCGGGATCTAGTTCTCTGACCAGGGATTGAGCCCAGGCCCCCTGCATTGGGAGCATGGAGTCTTACTCACTGGACCACCAGGGAAGTCCCACTCCCCTTGCCTTCTTATGTGTCTTTCAGGATATTGACTTTAGGGGGAAGAATACAAGCAGCTGTTTTCCAAAATGTTTCTCAGACTTATCCAGGATAATGTATTTAGATTTAGTTTGTTCTTAACAGCTGTAAGGTATTTCATCCAATGTTTATGCCCCGATTTGTTTCTCCACTCTCCTATCAATGAACACTTAGTCTTCTGGCACTTCTTCAACATTATAAACAATGTTCTAATGCACATCCTTGTACGTAGATCTCCATGGACACTTGGATGGAAATTTTATGCTGTCATCATTCTAGAAGTAGAATCAGTGGGGGGAGGTGTTCCAGTGATCTCTTGCTGGGTAATAACTATCCCACCATTTAGAGGCTTGGAACAGCAAGTTTTTTTTAAATTATTCTTTAGAACTTTTTTTAAATTTATTTTTGGCTGCGTTGGGTCTTCATTGCTGCACGCGGGCTTTCTCTAGTTGTGGCTAGTGGGGGCTCCTCTTCATTGCGGTGTGGTGCGCGGACTTCTCATCGTGGTGGCTTCTCTTGTTGCAAAGCACAGGCTCTAGGCACACAGGCTCATTAGTTGTGTCGCACAGGCTTCATGTGGGATCTTCCCGGACCAGGGCTTGAAGCCGTGTCCCCTGCATTGACAGGCGGATTCTTAACCACTGTGCCACCAGGGAAGCCCAGCAATTTGGTTTTCTCTCTCACAGTTTTGAGGGTTGGCTGGGCTCTGCCGGGATCTCATGCAGTTGCAGGTAAGATGGTGGCCGGGGCTGGAGTCGTCAGATGGTTTCTCCGCTCCCAAGTCTGGCGCCTGGGCTGGCTGGCTGGGTCAGCTGGGACGAGATAGCGTTTCTTTCTTCACGCAGCCTCTGCACGCGTCTGCCTGGATTTCCTCCCAGCGAGGCTATCCCAGACTCCTCACGTGGCAGCCGACTTCCCCAAGAACGAGGTTCCAAGAAGCCTGGGCAGAAGCTGCCAGGCTTCTTAAGACTCAGAAGTTCCCAGAACCATCACTTCTACAGCATGCTACTGGTCAGGTAAGGCACTGAGTCAGCCCAGGTTCCAGGGGAAAGGAGTGGATTCCACCTCCCCACAGGAGGTGTAGAGAAGAATTTGCAGCCATCTTTTACCTACCACAGAGGTTATACTCTTCAGTTTTATTAAATATCGCCCAACCGGTTTCCAAAGTGTAGATATGAATTTACACTCTGTAATCAGAAGTCCAACTCCATTTCTGATGTTTGCTGATAGCCTGAAAGCCTCAGGCTTCCCTCTTCCCTCTTGTGTCCCACATCTGGGCAAGCTGATAAGAAGGCCCTGATGCTTGCTCCCTTGCACAGGCAGGAAATTGAATTCAGGAAAGCCCTGGCCAGTGTGGAGGGGCCCTCAATCCAGCCTCACCCCCTAACCACAGTGAAAGCCCCTCCTCACTCTCTCAAGCCATTTCTGACCTGCTTGGGAACCTGCCCTGCTCCTCCCAGGAAGCCTCATTATGTGAGTCATCAATCTTATCCTACTCTCTGGCTATGTGTGACCTCATCAGTCTTCACCTCTGAACCAAATTTTGTGTGGAGGGTTTGATCCCATCATGGAGCAACCAGGAAGCACACTCCTATCGGCAGAGTGTGAGTTTCATCTAGCCCGTACCTAGCTAATACTTGGCATCATCAGACTTTTTAATTTTTGCCAATCTGATGACAAACATGGTGTGAGATAATAGAAAAAATATATATCGGTCTCTGCCCTCAGTTCCTGGTACAAAGCTCCTGAAATCCTTGTAAATAGGGATGCCAGGAGAAGTGAGGTTTTCATTAAGTTGGTGTCAGTGAAGTGGGATTTCCTAGAACTCATGGAAGCATGTGGCTTGGGAAGAGAAAGGATAAAAGGGCAGGGGATGCGGAGATTTTGATTCCTGGTGGCCACGTGGTCACCCATGGCCTGGAGAAGCAGCTGTGCTGTATTCAGGTACTAAAGGTAAAAGCTGGCAATGGAATTTAGGGATGGACCCAACTCCCAGGGAGTTGGTTCAATTGAGGCAGAAGGAAATGAAAACTAATAAGAAAACGGCAAACGATTCAATTGTTTATTGTTATTGGTAATAGCTAAAATGAAATTAAAAGAGAGTGCTGGGTGGAACCTTGATACTGATCAGATTTTGGTGAGTCTGAGCTTTGGCCACTAGCCTAATGCCACCCACTGAGGGAAAAGTCATGCAGGGTCAACCATAAGTACCTCTGAGACCTCAGGTCACCAGGAAGGTAGTTAAGGTGGGGGAAGGGCAAAACCAAGAAACTGCTGAAAACAGGGGGACAGTGTGGAGGGTTTTTTTCATTTCGTGGATCAGTATCATCACTTTCTTGAAATGGATTGTGAGAGTAACTAGCTTAGGGGCTGTTCTTTGGTTTTGAGTCTGCAGAGTGGAAGGGCATGTCTGGGTTGTTCAGGACCCACAGCTCAGTATGAAAGAATCACAGATGGTTATAAGTGATCCAGACCCACAGGAGGTTATTCCCGAGGGAACAGCCAGCCTGGTAGACTGAATAAAAGCCACAGTAAGGTCTGATTACCCTGAGAAGGAGAACTATCCATCTCGCCCCATAAATGCCAAGTGGAACACTGCAGATGAAGTGGCTGACAACTCTGTATGCTAGCCACCTGGGGCTGGCTTTAAAATGACTTGAATATTCACCCACAAAATATGCCCCTTACCCCGACCACCCTCTGGTTGGGGGGTGGCCCTTTTGCATGGGTACCCCACATAACCTGACTGCTGCAAAACTGAAGGACAGTTCAGGAAGCCTTATAAATCTGCGGTCCCAGCTCCCCCTCGTGGGTCTTACTAAAGAAAAAAAATTAGGTTAGTTAACAAGAAAATGGGGGGACTTCCCTGGTGGCGCAGTGGTTAAGAATCCACCTGCCAATTCAGGGGACATAGGTGTGAGCCCTGGTCCGGGAAGATCCCACATGCCGCGGAGCAACTAAATCCGTGCGCCACAACTACTGAGCCTGTGCTCTAGAGCCTGCGAGCCACAACTACTGAGCCCGCACGCGCCTAGAGCCTGTGTTCCACAAGAGAATCCACCACCATGAAGAGTAGCCCTCCCTCGCTGCAACTAGAGAAAGCCCAGCAACAAAGACCCAACGCAGCCAAAAATAAATAAATAAATTTAGTTATTTAAAAAAAAAAAGAAAATGGGGAAAGGCAGAGGAGAGAATCAAGAGACAAGAGGCAGGTCTTGGCAGGGTGAACATTTTTAAAGGGTTATTAAGAAATAAGGTGAATAAAACGAATATTGATAGGAATGAAACAAAGAGGAAAACGCGAAGAAAGAAGGACTTCCTTGGTGGTCCAGCGGTTAAGACTCCACGCTTCCATTGCAGGGAGCACGGGTTCAATCACTGGTTGGGATCCGGGATCCCACATCCCGCATGATGCGTAGCATGGCCAAAAAACAAAAAAAATTAGGGGGCTAGCAACCTGGGGAGAAGTCGGACTCAAGTCCCAGAACCAGCTCTGGAGATTCTGCTTGGCCATGAAAGTTTTTAAAGGGGAAAAAGGGGAGGTAATCTCAGTTAATCACTGACTGTCAGTTTCTTTTTCTTTGACCGCACCTCGCTGGCAAGTAGGATCTGAGTTCATTGGAAGAGTGGAGTCTTAACCACTGTGCCACCGGGGAAGTCCCCTCAGTTAATCACTGAGATAGGGGGTCAGAATCATCACCATCTCCCGTTGGGTGCAGCCTTGTCGACTCCTTGTGATCTTTCTTTAGATGCCACCTTGTTCACACAGTTTCTTCACGAGATTACTGAAGGGGAAGCTAGGAAAAAGATCTAGTCATCTGTTAATTCCTTATTCTTCATTTCTATTTCTTTGATCTAAGGAAAGAATCAGGTTAGGCTAAGTATTGTGTGATCAAAAGATTTGAAAGGTGTGCTTGGGCCGGAGGTTAGTTACAATATGGCTTTGCTAAAGTGACAAGACAAAAGGGACCTCCTGCAGAGAGCTCTTTCCTGCAAAGAGCTCTTTCCTGCAAAAAGCTCTTTCCTGCAAAAAGCTGCTTACAGATCCCCATTGTCAGACATCACTCCATTTCTAAGGGATTAGGGGCGAAGGTCCATCTTCTGTAACTTCTTCCTGCTGACATAGGGTGTCGTAGTCTTAGAGTGGAAGATACTGACATGCTTCTATAACATCTCTTTGCTGACAATTTTAGTTGCACACTTATATATACGGGCCTAGCGAGCTACAATTATTTTGACGCCCACAAAGATACAGATTATTATGAGCAATAGTGTTAACCGCATTCTCTTGAGGCCATTACTTGGAATTGTGCTAGCCAAAGAGTCAGTACTGCTCAAAATGGAGCATCTTATGTCATGGCTGCAGTCTGGTCATCATGCTTTTTCCCTCTGGGGGACAGTTACAGTATCTGTAAAGCAACTCAAGGATGTGCATCAGACACTGAAAGATTCTATGACTCTATTGTCCTGATCATTAACTGCTTGAGCCTGCTCTTTTGTGACTCAGGGAGGCTTGGGAGACTTCAGCTTTTCTACAAACAAGAGGCAGGGGACATTGGAAGGGCCTTTGTACTTGGGGGGAGGCGGGGGTACCACAGTGTTCTGCTCGGTTTCAATTCCTCCCTTCTGCCTCCCCCTAACCCCACCCAAGCAACCACTGATGTGCTTTCTATCCCCCTAGTTTGGTTTGCATTTGCTAAATATAACTGGAATCATATAGCATGATCTATTTTTTTGTCTGCCTTCTTTTGTTTGTTTTCCACATTAACTTTTTTTTCTTATTGTGGTAAAATACACATATATAAAATTTACTATCTTAACCTTTTTTTCTTTTTTTGCGGTACGCAGGCCTCTCACTGTTGTGGCCTTTCCCATTGCGGAGCACAGGCTCCCGACGCGCAGGCTCAGCGGCCATGGCTCACGGGCCCAGCCGCTCCGCAGCATGTGGGATCTTCCCGGTCCAGGGCACGAACCCGTGTCCTCTGCATCGGCAGGCGGACTCTCAACCACTGCGCCACCAGGGAAGCCCTATCTTAACCATTTTTAAGTGTACAGGTTGGCGGCATTACATGCAGTCACAATGCTGGGCAGAAATCACCACCATCATCCCCATAACTCCTTTCAGCTTGTAAAACTGAAACTCTGTCCCCATTAAACACAAACTACCCCTTCTCCCCACCCTTGGCCCCTGGCAGTCACCACTGTACTTTCTCTGTGAGTTTCAGTACTCTAAGTACCTCAAATGAGTGGAATCCTGTAGTAGTTGCCTGCCATTAAGTCTTTTCAAGGACAGTTTCTGTTGATTTTTTTTTTTCCTTTGAACTGGCCATATTTCCTGTTTCTTTGTGTGCCTTGTGATTTTTTGTTGAACACTGGGACATTTAAATCTAATAATGTGGTAACTCTGGAAGTCAGATTCTCCCCCTCCCCAGGGTTTGCTGTTTTTTGTTGTTGTTTGGGGGCTTTTTTTTTTTTTTTTTGGAATGTTGTAGGCTGTCTCTGTGACTGAGGTGTGAACTTAATGTGTTCTTAGGTCTTTTCTGAGCCTTTCCTTGGGCACACGCGGTCACTTGCTAATTTTCCCCATAGATGCAGGTTTTTTGTTTTGTTTTGTTTTAATATTCTAGTCTTTAATGTCTGACTCCTGAAAGGGGAAAATCGTTAAAAGATGGGGATTAATACTCAATGCTCTGTGGTGACCTAAATGGGAAGGAAATCCAAAAAAGAGGGGATATATGTATACGTATAGATTCACTTTGTTGTACAGTAGAAACTAACACAACATTGTAAAGCAACTATACTCCAATAAAAATTAATTTAAAAAAAAAAAGAAAGGGGTTATAAAGGGGTCCGGGACCTTTAAATCCCCTGGCATTTACTTCAGCCAGATGGGTGGGGGCTGCAGCAGCAGGGGAGCTGCCACAAGAATGGCTGCCGCCCCTCAGTCTACAGCTCCCTGATCAGAAGCATTGATCAGTCTCAGCCGTCAGAGCCCAGATCCCCCATCTTCGGAGGACAGCGTCCTTTTTTGCTCACCTTCCTTCCTGCAAGTTCTCCAGGTGGGGGATGGGCAGCTACTACTGAACTGAGAGCTGAAATTGATGGCCATTTACTGTCCAAGCCTTCCCCTGGAAGTTGTAAGCCTTCAGGCTTCCAGAATAGTTCCATCAGACAGATTCTGCCAGTGCAATTGTTGTCCAGGTGGGGAGACAGATTTCTGGTGCTTCCTACTCCACCATCTTCCCAGAATCTTCTCCAATCCAAAGCCTTTTGCACAACAGTGGGTGAAACAGTCGGGGAGTGAAGAAGGGAACTTCCCAGGACTCCTTGACACAGGAGCCCCACTCACCACTCATTGTGGTACTAAAACCTGTTGGTGAAGCCCTGGCTTGGCGGCAATTAGATTGAGAAAACAGAACTAGAAGTGCAAGAGTTCATGAGACTATGGAAGTTGGAATGTTTAAACAGCCTTTATGTAAAGAAGCTGTGTCTCCTTTACCTATTGTTTTATGGGAATGGATATTATGTCCTGCTGGGAATATTTCCCCTACCTGGTATTGTAAACTCCAAACCTGTAGATGGAGTCCTAGCGGAGGCCACATCTAGGAATGTAAGGGTCGATTGAATTAAGGTAAAAGTTCTACTAACTGGAATTCTACTAATTGGAATACTCCATCAGACTTTCTGTGAAGTGCCTCTTTTACCTGAGTGCAATTACAGGGATTGACACTGTATCTGACTGGGGAATGTTTCCCTAACTAGTACTGTGAAACAGAAGGTGTGCAAATCCTCCCTTCAAGCAAGGTTACTTGGACGTGCTAAACAGGAACCAGTAAGATTGCCCGACTCTACACAGTGTTGAATAGAAGGTGGGGTGCTGGCAGGGACAGAGTCTCTGTGCGGTAGACCTATGTGGATTGTAGACTGGGGCTTAAGGCAAAAGCCTGTGAGCACCCCCCAGCGATGACTACTGGGACTTTCAACTGGAGAGTTTCCAGGGTTATTTACTATCTTGTTTTTAGACATTAATTTAAGCTACCCCATGACTGAAGGACATAAAATGATCTTAAAACCTGAAATACCCATTACGTCTAGGGTGATATCAGAGAAATGCTGTAATGGGGATGGCAGAACCCAGAAGAGTTCCATCTTAAGATGGAAATGGTTTTCACAAGATGGTGCTGCCTGGGGAGACCCTCACGAGGAGGGAGCCTCTCTTCTCTGAGGACTGAATCCGGATCTGTGTGAGCAGCTCTGGATTCCACCACTTGGACAGTGAGTGCCCTATTAACAGCTCTCGACTGACCAACAAGAAGATGCTTCGTTTGTGGACAGCAGTTCCAAGGTGAACAGACAACCTCCTCTTTGGAAGGCCACCACTGTGATCAAAGAATGTGAAAACAGATCAGTCTGGTGGGCTGAACTGCAAGCTGTTTTCCTAGCCATGATGGGAGAATTGGCAGTGGTGAAATTCCATATGTTTTGGTTTCTACAGACTCACGGTCAGGCAGGAGGGCAACGGAAACCTGGCCTGTTAAAGGGATGCCTAGGGAATTCCCTGATGGTCTAATGGTTAGGACTCTGCGATTCCACTGCAGGGGACACTGGTTTGATCCCTGGTCGGGGAACAAAGATCCCACATGCAGCACAGCGTGGCCAAAAAATAATTATAATAATTAAAAATAAATAAAATGATGCCCACATGGGACACAGCCCCGTGGAAATAACTATGGAAATTTGAGGAGTGCTTGAAAGTAGGACATGGCACATCAATGTCCATCCTTGGAACTCCCTTCCAACTTAATAAGCAGAGATTCCTATGTGTTCCCTTAAGGTGGCTGCCACCTGGGCCCATGAGATAAATGGACACGGGGTCCCTACAGCAATGCTGAGTTGGGCTGAATCTGGACATGGTCCTCTTGTACCCCCTGAGGCACGAAATGCCAATAAGAGCTGTTTTGTCAACAAGCAAGAGACAGAGAATGGAGATAGTTATGTGGCAGATTCCCTGGGGGGAAGTCCTGGATCGTAACTGGCAAGTGAGACTAATGCTGGTATCCCTGAGGGGTACAGATGGGTCCTGCCGGGAATAGACACCGATTCTGGACTGGGCTTTGCTTAGCTGGTGGTAGATGCAAATGCTCAGAATAATATAAAAGAACTGGAACAGAAGATATTGTGACAATTTGGGTGGCCAATCATCATTTCTTCAGACCAAGGACCCCACTTTATAGCCCATAATGTCCAGAGTACTAGTTTGGTAGAGAATTGGAGCAAGCAGTTAAAGCATTAGTTGTTTAAAATGGGACAATTAAAGAGCTGGCTTATACTCCTCCCTGTGTAACACAGGTATGAGTGCGGCCAAAGGAGTGTCCCCACTGGGTAGATGTCTCTGTTTTTATGGTGGATCTGGGGAAGACAGGTGGGGAGAAATGCTGGTAAGACTATGCAGTTTTTCCCAAGGGAGGAGGATGCTCATATAACAACTCATTTTTTTTCTCTTTCTTTCTTCCCCACATCATCACAACTTTTTTTCTTCCTACCTGGTTCCATGACCAGGGCTGCAAATACAAGTGCCCCAAACAGTGATGATTCCTAAATAAGAGATTGCAACTATACTTCAAACCTTATGTCAGAATTCCTACGAGACTGATGGGGCAGGATGTGCCTTCACCTCCTCTGACAAAATTGGCATTGACAGTGAATGCAGCTATAGTGATGCTGGTAAAGATAGCCCACCAGTTCTGCACCTGTGTGACCTCAACCTCTGTGGACCGAGGGGGAGGCACCGACTAGACTAGTATAGCTGCCTGCAATCTGGACCAGCACAGTGGCCGAACCTAACGTCCCTTCCAAAGGTGGAAGCATTTGGGTGTCAATGTAGAGAAGGAGGAACAGTAGCTAAGGGTAAAGTAATGGATAAATGAATTATGTCATGAGGGAAATCCAGTATTACATTAACACCTTGAAAGAGGCTCAGAGCAAGAGATGATATTCTCTGTTATCTCGATTATACCAGATGCCTGGAAGGGTGAAGCCATATGTGCCAAGACCACTCCTGCTTTTGGAACCTGACAAGATCAGACGGAAACTCGAGACCCTAAGCGGCTTCACCCTGGCAGACACTTTCATATGATATGATGATGGACTGGAGTGATTGCTGACGGCATGGGATTCTGTAACATGCCAGTATCTTTCAAGTTGCATATTGTTTTGCTGTAAAGGTTCCATGGCTAGACAAGGGGGTGGGCTGCGAAATAATAGAAAATATGTCTTTCGGTCTCTGCCCTTGGTTCCTGGAACAGAATTCCTAAAACCCTTGTGATTTCCTAAGTGATAAGAGTACTAGGAGCATCTTTTGTTCTAATATTTGGTCTCTGTCCCCAGTTTCCGACCCAGGGCTCCTAAATCCATCAGAATTTCCTGGGTGATAGGGGTGTCTTTTGTTCTAATGAGGTGACTCTGGGTGGGCTTCTCGATAGCTCCTGGATGGGGGCTGGTCACCTGAGACTTGGAACTTTCAGTCCCACCTCTCATGCTCCAGGGAGGGAAGAGGGGCTGGATATTGTTAATAATTAATCATGCCTACGTGATGAGCCTCCATAAAAATCCCCAAAGTATGAGGTTCAGAGAGCTTCTGGGTTGGTGAACACATCTACATGCCAGGAGGGTGGCGCACTCCAACTCCACGGGGACAAAAGCTCCTGGGCTGGGGACCCTTCCAGACCTTGCCCGATGTATCTCTTCATCTGGCTGTTCATCTATATTCCTTATCCTATTTTTTTATTACATAAAAAGCTGGTAAATGTAAGTAAGTGTTTCCCCCAGTTCTGTGAGTTGTTCTAGCAAAGATTATCAAGTCCAAGGAGGGGGAAGTCATGGGAACCTCTGATTTGTAGCCAACTTGGCAGAACCTGGGGTGACCTGGAGACCTCCTACTTGTGATTGGTATCTGAAATAGGGGGCAGTCTCGTGGGACTGAACCCTTAACCTGCGGGGTCTTCAATAACTCTGGTTACTATCAGAATTGAAAAATCGTAGGACACCCAGCTGGTGTCACAGAGAATTGCCCGATGTGAGGAAAAACCCCACACATCTGGTGTCAGATGTTAAACATTGTGAGTGTGGTTGTGTGTGAGAGCAAAGGAGAAACACCAGGAGAAGGAGTGGACGTTTTTATTGCATACGGGATCCATTATGGACTGAACCAGTGTCCCTAAATTTGTATGTTGAAGTCCTAATCCCCAGTCAAAATGTGGGGATTTGGAGATGGGCCTTTAAAGAAGTGATTAAGGTAAAATGAGGCCATTAGGGTGGGCCCTCATCCAATGTGATTGGTGTCTTTATGAGAAGAGGGGATATGGACCGCAAAGAGACACCAAGGCTGCGTGGGCACAGAGGAAAGACCACGTGAGGACACAGGGACAAAACAACCACCTGCAAGGTGAGAAGAGAAGCCTGGAAAAATCGACGTTGCCTGCACCTTGATCTTGGACTTCCGGCCTCCAGAACTGTCAGGAAATAAATTTCTCTCGTTGTTCAGGCCACCTGGTCTGTGGTAGTTTGTTATGGCAGCCCCAGCGGATCAGCACAGGATCTCAGTGTTTTAGTTTGCATCTCTAGCTTGCTAATCCTGCTCACTATTTATTTTGTTTAAAACACACATGGGGTCCTGTGGCTGCCCTGCTTGCGCCACAGACTGAGCTCTTTCACTCAGCCGCCCTCGCCAGGAAGTCCACCCCCACCTTCATCCTCATCCTTCTCCAGCTGCTCGGCCTCCCAGCACCCGGCTCCCCGGGGGGCGCGAGGGGCGGCTGTGCCTCCGGGATCTCCTCCTATTCACCCCTCCTCCGCCCTGCGCTCCCGGCCCGGGGCCGGCGCTCCAGCTCCTGCGAGCATGTTACTGGATTTTTAAATGCCTAGTACCTGCCCCGAAGTAGCCCCCGGGTCTGGGATCTAGAGTTGCTAGGACCACCGCGTAGGAAGCAGAGACCCGCGCAGCCCACGTGATTGGGGGAATGAATTCGGTGGCCACAGGCAGCCGCACGCGCGCACACGGGGACCGCGGGCGGAGATGGGCGGGGGGCGTGCCAGGGCCCCGCGGAGGGGGAAGCGGCCCAGCCTCCCGCCGCCCGGAAATCCCCCCTGCGCTTGGCCGGCCGAGCGTCCTGGGGTCTCCGGGAAGGGCGCCTGGGGGAAGGGGAGGACCCCGAGCCGCCCCTCCCCCGGGCCCGGCTTCGAGGATCTGAGAAAGCAGAAGCGAGCGGCGCTCCGGAGAGTCCCACCGGAGCCGGGATCTGGGAAGAGAAACTTGCGGGCGGGGCTGGGGCCGCGCCCCGCGATCTGTGTAGCGCTCGGAGGAGAGGTCCTGGGTCCAGGAGGAGTCCTGCGTCACCACCCGGCCCGCCTCGTCTCGCTGGAAGACCGAAGATCCGGCCCTTTCCCCTGCTGCGCCGTCTTCGCCTAGTGGGTTGCGCCTGACCCGCCCCTCCCCGCCGGGCCCGCCGCTCCACTCCGGAGGAGGGGCCGTCGGCGCGGACAGGACCGGCCCGCATCCCCGAGAGGCGGCCGTCGCGGACCCGGAGCCCGAGCTTCCACCCCCTTCCCGCACCCTCTCAACTCTGCCGGCCCTCCGCTGGACGCCCCTGTGCCCCCCGCATCGTGCCTCCCAGGGTCCCGGATCCCCGAGCGGCCCCCCATCCCCTCGCCCACTCCTCGTATCCCGCGCCGGGTCCCCTGAGCCAATCTGGGCCCCTGATCTCCACCCCCGGATCCCCAGGGCGGCGCGGGTCAGGTCCCCTCGAGCTCCGCCGGCTGCCAGGGCAGGACCGCGCTATGCTCCGGCTCCTGGCGCTGTTGCTCCCGCTGCTGCCGCCGCCCGCGCGCGCCCGGGAGCCCTCCGCGCAGGACGTGAGCCTGGGCGTGGTGAGTGCCGGGGTTCGCGGGCTCCTGGACCTGCAGGGGTCTGGGAGAGGGAAGCCGGGGCCTGGACTCCCGGGTTCAGAGGAAGCTGGGGGCGGTTCAAATGTCCAAAGAGTGATCAGGGATGGAGACAGGGGACCCGAATTATTGGATCCGTCAGGAGGTTCGGGGCCCGAATTTGGAAATCTGGAAAGGGGCTATGGTCGGGAGGTGGGGACTCTTGGGAACAGATGAACAAGGGCAAGCCCAGGGCTGGAGGGCCTGTACCTTGAGATGGGGAGCAGGCCAGTACCCGGGGCTGAGGACTCTGGACTATCCATGTCTGGTGAGAGGTGGGGCTTCCAGGATGGTGGTGGGAAGGGAAAGTCCCATCTCTTCGACCTTTCCTGCTTCCCCTGTTCCCTCCTCTGGTCTAGGACTGGCTGACCCGCTATGGCTACCTGCCGCCACCTCACCCTGCCCAGGCCCAGCTGCAGAGCCCTGCAAAGCTGCGGGATGCGATCAAGGTCATGCAGAGGTTTGCGGGTCTGCCGGAGACAGGCGTCCTGGGTATGTGGCCCCCATCCCCTCCCCCAGCCCAGCCTCCGCACCCAGCCTGACCGTTGTTGCCCACCCAACCAACCGCAGTTTCTAAACCTCCCGTGTATCTGAATCACGGGCGCTATGAAATGCTGACCTCAGGTCCCAATTCGGAGGTTCTAAGATATTCCTCTTTCAGTAAGTATTTATCAGGAATCTCTTCTTGATAAATGACATGTGAGGTCATTTCAGGCTCCACTGGTATAGTGAACAAGGTAAATGAGGTCCCTGCTCTCTCGGAGCTAACATTCTAGAGGGAGACACACACAGATCAAGAACAGAAATATGCAAACTAATTTCAGATAGTGGTGAGCATTCTGATGAAAATAAAATGCTAATGGTATTCAGGGAGCTGGTCTGGGCAGGGCAGGCCCCTCTGAAAGATGTCATATGAGTTGGGAGGAGCTCATATGACTTGAAGAATTCGTAGGACACAAAGAGGAGGAAACAGCCATGGGAAGATGTGGGAAAAGTGTCCCAGGCAAGTGCAAAGGCCCTGTGGCAGACACTGGCTTGCATGCCTGTAATGAAAGGAGGACTGATGAGCTAAATAAGAGCCTGATCAGGGGCCGTGAAAGGTGTTTTGGTTTGATTTCAAGTGTGATAAGAAACCCTGAGTGGGTTTGAGGGAGAGAGGCAACTTGATGTGATTTGCAATTTTTTTTTTTTTTTTTTTTTGTGATTTGCAATTTTAAGCTTCCTCTGCTTACTGCTGGAGAATGGAGGGTGGGGAGCACCCAGACCAGGAAGGAGGCACATAGTGTTCAGGCAACAATGTGATGAGACACAGCTGAATCCAGGGTGTATATTTTGGAGGTAGAGCTGAGAGGCTCATCTGTTGGGTTAAATGAAAGGAAGAGAGAGGTGGAGGGGTCCTGTCCAGCTACGAGGGGAGGTAGGACCCTTTGGGCAACAGGATGTGCTCAATTGCTTTTTTTTTTTTTTTTTTTTTTTGCGGTACGCGGGCCTCTCACTGTTGTGGCCTCTCCCGTTGCGGAGCACAGGCTCCGGACGCGCAGGCTCAGCGGCCATGGCTCACGGGCCCAGCCGCTCCACGGCATGTGGGATCTTCCCGGACCGGGGCACGAACCCGTTTGGCCGCATCGGCAGGCGGACTCTCAACCACTGCGCCACCAGGGAAGCCCTCAATTGCTCCTTTTCACCTCAACCTTCACTTGGAGTGAGGGGACGGCTGGGGATGGAGCCAAGTTGGTAAAGGGGATTCCAGGAGATCTGACCTAGGAGGGGCTTGCCACAGACCAGAGACCCAGCTGGCCTGAGGACTTTCAACTTTATCTGGATGTGATGGGGACTTGGGAGCTAGCGTGTGAGGTATGGGCAACCTCCCAGGGGTTCCAGCCTCCAAGAGAGTAGTTCTCACTGCACCCCCAGGGTTCCTTTCTCTAGAGGCCAGCGGCCAGGGCTCAGGGAAGCAGGATGCCCAGATCCTGGCCTGAGGCTCTTGAGTCCATGCAGGGCCGTGCAGAGAGTGATACTACCCAGAAGGGCAGTGTCATAGTCTGGTATGAGCTAGCTTCCAGAATTAGATGGCCTGGGTTCCAATCGAAGATGTGGGGCCTTCTTGGGCAAGTGTTTGAAGTGCTATGAGACTCAGTTTCCCCATGGAGAAAATGAGCTGGTGCCTACTGGTGACCCCCCTCTGCCACAACCTCTCCCCCAGACCCTGTGACAGTGGCCACCATGCATAAGCCCCGCTGCTCCCTGCCTGATGTGCTGGGGGCGGCGGGGCTGGTCAGGCGGCGCCGCCGGTATGCTCTGAGTGGCAGCGTGTGGAAGAAGCGAACCCTGACGTGGAGGTAGGTCCTGGCGCCCTCTCCCACCCTGGGCCTGCCTGACCCAGCTTCGAGTGAGTGGCTGCCTTCTCTCTCCTTGGCCCCCCTCACTCGCCCCTTCTCTTTCCAGGGTAAACTCCTTCCCCCAGGGCTCAATGCTGAGCCAGGAGACAGTGCGGACCCTCATGCACCATGCCTTGACCACCTGGGGTGTTGAGTCAGGCCTTGAATTCCAGGAAGTGGGTTCTCAGGGCCCGATGGAGCCTGATATCCTCATCGACTTTGCCCGGGCCTATCACCAGGACAGTTACCCCTTCGACGGGCAGGGGGGCACCCTCGCCCATGCCTTCTTCCCTGGGGAGCACTCCATCTCTGGGGACACTCACTTCGATGATGAGGAGACCTGGACTTTTGGGTCAAAAGGTACACTCTCCCCTCTTCTGAGAGATCCTCTCCCCAGATCTGTCTGTCCTTAAGAATTAAGTTTAAATTACCTTTATTTATGGAGGCTGTATCAGTTGGGCTTCTCCAGAGAAATAGAATCAGTTGGGTGTGTGTGTGTGTGTGTGTGTGTGTGTGTGTGTGTGTGTGTAGAAAGTGATTTATTTTAAGGAATTGGCTCATAGGATTGCAGAGGCTGGTAAGCCCAAAATCTGTAGGGCAGGCCTGCAAGCTGGAAATTCAGGTGACCTGGTGGTGCACTTCTGAGTCTGGTATTTGCAGAACAAGCCAGCTGGAAACCCAGGCAGGATTTCTATGTTGCAGTCTTTGAGGCAGAATTCCTTCTTCTCCAGGAAACCTCAGTTTTCGTTCTTAATGCCTTCAACTGATTAGACGAGGCCCACCCACGCTATGGAGGGTGATCTGCTCTACTTACTGTCAATTGAATATAGACATTATCCATGTCTATAAAATAACCTCCACAACAATATCTAGACTGGTGTTTGATCAAGCACTGGGGCGCCATAGTCTGGCCGAGTTAACACAGAAAATTGCCCATCACAGAGTCCTGTTAGATGCTCAGCTCCAAGGCAGGGCTGAGGACTTAAAGGGGCAAAAACACAGCTCTGCCAGCAGCTGAGTCAGAAGAGTAACTGGCAGTTGCTACACATGGTGACACAACCACGGGGAATCACAAAAGAGGATGTCCTCAAGCCTGGGGGTGCTCAAAGGAAGGCTGATCCAAAGCTCTTGAGTGCCGGGGACTTCCTGGAAGTGGTGACTTTGTTTGTTCCACACATATATACTGAGTGCCAACTAGTGCCCGAGGTCCCACTCTCCCGGCGTATGCAGGGCAGGGGTGGGGGTGGGGGTGGGGGTGGGGGAGAGGGGACACATAAGAAAGCACAAGCCAGTGAGCTCTCTGAGGCCAGGGGAGTCAGGGGTGGGAGCACTGTGGGGAGAAACGGCCTGGGACATTTGGGGCTGGAAGGCAAAAATATGGTGTTGGGAGGGGACTACAGAGGCTGGAAGGCAGGTCTCACACCACGAGGGGTCTTGGACAGCACATGGTGGGGTCTGGATGATAGGATTCTGAAGGCAGTGGGAACTGTGGAAGGTTTTGCATTCTAGAAATACCACTGGCTGCCGTTGGGGGCAAGATAGGGACAGGGAGGCAGGAAGCTATCTTGGGGTCCAGGTGAGAGATGGTGGAGGGGATGGGAGTGGGGGCAGAGGGCAGTGGGCAGCTCTGAGGGGAGTCTAGTCAGGATGGGCAAAGATTGGGATCCGACTGGGTTCTAGGGGTGAAGGGGGGTGAGGATGGTTGGGTACCAGCCAGGTTTCTGGCTCAAGGCCCCTGGAGGATGGTGTCCTGTTAATGCAGGTGGGAAGTGGGGGAGGAGGAGGAGCAGACTCGGGAAGGCAGGGGTGAGTTCAGGTTGGGACGTGTGCCTGCAGTGCTGGTTGGCTGGTCAGTGTAGGTGGTGCATTAGTGGTCGGGTATCTTGCACTAGAATTTGGATTCCTCCAACTTAGGTCAGGTTCCCCAGAACTGGAGCTTGAGAGGAAAATTCTTGTGCAAGCAGTTTTTGGGGGCATGTTCTCAGGGGAAAGGGAAGCAGGAGAGGACTGGGGAAAGAAGCTAAGCAAGGATGTGGTCTCAGCTGGACAGGAGCCTGACCCCACAGGGAACACTGGAGCATAAATGATGCCACAGGGCTGGTTCTGCCTGGAGGAAGGGGGCCCAGCTCTTCCAGCCCCCTGCTTCCCACATCGATCAGCCACTGGCTGCAGACTGCTCAGGGAAGGGAAGGCTGGGCCAGGAGGGAGAGCCATTTCCTGGGGAAGGGGGTGGCCGGAGGATGGGCACACAGGCTCTGTAGAGGATTTGGGTGAGGTGCAGATCACATAGATAGACAAATCCACCATAGGGAGGCTGTGTAATGCAGCATTTAAGATCTCCGGGTTGAAGTGGAACTCGAGCCAGGGTTCTTCTGCCTGCTGCGTGTATTAGTTACTTGACCTCAATGTGCTCAGTTTCCTCATCTGAGAAGTGGGGATAATAATAGTATGTGCTGGTCCCATGGGCTTGCAGATTAGACGAATAATTCACCTACAGCTCTCAGCACAGAGCAGGCTGTTCACTGCCAGCTGCTATGAGCTGGGTCTGGTGGCAGATTTGAGAGTTGGCAGTACTTGGGGGTAAGGCTCCAGGAGCATGTAGAATGTGACGATCAAGTTCAGAGCTGTGGGGCGTCCCACAATTAAGAGGAGGGTGGCAGGGAAGGAGGAATGAAAGGAAATGGAGAAAAACCAGGCTGAGGGCTTCCCTGGTGGCGCAGTGGTTGAGAGTCCACCTGCTGACGCAGGGGACACGGGTTCGTGCCCTGGTCCGGGAAGATCCCACATGCCGTGGAGTGGCTGGGCCTGTAAGCCATGGCCGCTGAGCCTGTGCGTCCGGAGCCTGTGCTCCACAATGGGAAAGGCCACAACACTGAGAGGCCCGCGTACCACAAAAAAAAAAAAAAAAAAAAAAAAAAAAACAGGCTGAAAGGTGACCAAGAACAAAAGCAAAGGAGGAAGTGGACAGGAGTGAGCAGGGCAGCAAATCATCCAGTAAGTTATTTATGCCTGGATCTGGCCCTCTGGGGAAAAAGTGACCTTAGTGCCCATAGGCTTGGTGGGTGGCGGGAGAATCTAGACCACAGAGGCGTGAGAGGAGCTGAGGAATTGAAGGCTGAGTTCAGACCACTGACCAGAGAACTTGTTGGGGAGGGAGAAGGGATATGGATGGGGGGCAGACAGGTCCAGGGGGTGTCTTAGGATGAGGGAGTCTTGAGCACTCAGGGACAGTGGATGAGCCAATAGAAAGAAAGGGGTGGGGGATGGGTGCATGGATCATGGATTAATGGATGGATAAATGGATGGATGAACGGACACACGGATGGATGGATGGACAGCTGGATGCATGCATGCATGAATGCAGTGATGAACGGATGGGTGGGGCATTGTCCTTGTCCTGGAGGAGGTGAGCGAGGCAAGGACCTCCGCCCAGGGCACGGCAAGAGGCAGGAGGTGAGCTGGGGGAGATGAAGCGCTGTGCCCGATGCACAGGAAGTTACAGATTACATCAGCGGCCTGTCTTGATGAAATAGGAAATGCATTTGTCAGCATTTGTCATCTAAGAGTTGGGAGCTGGGGCTGGGGCTGGGTAGCAGGCTGAAGGGGCTATGAGTCTGGAATTGAAGCTGAGTGGAGAGAGCAAAGGAGCTGCCTGCTGAGGCTGTGGGCAAGGATGCGAGGAGGTGCTGAGGACCCCCAGAGATGGGCACCGGGAGTCTCATGTGGCTGGATCTGCATGGTTGTGTAATTTCCCCAGCTGAATAGCGTGAGAAGGGTGCGAGAAAGGGGTGCGGCCAAAGGAGAGGCAAGGCGGGGTGGGGGGGAGTGGTGAGATATGAAAAAGATCTACCCAATTAAGATACCAAACGTCCTGTCCTCCAATGTCTTAGAAAAAGCACTCAGTGCAGTGAGAAAATCCACAGTCAACATGGGAATTCATCAGTACTTACGAGTTTGACCAAGACATCTGAAATCATTGCTGAGCTGCAGGACAGCACAGCCAGGGTACCAGCTCTGTCATTTAACTTGACCTCTCTGTGCCTCAGTTTCCTCACTTGTAAAATGGGGATAGGAGGTAGAGGTTTGTGAAAAGTAAATGGGGACAAGTGTTTGCTACTCTGCTTATGACTCACTCATTTCATCCTTAGATTCTCGCCTAGTGGCCTTGAGGGGTGGAGAGAAATTTGCTTTTCAGTTCACCAGGTTACTTCCAATAAACCCACATGCAGCACTGCTCACTCTAGTTAGAAATTTCCATGAAGTAGATCAACATCTGGGGAAATCCGTACCTCCAGGCGGGGCTGCTTGCCTCTCTTGCTGTCTCTGTCCCTCCTTGGCCTCTCACTGGCTCAGGAATCGATGAGGCGCTGGGGTTTGGCCAGCAGCTGAGAGTGTGGAGAGGCTCGGTCCTGGCACCTGGGCTGTGTCCCCAAGGAAGAGGCTTCTGTGGTCAGAGAGGCTGGGCGCCAGGGCTAGCAGGCTGTGGTTGGAGAGTCCCTGCTGGAGCTTTGTGTTCTGAGAGGGATGAAGTCTGCAGTGGTGGGGAGGGAAGGCGAGGACCCCAGGGAGGTGGGGGTGGGGGTGGAGGCTGTGGGAGAGGGAGATGGGGGAGGGGAAATAGAGGACTGAGGGGTTGTGGGCACTGGGGGGGGCGGTGAACCCGGGACGGCAGACCATGGGGCGGGAGTGGGGCCATGGAGTCTGACCAACATTCCCCATGGGTGGGAGTGGGAAGGGTTCGGAGGGGTGGGGGGCCTCTGCCAACAGAGTGGAGCTGTGAGAAGGGTACTCCAAGGGCTGGAGCTCCCTTAAGAGAACTGCACACACCCTAAGGCTCCTGATTCCCCCAGAATGTTTCTGTATGTTGCCTTCTTGGGGGAAGGGGCTTCGTCAGTGTAAAGCTGCTCCTTCCTCTATTCACACTGTTTCCTCCTGCTCTTCCCCCAACCTGCTCTGTGGCTCTTTTCAGACTGGCACTCCAGTATCTAGCACGGCCAAACAAGGCTACTCAAGAACATTTACCAAATAAGTGAATGCAGAGAGGAAGGATAAAATGGCTGGGGGGGGGTGGGGGCGGGTGTCCAGGTAGAGGAGGCCATGGCCACCTCTGAGGGGCTCCTGGCTGTTTCTGCCCAGCAGGAGGCCCCCTTCCCCAGGGCCTGGGGGGGGCTGGGGGGGGGGGGGGGGCACAGCTCCAGCCCATTCTCCCTCCCTCCCCAGATGGCGAAGGGACGGACCTGTTTGCCGTGGCTGTTCATGAGTTTGGCCACGCCTTGGGCCTGGGCCACTCCTCAGCGCCCAACTCCATCATGAGGCCCTTTTACCAGGGCCCGGTGGGCAACCCCACCGAGTACCGCCTGTCCCAGGACGACCTCGAAGGCCTGCAACAGCTCTACGGTACAAGGAGCGATGGGGCGCTCGCCGGGTAGCCTCTGCAGCAGGGTCAGGGGACTCACCGCTCTCTAACGGTTTCTCCACAGGGAAAGCACCCCAAACCCCACTTGACAAGCCCACAAGGAAACCCCTGGCTCCTCCTCCCCCGCCCCCTGCCCTGCCCCCGGACAGGTGAGTATCTCTCCTGCTGTGAGGCCTTGGGTGAGCTCCCTAACCTCAGGGTCCTCCTACACGAGATGGGCAGGTAAGAGTCCTTGCCTTGTAGGATGCCGTCCAGGTTAAGTAAAGGGAGAGGGGCCCCCCAACCCTCTCTGTTCACCTCTCTTTTCCTTCCCAGCCCCTCCCAACCCGTTCCTGATCGATGTGATGGCCATTTTGACGCCATCGCCAACATCCGAGGCGAAACTTTCTTCTTCAAAGGTAAGTGACTTCGGACCTCCCCGACCCCATATAGTTGGCTTCCTACCCACTTACAGTGACCCGCCCGCCGAGGCTGTGAGGTTCGCAGGGATGCGGGACTTTCAGTGCTAAAAAGGGGAAAGCCCTGGATCAGCCGGTCACCCTAGAGCCACTGCAGCCTTGATTTTCAGATGGACCTGCCCAACCTGCGGTGGGAGGGGAAACCTAGCGCTGTGTTCGAGCCACACACTGCAGGGGGGGTTGGGGAGGAGACCTGCCGTCTCATCTCACGCCCACATGCCCACCCCTTCTTCCCCCGTAGGCCCGTGGTTCTGGCGCCTCCAGCCCTCGGGACAGCTGGTGTCCCCCCGGCCCGCCCGGCTCCACCGCTTCTGGGAGGGGCTGCCGGCCCAGGTGAAGGTCATCCAGGCCGCCTACGCCCGGCATCCGGACGGCCGGATCCTTCTCTTCAGCGGTGAGTGGGGCTCGAGGCGTGGCTGGCTCCGGGCATGCGCAGCGCCGCTCACTGCCCCTCCCCCCCACCCACTCAGGTCCGCAGTTCTGGGTGTTCCAGGACCGGCAGCTGGAGGGCGTCGCGCGGCCGCTCACGGAGCTGGGGCTGCCCCCGGGAGAGGAGGTGGACGCCGTGTTTTCTTGGCCGCTGAACGGGAAGACCTACCTGATCCGGGGCAGGCGGTACTGGCGGTACGACGAGGCCGCAGCGCGCCCGGACCCCGGCTACCCGCGCGACCTGAGCCTCTGGGAGGGGGCACCGCACGCCCCCGACGACGTCACCGTCAGCAACACAGGTGGGAGAGAGCGCCCGCGGGGAGAGGCCGAGGGATGGGGAGCTAGAGGACGTCCCGGGGTTTTGGAGAGCCCTGGGGAGAGAAGCTGCACAGGGGGAGGGGCAGGCCTGGACCAGCCCCTGAAGCATCTGCTCCCTCCCCGCAGGTGACACCTACTTCTTCAAGGGCGCCCACTACTGGCGCTTCCCCAAGGGTAGCGTCAAAGCCGAGCAGGACTCCCCCCAACCAATGGGCCCTAAGTTTCTGGACTGCTCCGCCCCCAGACCCCCCAAAGCGACCCTTAAGCCAGGAGCCTGCGACTGTCAGTGCGAGATCAGTCAGGCGGCAGGGCGGCCGTCCGTGCCCCCCCCTGCTGCCCCTTCTGCCCCTGCTGGTGGCGGGCTTCGCCTCCCGCTGAGGGGGGACCGCCCGCCACACGGAAGGGACCAGATCTCCCACCGCGGGCCCTTTGTCCCCGGAGGCGGAGCTCAGCGAGGATGCACCTGGGCGGATGCGGGTGGAGTTAAGCCCTGGGAAGGCCAAGAGGTGGTGACAGGACTAGCCCTGGCACTGAATGCCCCACTTGTTTGGCCTCCTAGTTCTCTCCTTCCCCTCCCCTGGCAACCCGGACTCCGGCCTGGCTTCGACCCCGCAGGACTCTTATTTCCCGGAATACCTAGCCTTTCCCGGAGCTCAGCCGGCTGACTCCCTGCAGCCTTGGACCCGCCTGACAACAGCAGCTGTCCCAAGCTGTTCGGGTCTCTACAGGACAGGCCTGCCCGGGACGCTGAACCCCAGGCTGGCTCTCCTCCTGCTGCTCTGACGTTTCTCACCCTGCCCTGCTTCCATGAAGTCCCAGTCAAGCCATATTGGTGGGGACCCCAAACCCAGCCCTGAGACCACCCCTGAGCACTAGTGTCCCAAGTTCTGGGTGGACCTTCTTTTTAGTCACCACGCTGGTACCAGAAATGCCTACGTTCAATAGGACACCATCCTGTTCCTAAAACGCCTCTCCCCACCTCCACACCTGAGCCTCTGCCACCTCCTTCTGAACTGCTTGGCTCCGTCAGCTCAATGCTGGTGGAAAGACAGTGGACTGGTCCCTTCTCAGTCCAGGGCCACTGGCTCCTCAGCTTTCCTGGGTGATGAGTGGGTGGAACCTGGGCCACCTCACTGACCCCACTGCAACCTCCCCCCTGCCCACTATCCACAGAATTCAGGATCTAAATCAGTGCCTCTGCAACTATGCTTTTGGAATATTACACAACAGAATGACCCACTAAACTTAAAAATGCAGATTCCATGCCCTCGCACTGAATGCTCACTCTGGGCCTGGGGCCATGAATCTGCATTTGAACAAGCTGGGGTCGGGGTGGGGGTGGCCCTGCTGGGCAAGGGAGCTGGGCCAGCAGCTGTCATCTCTGTGTCTCTGCCTTGTGGCTTTTCTGTGTCTCTGCCATGTTCTCTCTCCCAGGGGCCAACCCCTTCCTGTTGTCTACAAAGCCCAGCTGATGGCCTTGGTTGAGAGAGGTCCACCCCCCATGTGTGGAGTCACTTAGCAGCCACTTCTTTGGTTGGTACCCAGCTTCAGCGGCCCCACAGTGCTGCCCAGAGCTGAGGCCAGTGGGGATGTTGCCCACCTTGGTCACGAGCAGGAGACCAGTAGGAGGGCGACAGCCAGGTGTCTTCAACCAGCCTGGGACCTGAAAATTCAAGGCCACCAGAAAGCCATCTGGGCCTCTGTTAGGATCCTTGTGAAGTATGAGGAGGAGGAAACTTGTATTTGAAGAGCTTGTCAGCCCCACCAGGAGGACAATAAAAATGACGGGAGAGAAAGCCCTTCGTTTCTTCTGAGCACTGATGGAGCTGGGGTGAAGTTCGGTGGCAAGAACTTGACAGACCCAAATCACTCTGATTTGCAGAAGAGGTTGGAATCCAGCGTTGATGGGAGACAGGGTGGATGAGAATGAATGGGAGGAGGAACCCAAAAGTTGGTTGAAGGGAGCCCAGAGGAGGGATGTCCCATGTGAAATTTGAGGCTGCTTTCACTGCTACAATGGAAACTTCTTCTGCAGCCTTTAAGACTTCATTAAGTCTGCTACACAAAAATGCCACATTAAATTGAATTATATTATTTAAAGAACAGTACAGTACCATAATAAAAATGTAAAACTTTTGTGTTTCAAAGGAGGCCATCAGAAAAGTGAAAAGTCACCCCAGACACCCTTGTCCCTTGTATACCCCCTTCTTCATACACTCTCTCCCTAAATGCAGATTCTTTAGGTCCAAACAGGCAGAGCTTCAGACTGCAAGTCAGCTCTTCCAAAATGACCCTGCAGCAAACACTGCAGGATTCCACCCAATGGGGTCTCTGGAGTCAACAACTTAGGGACCGAAGTGGATGTTGTTGCCAGGGGCAGTGGGAGGGGATGGGGAGTGAGAATTTCATGGTTGCGGAATTTTGGTTTTACAAGATGAAAAGTTCTAGGGATGGTGGTGATGGCTCCACGAGAAGGTGAATATATCTGATGCCTCAGAAACGTGCATTTAAAATGGTGATGGTAAAGGGTATGCGACATGTGTTTTATTTCACGTACAATAAATTCTTAAAAAAAAAAAAGTGAAAAGATTGGGGAAATTTTTTTTTTTGTGATACGCGGGCCTCTCATTGTTGTGGCCTCTCCCGTTGCGGAGCACAGGCTCCATACGCGCAGGCTCAGCGGCCATGGCTCACGGGCCCGGCCGCTCCGCGGCATGTGGGATCTTCCCGGACCAGGGCACAAACCCGTATTCCCTGCATCGGCAGGCGGACTCTCAACCACTGTGCCACTAGGGAAGCCCGGGGAAAAATTTTTTGCAAATGATATATCTGATAAGGGACTTTTATCCAATATATATACACTACCCTGACAACAATAAAAAGACAACTCAATTTTAAAATGGGCAAATGGGGCTTCCCTGGTGGTGCAGTGGTTGAGAATCCACCTGCCAATTCAGGGGACACGGGTTCGAGACCTGGTCTGGGAAGATCCCACATGCCGCAGAGCAACTAAGCCCATGAGCCACAACTACTGAGCCTGCGTGTCTGGAGCCTGTGCTCCGCGACGGGAGAGGCCGCGACAGTGAGAGGCCCGCGCACCACAATGAAGAGTGGCCCCCGCTCGCCACAACTGGAGAAAGCCCTCGCACAGAAACGAAGACCCAACACAGCCAAAAATAAATAAATAAATTTAAAAATGGGCAAAGGGACTTCCCTGGTGGTCCAGTGGCTAAGACTCCATGCTCCCAATGCAAGGGGCCCTGGTTCAATCCCTAGTCAGGGAACTAGATCCCACAAGCATGCCTCAACTAGAGATTCCGCATGTTGCAACAAAGATCCCTCATGCCGCAAGACCCGGAGCAGCCAAATAAATAAATATTTAATTTAAAACATAAAACCTACTATTTAAAAAATCATTAAATAAAATAAAAAATAAAAATGGGCAAAGGATCAGTGTATACATTTCTCCAAGGAAGACGTACAAATGGCCCATAAGCACATGAAAAGAGGCTCAACATCCTTAATCATCAGGGAAATGAAAATAAAAATCAGAGTGAGGTACCACTTCACACCCACTAGGATGCCTAGAATCAAAAAGACATAGGGGGCTCCCTGGTGGCGCAGTGGTTGAGAGTCCGCCTGCCAATGCAGGGGACATGGGTTCGTGCCCCAGTCCGGGAAGATCCCACATGCCGTGGAGGGGCTGGGCCCGTGAGCCATGGCCGCTGAGCCTGAGCGTCCGGAGCCTGTGCTCCGCAACGGGAGAGGCCACAGCAGGGAAAGGCCCGCGTACCGCAAAAAAAAAAAAAAGACATAATAGTAAGTGTTGATAAGGATGTGTGGAAGTTTGATACATTACTGCTGGGAATGTTGAATGATTTGTCATTTTGGAAAATAGTCTGGTGGTACCTCAAAAAGTTAAAAACATAGTTACTGTATGACCCAGCCATTCTACTCCTAGGTGGAATTCATGAGAAAAAGCATGTCCACACAGAAACTTGTACATGAATGTTCATAGCAACATTATTCATAATAGCCAGAAGGTGGAAACAACCCGAAAGTCCATCAGTGGATGAATGGAGAAACAAAATGTGGTCCATCCTTACCGTGGAATGTTGTGCAGCCATCAAAAGGAATGAAGTCCTGGTACACGCTGCCACATGGAAGAACTGAAAACACTATACCGAGTGAAAGAAGCCAGATACAAATGGTCACATACTGTATGAGTCCGTTTATATGAAATGTCGAGAATAGGCAAATCTATAGAGACAGAAAGTAGATTAGTGGTTGCCTGGTAACGGGCACTGGAGGATGATGGCTTAGGGGTGCAGAATGGCTTTTTTTTTTTTTTTCTGGCTGCTGGCTGAGCAGCGTGGCATGAGGGGATCCGACTAGGGATGGAACCCATGCCCCTGCAGTGGAAGCATGGAGTCCTAACCACTGGACCGCCAGGATAGACCCCCAGAATGGTTTTTTGAGGTGATGAAAATGCTCTGAAATTGATTGTGGTAGTGATGGTTGAGCAGTTCTGTGCATGGAATTGGGCACTTTCCTGGGTGAATTGTATGGTATGTGAATTATATCTCACTAAAGCTCTAAAGAAAATGGCTCAGTCCATGATGAAACACAAAATGCCTTCAGATGGTGGCCTTCATGAGACAGACATGGAGGGGCAGAGTGTCACGTCTCAGGGAGCCAGGTTTCCAGAGATGAAACCAGAAATACGACTTGCAGCTGAAGCAGGAGCTGCTCCCTTCTCTCCCTCTCACCCTGGAATTCAAAGATGGCTCAGGGAAGATCTGGACTTCCTGGGTGGGGAAAGGGGTTTTCAGACAATTGAATGGGCTCCTAAGGGTCAGGGGATGTTAGCTGGGGTCCAGTGAACCTAAGTGAGGCTTTCACCAAGGAGTGGGACTTGTAGGTCTGTCCCTCTTGGGCTCACACGAGTGGCCCCTAAGGAACCCTGTTCTTCTTCAAGGATATTACAGTTTGTAGTTTGTTTCCCCAAATTCATATGGTGAAGTTCTAACCGCCACTACCTCAGAATGCAACCTTATCTGGAGATGGGTCATTACAGAGGGAATCAAGTTAAAATGAAGTCCTTAAAAAAAAAAAAAGTCCTTAGTGTATGCCCTAATCCAGTATGACTGGTGACCTTATAAAAATGGGGAATTAGGAGACAGATACATGTCTAGGGAGGATGCCATGTAAACATGGAGATGGCCATCTACACGCCTAGGAGACAGGTCTGGAACGCATCCTTCCCTCAGGGCTCTCAGAGGAACCAAGCCTGCAGACACCTTGATTTCAACTTCTAGGCTCCACCGGGAGAGAATAAATTTGTGCTGTTTAGACACTGGTCTGTGGCAGTTTGTTATGGCAGCTCTGGGTCACTAATACAGTCAGCAAGGCCATGGCCGTGCTGGGCTGTGAGGAGCTGTGGCTGCAGCTGGGAGGCAGGCCAGGCTGTGAGAGATAGGGCCAGGGAGAGCCCTGCCGTGGTGGCTCTGGATTGAGGGGCTCCCAGAGGGCTCAGGGGCATCCCCCATATCTTAACCCGCAGCTGGGTGACGTCCTTCTCCAGAGCTCCAGAAGATTCTTCAGCCTGCTGTCTCAAGTCTGGACTTTCCCTCTGCCCCTCCCCTCTCTTGAGCTGATGGGTCAGGGGTGAGGCCCGTGCTGGGCTCAGAGAGTCCCATCCCAGCTCAGGGTGGAGGGGTGACAGCCAGGGACCCTGAGTGTAAGGGAAATGCCCTTCTCAGTCCAGGCCCCTCAGACCTCTGTCGCCTCATCTTTCCTTCCTTCTGTCTCTTCCCCTCTCTGTCTCTGTTTCTGTCACACACACGCAAACACACACAGCTGACCCTGCATCCTGCCCCAGGGTGGCTCCACCCTCCCCCACCCCTCTCTCTTCTGCTCTTAAATCAGTGGATCTCAGGGGTCAGCAGACAGCCCAGCTGGGGCTCTGGCTGGAGGAGCTCAAGGTCACTGGCTCAGGAGAAGCAAAAGTTGGGGGAGGGGGCTGATCTGTAGCCAGAGGACTTTCCAGGGTGGCGGGACAGGCTGCTTCTCTGAAACCCTTTTCCTCACACCTGTTCCTCCCACTAGGTCACAGCAGCAGAACCCGGAGCCACCATGTGCTTCTCCAAAGTGAGTGAGAGCGAGTGATGGGGGGGAGATTGGGCCCTGGAGTCTCATTTCCCCGTGTCCCTCCCCCCACACCAGCCCAGCCCCCACCCCTGCTGACTGGTCCACATGCACCTGCCTCTGTCCCACCCTCCCTGGGCCCTGGGGGAGCCACCGGGGAAGCAGAGGGTCAAAGGCATGTGACCTGTGCCATCAACAGGGCCCAGTCTCACAATGACCCTGTTCGAATGCTCTGCTGTCACCATCCTGAAATTCTGCATAATTGTGGACAAAGGACCATACAGTTTTCTTTTGCTCTGAGCCCTTTCCTTTATGGAGCAGGTCCTGTTGTGGGCCAGTATTCCTGTCTGGGAGGTCAGTTATGGGGGGCAGCTCTGTGTGGGTGTCTGTGTGTGCAGGAGCACAGAGGAGTTATGGGACAAGGGTGTCACTTTAGGAATTAGACTGGACATACTCGTGGGGGAGCTGGAAATGGAGGGTCTGCAGTGTAAGAGGAATCAGCCATCCCCTTGGACCCTGTCTACACCCTGGAAACCCAGGGGTTGAGGCTGGGCAGTGCTTTCCGAGAAACTTAAAAATATTCTTCTCAGGTGCCTGGCCTCACTGTCTATTCTTTCCCTTTGGGGTGCCTTCCCCCCTCCCCCCACCACACCAGTCCCCCCACCTCAATTCTGAGGGTGACCAGACCAGGGAGCTCTGGGTCACGCAACACAGGGATCGGGGAGTGGTCTTTTTGGGATGACCCAGGGCTGAGTGGTCAGGCTCAGTTAGAGGGACAGGAGATTGTTCCCACTGGCCCCCAAGGTGTTTTTTTGCCCTGTTGTGTTTAACACTGGGCTGACAGGGTGGTGCCCCTGGTGACACAAAGTGTGCAGACAGGTGCCTTGCACACGCTGTGAGTGGCACTGACCACCCAGGGGCCGGAAGGCAGTGTGGACAGCGCCAGATTGGGACCATAATGTGGAGTCTTATGAGGGGTCTGTGGGGCACCTCCCACCTCCATGGTGGAGCCAAGTGTCTGGCGGGGAGGTGCTGGGGCCCGGGGGCCTGCAGGGTCAGCGGTCAGGTAGAGCCTCAGACAGGAGAGGACAGTGCCAATTCCTCCCTGTTCAGCTCTCACCAGGACCACGGAGGGCTAGGGATCTGGGAACCAGGTTGACCCTGCACACTCAGTGGCAATGGTTCTACTTGTGTGTGTGTGTGTGTGTGTGTGTGTGTGTGTGTGTGTGTGTGTGTAACAGGTCTGGGGGAGTTGGCAAGGTCACATAAGCCTGAGTGTCACTGTTACCTCCACAGGGAGTCCCAGATAACATTGCTGCTCTGAGGGCCAAAATGGCAAGAACCTCTTCCCCATGTATGGTTGGGGGATGCAGGAGGCCTGGGTTCTGCTGGGTGAAGCTGAGAATGTCCTGGCCCACCTGAGACACAGGAGGGAGAAGGACCAGGACTCTTTGTCCCAACTCTCTCTCTCTTCACAGCATGAGTGTGTGGACGACTTCTGTGATGACCTCCAAAGTCAACCCCAAGCAGAAACACAGGTGGGTCAGTGCGCCCCTACTCCCCTCGCCTCCCCAGTTTAAGTGTGGTGGGTGGTTTCTGATGATGGTGATGATGAAGGTGAAAGCTCAGCACCCAGTCTTTACACTGGACAAAATTCCTACCTGTGTGGCAGGTGAGTGCACAGGTGGGGGATACAGAGGCCCAGGGATGCTGAGGGAGGTGTCCAAGTCAGAGGGCAATTGATGGCAGGGCAGGGATGCCAGATGCCTGGTCCCCAGGCACGTGTGCTGAACCCTCACCTTGCGGTGAGGGGCCACAGATGAGAACAAGCTGGGGCTTGGGGTTTGAGACTGAAAGTGAGAGAAGGTGGGGGGATTTTAAACGGAGCGTTGTTTTCCCAGCAGGTCGAGTCAGTCCTAGCAAAGCTGGAGGTGAGTTTGGGCATTGCCCGTCCCCCAAAGAGTAGCCCCCAAGGTTGGATCAGCCAGGTTATCTGGGTTGCTGTCTTCCTTTGGACTCACCTGGATGCATGGGAGGCCACAGTGGGGACCACAGACCTCAGCGGCAGGGGCAGGTGTGCAGCCTCCACACTTCCTCTCCCCAGGACCAACTCAGTGAGAACCTGCTTGAAGCTGTGGATGCTGAAGTTCACAACAATGTACCGGTGAGTATGAACCACTGTCACAGCCCCTTGCTTCCCCTCCACCTTGCTCTCTCTCGCCGTTGGCACTGCCATGTGTGCACATAGCTCCCCTGAGTGGGGGTTGGAGGGATGGCCCCTGAGAGCTCAGGAGGTGCAGCCTTGCTGGCACTGGCCTCCCTGCCGAGCACACAGTGGCCAGAGCCCCGCCCTGAATTCACGATGATGAGCCCCGTGGGCCTGGTGCTGGGCTCAGAGGCCAGTATGCCAACAGGCAGGTACACCTCACCATGGTGGTTTACGCCTTGAGGGGAATTGAGGGGCCAGGCCCAGCCTCTGGGAAAAGTCCTGGTGTCCATGGAGCTGTTGGCAGGAAAGCAGGCAGTTTCCATTTGCGGGCTTCTGTGTCCCAGACTCTCACAAAGGCTTGGAGGCCTCAGCCAGGGTCAGGACCTGGGGCTGCATCCCCCCTGGGGGGGGTCCCTGAACAGCCTCCCATCCCTGCAGGAGCTCACCCCCGTGCTTGGTGAAGTACAGCAGGAATTCCGTTGTAGAATCCGGAGGCCCTCTGGTACTGACAATCCAGGAGACCCGGAGAGGCCCTCTGGCTCTGACAATTCAGGGGACCAGAAGCCGGGGAAGAGCTTTCCGGACAGAGTGCTGAGGCAGTTCTGAGAATGGCTGCAGAAGCTGAAGCGGAAGTTTTTTGTTGCGCTTGCCTGCCTGCGGCAGAAGGGGGCTGCCCACCTACAGACCTTGTGCAGTGCGGTTGAGGCCATCTGGGGAGAGTTGAAGCGTTTCTTCTCCTCTGTGGGGCAGGTCTTCAAGAGCCTCATCTAGGTCTAGGGAGCCCCACAGGGTCCGGGAGGAGATTGGCCTCATGTAGAAGCCAATTTGATTTTCCCCTTCTCAGTAAGAATCTTCTGAAGCGACCTTTGCCCTCCTGCTCACCCTTGACCCATCCTTGCAACCTCCCTCACCTCCTGTCCTTCAGGGAGGACACCACCCTGCCCATCAAGCTCTCCCCACCCGGGTTTCTTTCTCCAGGTCTGACCTGCCTGTCGCTGTAGTGCTGAAATCCTAATAAAAGTTGATTGAACCAAATGGAGTGCCTGTGGGGATGGAGGCTGGGGGCCCAGTGGTGACAGGCAGAGTTCGTGGGTCAGATGGACCCAGGTGGGGGTCCTGGTTCTGGGTGAACAAGGACAAGCCACCCGCCTCTCTAATCTGTAACAAGGGACACTGGTCAAGGACTGACTCATGGTGAGGACTGGACCATCTCAGGCCACTGCATTGCTTATCGCGGTGCCTGAGGCATAGTAGGTGCTCAATAAATGCACACTCCTGGGGCACAGGGAGCTCCGGGGAGCGGCTTTGACCCCTCTTTTCTTCTCCTGATCTCCCTCTTTGGGCCTTCACCACTCCAGCTGGGGCCTCGCAGCTCCTTGATCAGAGCCCCAGGAGCCAGGGAGGGTGCACCCAATCCTGGGCCAGGAGGGAAGGCAGAGTAGGAGAGGTGGGAGTGGGGTCTCTGGGCCTGTGGCCTCCCTCACCTGGGCCTGCAAATGCAGACTGGGCGATCCAGGAGCAAGGCCTGAGGGCCAGCCATGCTCACCATCTCTGAGGCCAAATTCCCTTCCCCCCAATCTCTCCAACCTCACCCTGCGCAGCCCTGACTTCCTGCCTCAGGGTGCTCACAGAGTAGCTTTTCCTTTGGGGATTCTCTGCAACCCACTCTTCCTCCCAACCCCTGAAGGGCTGGACCTTCCCTAGGCTCAGAGCTTTCCCTCCCAACTGTGCCTGAGAACCACCTCTACTTTTCCCAGATTTGGGGCTGGTTCTCCTTCAGTTCCTTGAACTTTGGTTGATGAGTTCACTTCCTTTCCACAAGCATTTGCTAAGGAGCAGTCTTGTGTCAGGTTGGTGGAGGGGCAGTAATTAAAATATAATATTTTTTGAGTGAAAAGTGACAGACAAAAGCAGGTGTATGTGTGTTCTGGAGCTGGGGTGGGCAGCTTTTCTCTCCTGTATTTTTAGCAGAAGTCACATGATTTAAAATCTGTCCACCAGAGGGAGAGGCAAACCAAGTCAGCCTGATGGGCAGGAAGAAGGTGGGGCAAACCTACAAGGCAGCTTTGGGTTTAGAAGAGTATGATGGTTAGGGGTCCCCAACTGTCAACCTGACTTGGCTGTGGGCAGGCTAGTTTCTCCTGTTAGCATTTTCAGTTAGAATTAGTTACCAATGTTACAGAAGAAGAGGTTTCCTGTATTAATCCAGAATCTGGGATTTTAAGTTTTATTCATTTTAATTAATTTAAACAGCCACATATGGCTGGAGGACACTGTATTGGACACGGAGGGTTAGTGGTAGACTCCAGAGGAGAAAAAATTCCTGGGTGAGATTGGTTGGCCTTACCAAGAGCTGCCTGTGACAGAAACCCTCCCCCCAACTCCCAACACACACACACACACACACACACACACACACACAAACAGTCTGAGCCTTTTCAGGTGGGAGGAACTCCCCCTGGGCCTGCTCCCATCCAGCCTGCTTTGAAGGGGTGGGGGAAGGAGAAATGCATCACCGTGATACAGTGGGGAGGGTAAAAGGTGGCATTTTGGTGCACTTAAAAAAACATAAAGAGGGACCACTTTCAAGAAGGCTGTTTTACTTTGGGTATTTTAAAATACATTCCTGAGGCCTGGAAGAGTTCCCTGTGGGGACGGGAAGAACTACTGTGCAGGGTCGGTGGAGCCAGAGAGAGGTGGCTGGGGTGGGGGGGCAGCGCCATCCACTGCAGCCTTGGAGGCCAGGCACGCTGGGGAGATGCACGCGGGACAGACCTGGCGGAACCAGGCGAAGCTAGTACAGGGTCTCCCGGGCGTGGGTTCTCAGGTGGCGTAGCAGGTGGGAGTTGCGGCTGAAGCTGCGGCCACACTGCGCGCAGGAGTAGGGCCTGGCCCCCGTGTGCACCAGCATGTGCCGCAGTAGGTTGCAGCTGCGGCTGAAGATCTTGCCGCACTCCAGGCACTCCTGGGGGGTCTCGGCCTGCCCAGACACGCCCTCGTCCCCCGCCCCGGCGTGCGTGGCCAGGTGGCGCTGCAGGTGGGCGTTGCGCCGGAAGCTCCGGCCGCACTTCTGGCAGCTGTAGGGCCGCTCGCCTGTGTGGCTACGGCGGTGGCGGGCCAGGTTGGAGCTGTTGCGGAAGCGGTGGCCGCACGTGTCACAGACGTGAGGCTTCTCCCCGGTGTGGATGCGCTGGTGGCGCGCCAAGTGGGCGCTTTGGCTAAAGCCCTCGCCACACTCGCTGCAGCGGCAGGGCTTCTCCCCGGTGTGGCTGCGCCGGTGGCGGGCGAGGTCCTGCGTCTGGCTGAAGCTCTTGCCGCACTGGGTGCAGTGGTGGGGCCTCGGGCCGCCGTGGGTCAGGAGGTGGCGGGCGAGGCCGGCCCTTCGCAT
Organism: Monodon monoceros; assembly: GCF_005190385.1. Lineage (NCBI taxonomy): Eukaryota > Metazoa > Chordata > Mammalia > Artiodactyla > Monodontidae > Monodon > Monodon monoceros. The sequence continues at coordinate 50,890,326 of NW_021703769.1, forward strand.
GAAGCGCTTCCCGCAGTGTGGGCAGCTGTAGGGCTTCTCGCCCGTGTGCACCCGCTGGTGGCAGACCAGCTGGGAGCTCTGACTGAAGCTGCGGCCGCAGACTTGGCAGGAGAAGGGCCGCTCGCCTGTGTGCACACGCCGGTGTGCCCCCAGGTGCTCGCTGCGCCGGAAAGCCTTGCCGCAGTCGCCACACACGTAGGGCCTGAGCTCGGGCCCGGGACGCAGGCTGCCCGAGCACTCGGAGCACTGGTGGCCCTGGTCCTTGGCGTGGATCCGCAGATGGCGCTTGAGGCTGGAGCGGCGCTGGAAGGTTTGGCCGCAGTGGGAGCACAGGACGATGGCCAGCTCGGGGGGCGCTGGGGTCTTGGTCTCCGGGGCGCCTGGGGGCTTTTGGTCCTGGGCGTGCGCCAGAAGGTGCTGCATGAGGCGGGCCCGGCGCTGGAAGCCCTGACCGCACTCGGCGCACAGGAAGGCGGGCTCGGAGGAGTGCGTCTGCATGTGTTTGCTCAGGTGCGAGCTCTGGCGGAAGCGGTGGCCGCAGAGGTGGCAGGTGTGCGGCCGCTCATCCGTGTGCGTGCGCATGTGCAGCTTGAGGATGGAGCTGCGGCCGAAGCTCTTCCCGCAGCACAAGCACAGGAAGGACCGCGCGCCTGGGTGAGACCGCAGCTGGTGCGTCTCCAGGCGGGCCAGCTGTGGGAAGCTCACCCCGCAGTCTGTGCAGATGAACTTTATCTCCGGCTCCGACTTGGGGGCGCCCCCAGCCACTTTGACCTCCAGAACTTCACTCCTGTCGGGAGGGGACATTTCTCCACTGGGGCCGCCCACCTCAGGGCCCGGGCCGAGAGACTGAGTGTGGGGCTCTTCTGCCACCCTGGGACTCTCTGCCTGAGACTTTGCTGAGATGGCAGCAGGCCAGGACACCCCTTTCGGTTCCTCTTCTTTAAACGCCTCGTCTGGGGTTCTGCCTCCAAATCCTGGGAAAGAAGCAGAAAACAGGACAGGTCAGGCCTTTTCGGAGGCGCTTCTGGGAATTGCCAGAACCTCAGTGCCTGGAAGCAGAAAGAATCCCAGAATCCTGCAAAGCTGGTAGGTGGGCAGAGGGTGGGTAAAAACCAAATAACATACAGTTTACCGTTTTAAGGTGTATAATTCTGGTCCATTAGGTCCATTCAAAATGTTGTGCAACCATCACCACTATCTATGTCATTCTCCCAAATGGAGACCCATACCCATTAGCAAGCCCTCCCGTGACCACCTATTTTATTTTATTTTAGCTGTTGTAATTAATTTTACTGAAGTACAGTTGATTTATAATATTATGTTAATTTCTGCTGTACAGCAAATGGATTCAGTTACAGATATATTCTTTTCCATTATGTTTTATTAGAGGGTATTGAATATAGTTCCCTGTGCTGTACAGTAGAACCTTGCTGTTTATCCAGTCTATATATAATAGTTTGCACATGCTAATCCCAAACTCCCAATCCATCCCTCCCTCCCACTCCCTTCCCCTTGGCAACCACAAGTCTGTTCTCTATGGCTGTGAGTCTGTTTCATAGATCAGTTGATTTGTGTCATATTTTAGATTCCACATATAAATGATATCATATGGTATTTGCCATGACCACCTTATTTATTTATTTATTTATTGGCCATGCTGCACAGCTTGCGGGATCTTAGTTCCCTGACCAGGAATTGAACCTGGGCCCACGGCAATGAAAGCCCAGAGTCCTAACCGCTGGATGGCCAGGGAGTTCCCGACCACCTATTTTAAAAGCTCAGAGTTTTGGGGGTTGATGATTAGACCCAATGAGCCTTAAAATAGCCCTGTATAGATACAGACATATCAATATATATCTATGTAGATATATATATCAGTATATATTACCTCATCAAAATAGTCCATTTTTTGCCAAAGAGGTCAAAAAGTCAGGTAGGGACCACCCCTGACAGGCAAAGAAAAACCCTTCAGTGGTCATAAACCCGGGAAAAAGCCCTCTTACCCAGAGGATGCACAGGCCAAGCCTTCTTTGCTGGGACATCTTCAAAGGTTAGGGACTCCTGTGACCAAAGGAGGGGCAGAGATTGTCACTAAGTGAGGAATGGGGCTCTAGGACCTGAGGGGGATGAAGAACTTTCAAGGTTTAAATTAAGAAAAACATGGATTTGCTAAAACTTCAGAGGCAGAGAACTGAGGGGACCAGTCTGGCTCACCAGCACAGCTGCTAGCTCCTGATCTCCAGAGTTCTCCTCTGGCCACAGCTCAGGGCCCAGGGCGGCTGACAGCACTGGGGGAGAAAGAAAGAGCTGTTAGAAGCCAGTCCTACCACCATGTGGCTCCGAGGACGTGCACCCATCATCAGGGCCCCGTGACAGGCATCTTGGCTCTCCCCCATTCCTGTCAACTAGGGAGGCTGCCCCCTTCCTTCCCCACCCTCACCCACCTGGCCCCTCAGCTCCCACCGCACACCAGGCCTCCACCTTCCTTAGGCCCCAGCTCCTCACCGCTCTCTTGCGGGGCCTGCAATGTTCTCTTGGGACCTGGGCTCAGTGGCTGCTTTGAACTTGGGGGACATCTCCAGGCCCCCATCTCAGCAGGCTTGGAGGGCACTGGCTGGGACAGCGAGAGTTCCTGCGATGGCTCCAGGGCTGGAGGCCCTTCTGAGGGCACTTCCTTCTTGGGGCTGTGGCTGGAGACTTGGAAAGAGCCCCCCTGTTCCTCCAAGGTGACCTCTGCACGGGGACAATTCTTGCCAGCATTAAAACTAAAATCCTGTTCAGAACACATCCATGTTAGGTGACGGACAGGACGGTAATCCAAGTCCTACTAACTCCCTAGGGCCATGGGACTGAGGAAAGGTGAGGGTCAGACAGGGAGGGAGTTAGGAGGTCAAGAAGGAGCCGGCAGAGGAAGGAAAGTGGGGTTTAGTGACTTCTTTTTTTTTGGCCTCACTGTGCGGCGTGCAGGACCTTAGTTCCCCGACCAGGGATCGAACCCACACCCCCTGCAGTGGAAGTGGGGAGTCTTAATCACTGGGCCGCCAGGGAAGTCCCAGCTCAGTGATTTCTTAATGGGGTGATAAAGTCACTGTCTTTCCACCTGCTGTCCAGCCCGCCTGGCTGCCCCCTTCTTACCAGCGGCCCCACATTGCTGGACTCCCTCTGGACACCCTCCAGCAGCAACACCACCTCTTCGCCATCCCTAAGCTGCTGGCCCTGGAGCCGGGCCAGGAGGTGGGGGGGCAGCACGCCCAGGAACTGCTCCAGCACCAGCAGCTCCAGGATCTGCTTCTTGGTGTGCAGAGCCGGCCGCAGCCAGTGGCTACAGAGCTCCCGGAGGCGGCTCAGGGATGCCCTCGGCCCCATGTCCTCCTGATACTGGAAGCACCTGAAGAGCTGGTGAGCCACCTCGGGCCGGGGCCTGGCCTCTGGCCGCCTGGGGTCCTCCTGGCCGGCAGCCTCTTCCTCCTCCAGTTTGACTGCTCCGAGCTGCTCTGGCTCCCGTGCAGCCGGGCCTGGTTCTGCAAGCATCCTTCACCTTGGCGATGCCTCACAGTGGTTGCTTCAACTCTTGGGTCTCTCTCTCTCTCTCTCTCTCTCTCTCTCTCTCTCTCGGCTCCCACACCTGGGGTGTTAAGGGATGCCTACAGATGTGGCCTCCAGAGGAATCGTTTCTCAAACTGGTCACGAGTAGTGGCTCAGCCTGACCAACACACCAAAAGGCAGAGAAAATGGATTGTTTAGTATTCTCATTCCCTCCTGCAGCATTTAGAAGTTCACCTCACTTTACCCCAGTGATCAAAGTTGGCATTCCTGAGAGAGGACAGTCTGGCTTTCCCTGCCTCTTGATATGGTGCCACGGGGAGTACCTGGCACCACCGAAGATGGATCCTTGCCAAAAATGTTTCATCGTGATCCAATCCAGCCTTTAGACCCAACTTCCAGGTTAAAGGGCATTGCAGGGAATAAAAACAAGTTGGCAGAGAGGCTAAGAGTGATGGTGTTTAAAGGTACAAACTTGTAACAAGTAGTAAATAAGCCATAGAGATCTAATGCACAGTATAACAAATGCAGACAATAATATTGTACTATAATATAATTATATAATATGAAACATATCATTACATTACAATCATATTATAACATATAAATGCTGCATATCTTAAACTTGCTTAAGGTTATATGTCAAATTTATAAAAAACAACAACAACAAACAAATAAGTCAAATGTCCCTTGAGGAAACGACCAAACAAATCCCAAAGACAGGACATTACGAGAAACAAGTGGCCCAGGTTCTTCTGAGTCTGTTATGAAAAATAAGTGCCTGGGGCTTCGCTGGTGGCGCAGTGGTTGATGCAGGGGACACGGGTTCGTGCCCCGGTCCAGGAAGATCCCACATACCGCGGAGCGGCTGGGCCCGTGAGCCATGGCCGCTGAGCCTGCGCGTCTGGAGCCTGTGCTCCGCAACGGGAGAGACCACAACAGTGAGAGGCCTGCGTACCGCAAAATAAATAAATAAATAAATAAAATTAAATTTTAAAAAGTGCCTGTAGGACACACATTGCTCTAGAGGAGACTAACAGCTGATATAACCAAATGCACGAACATTGATTGGATCCTAAGTTAAAACAAAAAACAAAAGGCTCTAAAAGCTATTCTGGGGTCAGTTGGGGAAATCTGAATATGGGTGCAGCACTGGGTGATAATGGAGATGACTACCAACTTCTGAGATGAGATTCCAGTGTTGTGGTATGTAGGAAATTTCTTTATTCTTAGAAAATGTTGAAGGGTTTGGAAGTGATGGAGCATGAGGATTCAGCCACATTTATGGATCAACAAGGCAAATGTGGCAAAATTATAGCAATTGTTGAATCTGGGAGATGGGTGTATGGATTCACCCATTCATTGCGTTGCTCTTTCAACTTCTTTGGAAGTTTGAGAATTTTAAAGATAAAAGGTTGGCAGGAGGGGGGAGTAGTTCATGCATGTGATTGCTCTTTGACCAGACTTCCGGACCCTCACTTTCTGGCTCTGGAGGTGGTTCTCAGCAGTCAAGGCCAAGGCCACCCAGCTGATCAGTACAGGGCTGAGCTCCCACCTGGTGTTCCAATCTCCTTCCCTCCCTGGGTTCCATCCCTAGAGACAGGCTGGGATGAGCCGGGGAGCTGGGATGGGTGGGTGGGTCTCCACATGGGACTTAAGCTTACTGCTTGCAGAAGTCTGTGACAGATGTGTTCCCAAGGCAGGCCAAAGCAGTCTCACTCACTTCAGAGGCCTCTAGTGGGTGCACCCTTGGGAGCTGGGTGATGGCAGGAGAGGCAGTCATTTCCCTTTCTTTCCTAATTTTTTTTTTTTTTTAGTTCTGGATTCTTCCTTGGTCTACCCCTCTGGGAGGTATCCATCCCAACCCTGTGAGTCTGGCTAGCATTAAAAAAAAAGTGTTTCTAACTGACCAACAGGGGGCACTGGTTCCATAGGACTATTCCTTCCTTTTGGGGTAGCCAAGACCTACCTAAGGGGGAGCTGACCCAAGTTCAGCACCCACAGGGGACTCAGTTCAGTCATTCAGCACAACCCAGAAGGCTTATTCTTTGGATATGGAAACCCAATTTCCAACGTGTCTCTGCCCTCCCTGCTCTCCAGCTTCAGGACTGCAAATGAGCTTCTCCCAAACCTGTCCCCCACCCCCACCAGGAACATCCCAGGCAGAGGAATGGGAAGAAACCCTCTTGCATCACTTCCCACCACATAAAGGGAGTGGAGCGGTGCCCGACCTGCTAGAGAGTACACGTCGGGTGTGCCTAATGAGAACACCTTACTGTTCTCATTACTGAGTAAAAATACAAACAACCACAGCTAACAGCTAGTCCTGTCACTGACCCATTTTACAGCCCAGGACACCCAGGCTCAGAGGTACAGACATTTCCCCAAGACAGCCCAGCCTTGACAATGGAGCCAGGGAGAAGTCAGCCTGGTCAAGAGCTTTGGATAGTTTAAGTCCCCTTCATTCAGGGCTGAGGGATCTCTGAACCTCCTTTAGAGGTGGGGTGAGTGGGGTATGATGTGGTAAAAGAACAAAGGAAACCCGTGTGTTTTAAGTCTGGGACTAGCACTTCCCACACAGGGGAGAGGTTTGTGATGCTAAAACACAGACCCAGGCCTACTTGCTGGCCACCTGACCAGCCTCCCTCCACCTCCCTCCAGCATCTTCCCAGCTTCCCTCCCTCTCCCCCACCTACCCACTCCCTCCGGCTGGTCTGCAGTCTCCCCCCACCACTCCAGAGTCTCCCCAGCTTTCCCCTACCTCCATTCTCTCCCCCACAGCCTTGTCCAACGTCCGTTCCTTCCTGCACTTTGGCACATGGGGCTCCTTCCACCCACTGGCACCTCTCTTCTGGGACTCCACACACACCACCCACCTGGCTACCTTGCAGTTTTAATTATTGAGGAATGCATGAAAAAATGTCTGGTGCAGAAAAGGTCTTTACTAAATGTTCAGGAAAATGGGTTTTTGTTTTATTGTGTTTTGGTAGCATGAGCAAAATAATTAGAGAACCAATCACGTGTGATCAGGAACCCTGTATTAACAGCTGGCATGTACTGAGTGCTTATCTGTATGGGCTCTGCTTAGGGTCACTTCATCCCACTCCAGTCCACGCAGTAAGTTATAATTTCTCCATTTGACAGGTGCAAAGACCAAGCTCTGAGAGGATGGGTGACTTGCTCAAGGTCACACCAGGGAGAGCCAAGATTTGCTTTAAGGGGAGAATGCTGATTTTATGGTGCAAAAGCTCAGAAACAGAAAAGGACCCAATTCCCCTCCCACCCTGTGCGATTTGCCTAGTCTTAACCAGAATATTACAGCATGAATCAGAAAAAACAAGGCCATTCCGATTTCCAGCCCTCAGGCTTAGGCAAGTGGGGTGCCGGAACCTTCAGGGGAGGTCTCTCCAAAAGGTTTGAAAGAGGTGGAATTCAAGGGACGAAGGCCCTGGAGAGTCTCTCCCTCCCCCCAAGTCTCCAGGACAAAAGCTTTGTTAATATGCGCATCTGTGGGGGGTGGGCTGGGTTGCTGGGGGAGCTCTTCAGCCATCCTCCGATATTTGACCAGCTTAATTTGGAACCTCGAGAGGCGGAGAGGCTTAGGCTAGACCAGCCTGGGGTGGAGGTGCTGCCACCGGACCCACCCAGACAATGGGAGCACCCAGAGCCGGGGTCCTCGGCCAGGGGCTCTCCCTTTCTCCCTGGATCGTTCGTCTTTGTTGGCCGGGCTCCCCTCCAGTGCTGGGCTGAGTCAATGAGTCCGGTCCACCTGGGGGACCGTGGAGCCTGCCTTCTACTCCCCAGCGGGTACAGCAAGCCCACGACACAGGAAGTCCAGCGACCCTCCCGAATGTCCCCATTGCCACAGGCCCGCCAGTACTCCCCAGCATGGACCAACCACATCCACCCAAGGCTTTCTTCCAGCACCCTAATCCCCCATCCCACCACAGAGGCCTGGAGCTCCCTTTCTCTCTCCAAGCTACAACGAACCCTTTAAGTCTGTCCTGGAAGCCTGTACCCCAGGCCTCCCTGCAACTCACCACTCGGGGTTCCCACTACAGAGGTGGAGGTGCTGAGGGGTTCTCTGAGGGCCCCCAGGGCCAGAGTCAGCCTCGGCCAACCTGGGAAAGGACTCCGGGAAAATGGAACAGGAAGTTCCCTTCCCCAATCCCATCCAGGTGGTGAGGGGGGCTTCCTAGAGTTAACCCTTAACCTCCCAGTTTGGGAGTGGGGTGGGGAGAGGGCGGGGCCAGAGAAATAAAGACAAAGCAGTGGATCCAGATTCCAACCCAGGCCTGTATTTGAGAGTCTAACTACCCCTCCAAGTAACAGCTGCCCCCCTCCTAAGCAGGACTGGCCCTGTGCCCCTTGGCGGTCTGTCAGCCTGTACTTTTTTGGGGGACAAGAGTTGCCATTTACAAATGCTTGCTGGGACTTCCCTGGTGGTGCAGTGGTTAAGACTCTGCGCTTCCACTGCAGGGGGCGCGGGTTCATCCCTGGTCCAGGAAGTTCCACATGGCGCTAGGTGTGGCCAAAAAAAAAAAAAGCTTGCTATGTGCCAGGCAAAGAGGATACTGAGGTAAACGTGAGGGACAGTCCTGAGCTTGCACGCCAGGGTACAGGAGCAAACCACAGGTGCTAATTAGAAAATGGAACAGGACCATGTGATGGGGAAGAGAGGGAACTGGTCGAAACTGGCACCTAAAATCCTCCCAAGAATCTTTAAAGGTGGCTTTTGTCCCAGCTTTACGAATGACCAAGCAGGGGCTCCCAGGAGGCGAAGTGACCTCACCAACAGCCTTGAGTCCAACTCTAACTCCAAAGTCAAGCCTTTCCCTTTGCTCTAAAGGGCCTCTTTGCGTCATGCCCTTCGCTCCAGCCAGATGGGCACTTCCTCTGCGGAGTCCGCGGTGCCTCGCTGAGCTCCAACCTGCTCAGAGGCTGCCCCGACGGGCGGCCAGATCCTGCGCTTGCTCTGGCTCCTCGGCCGGGTCTTGTCTCCTGCACTTAACAGCACTTAACAGCACCTGGGCTTCTCCTGTTCCTTTATTTTAATTGTCTAGCGTGGATCTCATTGGACCAAAGCTCCCTGCGGACAGTGGTCCGTTTCCCTTGTCAGCTCTGCATCCTCCGCGCCTAGCCTAGTGCCTGGCACACGTGAGGACGGACAAAATGGATGAGGAACCGCCGAGCAGAGAGTCCACCGCCCTCCGAGGTTTGCTGGCACCCCGCACCGGGCACTCCACAGCGCGTACTCCCGCTACTTCGGGGGCAGTCGGGGGCTACTGAGCCCCCCTCTCTGGGGCGGGCCAGGAAACCCACCCGGGGCGGGACTATGAAACCCCACCCCGGATGTGGAAAGGAAACCCCGCCGCTGGGCCTGGCCTGGGAGGCGGGGCGGAGGCGTCTCCTGTACCCCTATACCTAGGCTGGACCATCACGCCCCCTCCCCCGGGCACCACCGCTCCTGCCCCGCCTCCAGGACTGACACGCGCACCTATGGCTGCCGCCTTCGAGGACGAGGCCGTGTCTGACCCCTGGGAGTGGGGGCAACTCGACCGGGAGCTGTGGGCCTTGTCTAGACATGATGGGGGAGAACTGCAGGAAGGAGCGTGGCCTCCTCGGGTAAGGTGGTCTCGGTGCCTCGGGCCTGGAGCGTCCAGGTGAGAGCCTGGGGGAGCTGGCTGGGAGCACAGAGGGAAGGCTCGGTGTTTGCTGTTGACGCTGTCTTCCAGACCTTCGACTCAGGTGCACACCTTTCCTGGAAATCTGTCAGAAAAGCAGAGACCAAGTTGACCTAACTCCCTGAAATAGCATCCAGGCAGAAAGGCAAGTGCCTGGAGTGAGACAAGACCAACACTAGCTTTTGGCCTCCTTCAATCCTAACTCTCGGCCCAGGTGTGGGCTTTGGCTAATACCCGCGCTCCTGGCCCACCACGCGCGCGCACCATTCATTCGGGAAACATTTGCTTCCCCGAGTGTGTCCGGGCATTGTCCCTGACCCCGGGTACCCAGTGCTGAATAGAAGGGACAAGTGCTGCCCCCTTGAGGCTTACAGACCGGGCCGGACCAGATCACGGGGGCAAGGTTTATTAACTCAAATTACTTTGCAGAAATAAAGGGCTTAAGGGAATTCCCTAGAGGTCCGGTGGTTAGGACTCAGCGCTTTCGATGTCTGGCCCGGGTTCAATCCCTGGTCCGGGAACTAAGATGCTGCAAACCGCGTGGCGAGGAAAAAAAAAAAAAAAGAGCTGAACATTTAAGTCCCTTCACATTCGTCCTTATCTTTGAAAATATCAATACACTCCCCTCTCCCAGAGTGTTAGCCACTGAGAGACGAAAATTCTTGTGAAGTTGCTGGATTGTTACTTTACTCCATTTACTAAAAATGATAAACACATCTTCAAAGGACTTTTAATATAAATCTACCTGTTTAGGATATATATCAATATCTTCTAAAATTATCTTGAAAATGCACACTTAAACTATTCTAGTTGTTACCTTAGATTTTGGGGGGAAGTAACTGGTGTCTAAAAAACAAACAAAAACAAACCCCAACTTACCATTTATTTATTAAATATGAAAAAAAATTAAGTTTAGTATTATCCAGGTCAGCAAAAGCACCTGAAAATAGTGATGGGGTGATGGGGTCTTCTTCTTTCCTCTTATCTCTTCAGAGATTGCAAAAGAAAAACAAATTTCCTTGTATTTTCAGTTTCCTTAGGATTCCTCCATTTAGAATTATTCAGGGCAAAGGGAGAAATCCTTCTCCAGCTCTGGGAAGAATTACTATTAAAAACACTATGATCCCTTGATTAGCCTTTGGTTCATCCAGGGGCTTAAATGCCTGTCTCTTAACTGCATTAGTAACATCTTTTCCTGTAGCCATACCCCAGCATTTTCCTCTGGGTGGTTGCAATCTTGATGGAGTAATTGCAGTGTTTATGGCACAGCCAGACCCCTCACTAAGGACCAGCCCTGGTACAGAAGCACTGGGGATTTCGATGAGAACAGGAGTGAGCATTGCACCTGTCCTGGTCTTTCTTCAGTGTCTGTAAACTGTCTCTCCCAGGTGTTTCATCTTGTCTCTTTGGTAGGAGCCAGCCATTGGCTCTGCAAGCCCAAGCTGCAGTCTCAGTTTTGCCATTTGCTGCTGTGCGACTTGGGCAGATGGTTTAATTGCATCCCTTCACTCTGCTGCTCAAAGCTCTTCTGTGGCTTCCTATGGCACTTAGAACTAAATCCAGACAGCTCAGCCTGGGGCTCATCCCACAGCCCCTTCCTACCATGGATCTCATCTTCTGGCTTCTTTTCCTTTGCCTTTCAATTCCTGAACATGCCAGTCTGATCCTGCCCAGGCCTGGAATGGATGCTTTCACTCACATCCCCACTTTGCTAGTTCCTCTTCATTCTTTTTTTTTTTTAATCAGTTGGTTTAATTCCAGGTGGTATAGAATTCAGGACAGAACAAAGACTTAAGAACACACTTTGGCAGGATTCTGGGCTAGGTTTACTCTAATCTCACTGCTAAGGTCGAAATGACTGAGAAGCATTGAAGAGAGGGTGAACCACTGTATGACTTTAAAAAAAATATTTATTTATTTATTTGGCCACGCCGGGTCTTAGTTGCAGCACGTGGGATCTTTGTTACAGCATACATACGGGTTCTAGTTCCCTGACCAGGGATCAAACCCAGATTCAAACCCGGATCCCCTGCATTGGGAGCACGGAGTCTTAACCACTGGACCACCAGGGAAGTCCCTCACCCAGCCACTTAAACGCAAGCTCCACAAGGCTGGCTTTGCTGCTGTTCATTGCTGTATCTCCAGTGCCCGGCACATAGTAAACACTCACTAAATGTGGATTGAAGGAATATTCCACAACAGACCTTGTCTTTCCTGGTATTCTCTATTTCGGTAAGTGTAGAACAATCCATTCAGTTGCTCAAGCCATGTACTGGGATTTATCCTTGACCCCCTTGCTTTAACTCATTCCCACATCTCATCAGTCTCCAAGTTCTGTAGGTCTGATAGCCTAAATATTTTTCATATATGTGTTTCTCTACCTCCACTGCTGCTACCAAGTCCAGGTCACCATCATTTATTGCCTGGATCATAGCAATGGTCTTATGGTTTCTCTTCATTCATTTCCTTTTTTTTTTTAAGTAAACTTTTAGGTGTAATGTACAGAAATTGTGCGCAAACCAAAAACGAAGAGCATGATGAGTCTCCACCAAGCGAAAACAGCCCTTTAGCCAGCATCCCAATCAAATCAGAATTTACTAGCCCTCTCGGGCCTACTCTGGTGCCCCCTTCTGGTCACTTCCCTTCCCCCATAATCTCTATCATGACTTCCAACCACAGCAGATTTGTTTGGTCTGTCTTTGAACTCTGTGTAAGTGAAGTCACACAATAGGAACTCTCATCTGACCTTACTGCACAGTGAGGGAGTCATCCACGCATTGCTTATTCCCTGAATAGTATTCCCCCATTGTGTTATTTGTTCATTCTACTGTGTCTACACGGGGGTGGTTTTCAGTTTGAGGCCACGCTTAGTAGTTCTTGTAGGTCTCGGGTAACCATATAAGTGCGTACTGTGGGACTTGTGCCCAGGAGTGAATCGCTGTGTCACAGGGTATGTGGATGGTCAGGTTCAGAAGATTCTGCCACACTTGTCCAGAGAGCTTGTACCATTTCCCCTCCCACTGTCTGCAGACTCATCTTGTGCATTTCTTGCCCCAGTCCTAGGATCAGCTGTTTCTCCGTGGAACCCTGATTTTTTTTCACATTATAAAGCATTCACAAAAATAGGATTTTTAAAAGGAGAGAAAGTAAAACTAATGGAGGTTCTACATTTTTTTTCACACCCAACTGAGTAAAAAAAAAAAAAAATAGAAGAGACACTAGTGAAAGACCACATGCCATGTAGAGGAAGGAGTCTGAGAGCTGAGGGTAGGTGCCAGAGAGTGCAGCAGGAGGAAGGGCTGAAAAGGACATCAAGGGTGGGGGCCTGAGTGCCATTGTCATCTGCTCCCAGGAGGGGTCCTCAGAGCTGAGCCAGTCAGAATGCCTCCCAAGTACTCCCATCCCCACCTGCTTCAGTGTATTTAGCTTTCGTGAGTGAATGTACCTTAAACTCTACCCAAGACTGGGGCACCCTTTAGGTATCAGATAGCAGGAGGTGACTCTGCAGCAACAGTGAAGGGTATTTTAGGATGATGATAGTGTCCTGGTTTCCTAAAAATGCAGCAACCTCTACAGGGAAAGTAACTTAATTTACTCTAATATCTACCTCCAAAGAGCCAAGTGGAGTGACTCTTGAGCTTGGTCTCAACAGAGAATCCCCTCCCTGCCTGTACTGTAAGCTGTCTTTAGCTCCCAGGTAGAGAAAATGTTCTGGAAGGTGGTATGTGGGTGTTTGGGGGAATATATCCAGTCAACCCTACTAAGTTTGGGGGCTTTTCTGGCCTTGGTGTTCACGGCTTGCCTGGCTGAGGCTGAAGCTGCCAGCCTTGACAATCATGGTAAGAAGCACTTGGAATTGCCGCCTAGGGAGGAGCCTCCTTTCCTCCTGGAGCTTGCCCAGGGCAGGAGAAAGCCATTTCTGCTGACTGTGATGGGCAGGCTTCTGGGCCAGCATCACAGCTGAGATCCAGGAGCCAGGTTTGGGGTTGGCAGCCTCTCTGCCTGCCCTGTTGCAAGATCAGATGTTAGTCTTGTTCACCCACTGGAAAGGAGCAAAGCCTCCACAATAAGAGCTGCTGGGTAGTTCCAGTTGCTGCAAGGCAAGGGCATCAAGAATTGGGTGATGAGTAGGCTCCTGGTTAGACATTGTGATGTAGCCATACAACAGAATATGCCGCAGTTGAAAAACAGCAAGGCACCGCTTGAGAACAGTAGAACTCTTGACACATAACCATCCGTCCAAACCTGCCCTGAGACTTGACCAAACTCTAGCATAGCTTCTAGCAGCATAAGGCCATGATGACCCCAGCCCCCCATTAAAATGCCTGCCTGAGAAAGCTCAAAGCTGCCAGGAAAATTTACTGTTCATTCTAGCTAATGCCTGATGATGGGCCCCTAGCCTCCCTTTCTTAAAGCACTTACTAAAAAGGGCTTATAATTGTGAATATGTGTTTCTTATAACCCAGAAGAAGATTATAACTCTTACAATCTTTCACTGACCTGAGAGCCATTCCCTTGAAATGTACTCATCAGGAGGGACAGGGCCTCTGTCTCCCTTCTCTGTGGGAGGATAGACTCCTCCTGCCTCCCACACCTGCCAGGTAGCAGACACACCTGGCCTAATTGCAGCTTCACTGACTGGCTCATTGTGACTTCTCACTACCCCCCGCCCCCCGCAGCCCCCATTCTCCCTTTGAAACACCCAGTGACCTCTGCAGCACATCGGATGGAGCGCAGCTCTTTGCCCTGCTGTCCGTAGTTACCGAATAAAATCTGCTTTCACCACTTCCTAATGTATGGCTGTGTATGTCTGACATGCTACATGTTTTGTTTTCTCTATATGTTTTTTATGCTAAATATGTGTCACGCACACAGAGGGGGCACGTCAGCAGCATATACTCCCATTTTTGAAACAAAACAAAACAAAACAAAACTCTAAACGTGTGAGGGGCGGAAACCCTTGACCTGGGAGGCTGGATGGGGCGCTGGGCCGGAATTCGTGCTCCCGGGTACCCCGGCGCCGGCGCTCTCAAGCTGAGGGCCCTCGCTCGGCCAGCCTCAGTTTTCCCACCGGAAACTCGAGGGCTCCCGGGTGTCCGCCCCGCGGTCCTCACCGCCCCCGTTGCCCCCGTGCCCCTGGCCCACAGGCGGGCTCCACGAGAGACCCGGGGAAACCGGAAGTTGGAACGGGACAGCCGGACGGGAAACGCGGGCACACCGGCCAGGGTCCGGCAGCACCAGGATGACCCTTCGCCCTCGGCGGGACTGCCCCTCGGGTGCGCGGACAGCAGCGCGCAGGTAAGGGCAGCAGGGCGGTGCTGTGGGGGGCGGGGCCAGGGAGGCGACAGCCAATCACCGCGTCTCCTGTGGGGGCGGGGCGGGGCAGTTGTTGCTTGGGAGACGCGCTCTCCGCATAGTTGCCCTGCGGGCTGCAGAGCTGGCTGGGGAACGACGACTTGTGCGCGCGGGGCTCCTGGGCCTCCTGTGTCTCCGAACGCCTCCCCCTGCGTCCGCCTCGCATCAGGGGACGGGGCCGCAGGGTTGCCTCCACGCCACCGGCGGTGAGCGGGCCGCCCGGCACCTGAACTCTCACTACCTGGTCTCCAGCGGCCCTGGGAGTTCTGTTATTTTTCTTCAAAATTTGTTTTATTTCCGGGGTTCCACCTACCTAACACTTGTACTGGCTTCCTTTTCTTCTTTTTCAATGGTTAACATTTGCTCTGCTGTTTACTCGATTATTCCTATTTTTCTTGGCTTCTCTTACATTCCTTTATTTGCCCCTATCGTCTCTCCTTCTAAGGCTAAATCTCTGCATCTCCCTGTCTCCAGCCTGGCTTAACGGTGTTCATTAACACACGTTTGTTTTTATTTTTCTTACATCAGATGATTCTTTTTTCTAGTTTTTATTATTCTGGCTGTTTTTGTAAGGTCCTCTTTAAGACCTGAATCAGCTCGCAGGCCAGTCTGAGGGTAGATCACGATTTATTTACTAAAGGTGGCGTATTCTCTCTTACTCAAGCTCACTGAAGCCGCAGGATAGTGGAGTTGGCATTTGTTGAGTGTTTCCCGTGCCTGAAGCTCTGATAAGCGCCTTGTAAACAGGCTCCTGAGGTAAGTACGTCTCTAACCTGGTGGCCTGTGAGTGGGACAACAGATGTTTTCTGCTGGAATTGTATGGAGTTCTTAATTTTGTTTTGTTTTGTTTTTGTTTTTAGTCATCAACATTCAAAAGTCAGGATATTTCACATAGAAATTGAATTATTTTTTGGCTTCTCTTGAAAAAACCTCATGCTTGGGCAATACTGAGCCCCCAACTGCCCCCTTTAAACAAAATATGGTTTCTTGAGGCCCCTGAAGTCCCTCCCACTCTGGTCTTACACCCAAGGCACTGGTAGTTTATGGTACTGCGTGGTTGCTGAAGGCATTTAGGTTTTTGATCTCTACTTATTGACTCACCCTGCCCTGGTCTGAAGTCTTTTGGGGACTGCAATTCCCACAAAGCAAATATCAATAATCCTTCCTCCTAGACCTGCTCAGGCCTAGAGCCAGCCCTAGAAGGGTTTCCTCTCATTTCCAAGAAGGAGCTAATATCTATCACATAGCAGATGCTCAGTAAATATTTTCTGGGGCTTCCCTGGTGGCGCAGTGGTTGAGAGTCTGCCTGCCGATGCAGGGGACATGGGTT